>NW_024962263.1:54235043-54582177 GCF_019238085.1 Lagopus leucura | reverse complement strand
TTTTTCTTTTTTCTTTTTTCTTTTTTCTTTTTTCTTTTTTTTTTTTTTTTGATGAAACTCATGGTAACAACGATGTATGAAGTTAGCTTTCACATCTAATACTGCTTCCTAATCAAAAGAGAGAAAGACTTTATCAAGGCCTTTTGTAGAGATGATACTTGTCAACAAAGCAGATAAATAGATGTTTTTATTGAAGTCCCAAGGCTACAGAAGGATTATCTTTCTACCTGAAGTCAGACACACTGAAATAGAAGTGTGTTAAATAAAACCTGAAGTGTAAACTAAAGACTGCTTTCACCTCCAAAACAGCCTAAGTGTAAAGTTAATTTAACTCCATTCACTGTGGTCTGTAGTTTCTTAAGAGTTTATTAAATTAAAATTGGCTGGACACATACAGCTGCAATGTTGCCAAATGGAACAAAAAATCCCATGTTGTACTCTCTTATCTGGTGAAATCACTGAGCTGAGGAAATGGTCCTCAGCTTATTCTGTCTCCCAAACTGCCTGGGAACTGCAAAAGAAAGTGCAAATCAGTCAATGCCAAAAACATACCAGAGACCCTTGTAACACTTGAGTGTAGATGATTTCAGTTCCTGTGCCTGGGAACACTCCTCTGCGTTGTTTAACTTACTAGGGGAGAGGTCTTTATGTGAGCACATTTTTTACAATTAATAAATGTGAGCATTTGAGAGGGACTGGAGCTACATGTGACATCTAGAGTGAAATCTGGAATAGCATTTTCATTCCTGTATGACTATTCAAATTGTTTACTATTGCCTCTGATTCCTAGATCTTAGGTTAAGGCTTTCTGAAGTCCAAACAGATATAGGGGCCTCTGTTAGCAAAGAAACTATCACATCTTATTAATGTACTTTTTAAGGAGTATTTATAGTGTTCATTATTAGATGATTGGACTTGCAAACAGGGATAATTACTTCTTTCTCATAACAAAACTAGCCCATAGAGACATTGCAGGCAATTGTGTTGAATTTTTTCACAGTGTTTGCTTCCATTACATATCAAACAGACTGGGTGATGATCTGCTTTAGAAAAGATGGAGGAGTATAAAAACTAACCTAACTTTTCATATTAATATGTTTGGGGAAATAGGTAGAACTTTGAGAACAGCTAAAGGTGAGCTGTTGTGAATTTTCAAACAAAACAGTCATTTATCCATTAGATTTACAGCATTTCTGCAGAAATGCTCATGTGTTACTTTAATCTCAGGAGGGCTCTGATATTATTCCTTGCTAGCAGGAACATCATGCTGTGAATTACAAGTAAAAACATCATTAAAATGGAATACGAAACTACACGGTTCACACAGGGTTGTTGTACATATAACACACATAGAAAAAGCCAAGAGAACTTGGTTATGAAAAGAGAAGTGGAAAAACCTCATGCAATTATATTTAGGAGATGTTTTAAATTGATGACCTACTTTTGTATAGAAATATACATATTCCTTTTCTGCACAGAAAGTTAAGACAGTTAAGCTTACTTATGTATCCTTAGATGTGTGAAGTTATACTGTACTCATTCTCCATCAGCTTCAGCCTTCCGGACAAAGCAAGCACTGTTTGTCCTTAAGCTGTTAGTGAGGTGTTCACAACCACATTGCAAAGACAGACTGAAATTATCTTTACTATTACTCAGGATGTGACACAGGTATGAAACAAATTTCTATTTAGAGCACGCATTATGTTTTTATCCTAGCCTTAGAATAATAGAATTTTCCAAGGGAAGGGATTGACAAAAATCATCAAGTTCAACTCCCAGTTCTACATAAGACCATCCAACATTCAAATCCTCTGTGTGAGAGGCCCTGGGCAGCCTTGCCCCACGCGCACCACCCTCTGATGAAGAATGTTTCCCTAACCCCCAGCTGCCCCTCCTGACACAGCTCCATGCCGTTTCCTCGGGCTCCATTACTGTCACAGAGAGCAGAGCTCAGTGCTGCCCCTCCGCTCCCCTTGTGAGGAGCTTCAGGCCTCCATGAGGCCTCTGCTCAGCTCGTCTACTCTGGGCTGAACAAACCAAGGGACCTGAGCTGCTCCCCTTAGCTTTACCCAAGTTCAGGCCAAAAGTTCCATTAATTTCACTAGGGTCAATGAAGCAAGCAGGAGCTTGCTCATTTGCAATCTCTTGCAAAAGCAAAATGGTAATGATTAAATCTGGTTCGATTCACTTCAGCTTATCCACCACCTTATCTTGTGGTAGAACTTGCTAGAGAAGATAAGAAATGTTCATTTTAATTAAAATAAACATGTCCACATAGCTAGAGGAACTGTATCATTCATCATTCTGAAAAGCTACCACTTCTGCTAGACTAGATTTATAACTGCTCTAATCAGAAGCCCAAATAGCATTAGGTAATTATCCCTTTTTAAAAAAAGTTGTTTGAAGAATCTATACTGAAATCACACCATTATAAATGAATTCAGATAGGTCAAAATGCTCCGAGTTCTTTGATTTTGCAACAGGAAGCTGGGAGCTCTGGGATATCTCTAGGTGAGATCTTGGGATCTGATTGTGCTAGAGGCTATCAGCTGGGACCCTCTCACGGAATGCACTTTTCTGTCTTGTCCTCTGCAATGACCATTTTTGCCAACAGAATTCAGCAGAAAAATATCAGAGGAATATTAAAATCCTCAGTTCACTGCAGGCAATCTCTAGGGAGAAGTATTATGTTGCAGAACTAGAGATTTGATAGCAAATGTGTGTATAATATAATGGTTTTGGCCATGGAGAGTAAACAGGCTAGGCCCAAACTCTTAGGTAGAGTGAGTCTCATTGGTAACTTCGAATCATAGAGCCATAAAGGTCAGAAAAGATCTCCACGATCATGCAGTTCAACTGTTTACCTACCACCAATACTTCCCCACTAAACCATGTTCCTTAGTACATCTAAACATTTCTTCAACACCTCCATGGATGGTGACTCTACACCTTCCTGCGCAGGCGATTCCAGCTCATGACCACTTTTTCTGAGAAGAAATTTTTCCTAATATCCAATCTGAACCTCCACTGGCACAACTTGAGGCCATTACTTCTCATTCTATCACTATCACTTGGGCAAAGAGGCCAACCTGCACTTCATCTCAATCTCCTTTCAGGGAGTTGTAGAGAGCATCCACTAAGCGAGCAACTCAATCATAGAAGGAGATCAAAATTTATGAGCATGTGCGTAATTGCAGGTAGGACTGAAGCCTACATTCAGAAATAAAGCGTGATATCTGTGTTGCTGCATACCACTGTAAAGACAAAAACAATTCTGATCTGGGAAGTTGTTTTTATTGACTAGATAAATCATGATGTACTGTTTCCATGTATTTTCTGTAAGCCATCTAACGTGGATAGCAACAGGGGTAACTCAAGATGGATTTAATGAGATGTGTTTAAAGTACATTCATAACCAGATTCAACAGACATGATTTTTTTATTTCCCCAAGCTTCTGATAAAGCCAGTAACCAGCTGTGAAAGTTAATTATACATTAGGCTATAAGTGGCCAGGGCTGGCGGAGATTCTTCAACCTCTGGTATATTTCTATCCCTTGGCAACAACACAGAAGGTGGAAGGCTGAATTTCATTTCCCCCTGGTTTGATATATCTGTGGTACATCAATGTGTTGGGATCTGTTTTTATGTTGCAGTGAGTTTCAGATTTGCTTGCCAAAATTTTGCTTCCATAATGAGGAATACAGATTCTTGTTGGTATTTTCACGTGCATCTAAACCAGATTAATCTCTACTGTTTGACTAGTTTGCTGTTGCAGTAAACAATGAAGGATTTTTTTAATATATATCTTATTGGTGTGTCTCATGTGCTGTTTCTTAAAGAAAGACTCTTTTTCTCATCAGACATCATTTACAGTTTTTTCACTTTATTTCATTTGTTATTTCAGGTCTAATTACTCCTTTATTAATATCTCTGTGATGCTCTACAACAGTTAAGATGCTGGTAGTGTTTGTAGCCAAAAGTGTCCTATTTGGATATTACTGGATGAGATATTTGAAATTAAAATGGACATTTTGAGTGATCTGCTCCAATAGCAGTTATTACAATAAAATGATTTACTACAACCCGATAATGTAATCTCCTTTTCTCTGGACCTATGTGTATGCCTACTACAGTTTCCTGGAAACAACTCAATCATATCAAAACCAGAATATTTTTTTTTTCTTCATGGAAGCTGTGTAAAGAATTCACTTAGGCCTTCTTTATCTTAGTGGTATGCTGTGGTTTTGTTTCTTCATTTTTCCCATAGATTGGCAGCAGAATGATGAGTAGGAATGACTGGATCAGGTTAAGTGGATGCACCACAGTAATCATTACCTTCTGTACACGTATTTCAGAGGCTACAATTTTTTTCTTTCCTTAAACTAATAATTTATCATCATACAGTAGAAAGATGTTGTCTTTTTTTCCTTTTTCCTAATATTCCTTGAAACAAATCAATTTTTTATAAAAGACAGTTAAATATTTACAGATAGTAATTACAATATTGTGATATGAAATATACAAGCTAATTGAATTGAGTGCCTGTAAATTTTAAGATATTTAAAGGAATTTTAAGATATTTTGCTGCACGTGTCTTCTTTTCAAATCAATTTAAACCTGTCTCCTATTGATTTAGATTAGGGAGGTATCAGCTGTGAGGCTTTACAGATAGCAGGCTAGAAATGTTCAAAGGCAGAAGAAGACCAGTGTGTGACCCCATACCCACTCCACTCTTTCTTTTCCTAGTATCTAACCTGAACCCTCCACTGATGCAGCTTCAAGCCATTCCCTTAGGTCCATCCTGCAGGCTGCCAGAAGGGCTCCCCTCAGCCTCCTCTGCTCTGGGCCGAACAAACCAAGGGACCTCAGCCTCTTCTCATACACATAGCCCTCTTGATCCTTCATCATCTCTGTAGCCCTCCTTTAGACACTCTCAAACAGTTTTATGTTCTTATATTGTAGTGCCCAAACCTGCATAGAGTGCTCAAAGTGAGGCTGCAGCAGCACAGAACAGAACAATCCCTTCCCTCAGCCTGGCTGATGGTCAGATGATATGTGGCTATGGAAAGTAAGGGCAATGAGCTGGGAAGAAAGAGTGTGGGGCTCATAGGAGTTGTGTTTTCAGCATACTAGCACAAACACAGCACTGTGGGATGGGAACTGTGCTTGCATGTGGACGTGGAGGACTCCAGTGTCAGGGTCTTTCTTTAGAGGAGCACTTCTGTGTCTTTAGCCAGACAAATGTAAGGCTTCTCATACACAGCCTGCAGATGTGAAGTGTGCAAGCCTGCTGGACTGCCTGGAAAGCCCATTTTGTATACCTTAACATCTCCTAAGAGAGCATTTCAGCAGGTGGCACTGGCACAGCATCTGTCCCATGCTGTAGTACCACCAGGAAGAACAGATACCTCTTGCCATGAGAGCTGCCTTTTAAGCAAATGGCCTGCTGCTGATAAGGGGATGTTTCATGACTGCCAGCCTCAGATTGGGAAAGTAATTCATCTTCAGCCATAGATGAGGTTAATAAAAATCAGGGCTTGTAAGGGTGATAAATTGCTCATTAAAAAGTTGCACTGATAGTCTGCTCCTAATAAAACTTCAGCATTTCTCTTCCACTGTGATTCTTTCATATAGGAGGCTGATAAAATGATAACACTGCTTCTGGGAAAATTATCCTCTCACAGTAATTCAAATGCAACATTTCACCACAAATACCTTCTAGTGTTTTTGTATGAGAAACGTTATTAGGCTGTGTATTTCCTGGGACTGATTTACTTTTGCCAATTTTCAGACCCTCATTCTTCTCTGAGCATATCGCCAGCTGCACCCTGACTTATGTGCTATTTAATTTTTTTTTCCCTTCGTGTTTTCTTTTTTTTTTTTTCCCCCCAAATACTTACAGTTCTTAATTTCCCAAGCCCCCTCCCTCTTTGTGCCTGAGCCCTTTTTCCCCATTAGCTCCCTCTCTTCCTTCCAGGAGACCACACTCTGCCTCCTTCACATCTGCTTCATCGGAGTGCATCTTCAGCATCAGTGAAGTTACATTCCAAGTGGCATCAAGAACTCTGCAGGTCTGCCCATCCTTGATTTTCACCTAGAAGCTTTAGCCAGTAAAGCACATGCTTACAGACAAAGTGAACTCTAGCAATTTCAATCAATCTTCACTGACTGTAGAACTAGAACAGGTTTAGCTTGCGCATCTGATTGCCTCAGTTTCTTAGTTATAAAGCAGAAATCCAACACTTGCCAGTTATACTGAGATAAATTTGTTTAAAATTGTGAGCTGACATAAAACACTAAGTAATTTGTACAGTTATGGGCCCTTTCATCTCAAAGGCAGCTTTAGAAACAACTCTTCCCTAAGTGAAAAACTGTAATGAAGGAAACGTGTTGGTTGTTTCTTGCTTAAAACCTGAAAAATATGCAAATGGATACCATTAAGAACTTCTGGAACTGCTGTTTAATATGCTAACTCTATAGCCAGCACAAATACATTTCCTTCCATACATTTCTTATTACCACATAATTCCACAGAGATCTGAGTTCCAGAGTGAAAATTCAAATAATGTAAAATAAAAACATTGTTAAGTATTCTGAAAAATCTCTCTGTAAGATACAGCTTCAGAGCAGGTTTTTGTTTTTGTTGTTTTTGTTTTTGTTGTTATAAATTTCATAAAAGAAATACTTTATTTAGTTCTCTGCTTCCTGCATTAAAAGAGGGAAGTAGAGGAATCACCATAACAACTGTACTACCACCAAAAAAAGTAGCATTTTCTTAAAGCGATACATAAATCTAGCACGATAAACATATATTTGAGGCTTAGTGTCAAAGATTGATGGCAATTACATCAGTGTTGCAACAATAAAAGGAAAGGAGGAAGCAAGCCAACATCGTTAGTCGCAATACTCCTGGGGCTGCAATTCTTTATTTGCCTTTTCCTCACCTCGTATGCACCTAGCCAGGCATATTCACTGATATTTCCCAAAGTACCACGTGATACTTTTGCTTCTATTTTTTCCTAGTGCAACATTTGAGAAAATGCTGCATGAAACTGACAAAGTGCAGCAGAGGACAAGAGCAGGTCCTTTGGTTTCAGGAATAGCTGGATTTCTCAGGCTGATTACCCACATGGAAAAGCTGGCCCACCAACCCAGGCATTTTAGGAAAATGAGTCTTAGAATCTTAGAGGAGGTCAAGACCTGGAAAATGGGTGGAACTTGGAAGTAATCTTAACATGTAATAGCACTACTGAACTTCTTATTTTAGGATCTAAACAGACACCTCATTATCTACACCAGTCCCTTTTTCCATTTATAAAGGAAGCAACATTTGTTGTAAACAAGAAAGCAATCATATCACAGCTGGAGTATTCCCTAGTTTATTCTTAAGCTAAAGTGAAGCTAGATAGAATAATCACAACATATCAATGTTGGTAAACAAAGCTGATTTACACATACTGTCTCATTCCATACATCTAGTGAGCTGTCTTAATCTCTCGCGATGTTTTCAGTCACAAGATCATGCACGTAGTGCACAACAGACCTTTTTATCCTTCAAGTCTTCCATTTAGCCTCTTGAGGTAGATAATACCTTAGCTCATCAACATGACAAGGATAATGCTCTAATCAAACACTCTGGTGGACCATTATGGCACACAATAACAGGTGTTCTTGATGACTTTATCAGACATGCATCAGAACATTCCCTTTCAACAGAGTAACAAATCATTTCCATTTAATGCAAAGCTTCAGGATATACTTTAGGAAGGCTAGAATTCGGGGGACAAAATGGAGAGACAAAATTATTATGTCTCCAGTGACACATAATAACACCTTTTATAATATACGCTGTTTAAATTGAATTCATTTCATCATTCATTTCCAGGGTTTCCAGAAGAGTTTCCGTGGCCTGGTGTGGGAGCATACAAACAGATGCCAATTCCATTAAGTCACTTGAGATCTGAAAACTGCCCAGAGCTGCACCACTTCAGTGTGATTTTGTTAGGACTGGCAAGAAAAAAAACAAAGATCAGGTTGAGGAAGCTGATGTACCAGCTCCGTTTGAAGGTAAGTCTGAGAGATTACACTGAGCAGTGTGTGGCAGGACTGCTTCTATTTTCTGAAATAAATAGCTCTGCTGGGTGTTGGGCAGACTGTCTGTCTGATTTGTTTGTGAAGGTAGCCTGATAGGTTTCCAGTGCCACTGAAAATCTATCCCATGCATGAGTATGAGCAAACCTCCACTCATCATTTACATGTATATTTTTACATGCCATAATTTTGCTTATAGATGAAAGACACAAGGCAGAGTATGCTGTGCACACTCTAGATATGCAGAAGAGTGCAAGTAATTTTATAAATCAGAGTAATTTCTCTCAGGTTGAAGCTTGACCTAATGAAGACAGGGATATTATGCATTTGAAGGAAACAGTCCTTACAGTGAAGGATTTCTTAAAATGTGAAATGTCTTCTCAGCCTCTCACCCTTTCCTCTCATAGTTTCTCACTTAATATTTTCCTACACAGGGAAATAGTGTATTAGGTCATTTACTATGTTTGAGGGATTCTTTCTTTGTTAGTACCTCTTCATTTTCTCAGAGTAGTTGAGACTGAGTGGGAACTCTGGAAATCATCTAGTCCTACCCCTCTTACCCAGGCACAGCTGGTCAGAGTAGACTGTCCAAGCTTTTATTGATTTGGGTTTCTGAGGATGGAGACTTCACAGCCTTTCCCTGGAAGGGGGTGGCAATATACCATGCAATTTGCTGTTCTATCTTCCTGCACAGAGTAGCTGTTCCTACATGTAAAATTGAAAATGTTGGCCCTAAAAGAAAATTTAATAAATCCTCACATAAAAATGTTACAGGCAACTCTTCCTTGCAATTCTACAGCACATGGATTGTTAGTGAAGAATGGAAGACAACCAGTTGGCAGTCAATATTCTCACCACAGTCCAGGCCACTAGGAAGCACTACAGTGCTTCACTGTACATCACAGGAGACCACAGTGATGTTGCAGAAGTTCACCTGCTTTGAATTCTTGTAGGCAAGGTGCAAATGGCACTTCATTTGTATGTTGCAAGCCAAACATGCAGATGATTTCAATGAATCCCTAGAACACAGCTTAGATATCTTTTATAATATTCATTTAATGGAAGATCTCATAAATAATTTCCACACATGATGCAGTATCTACACATAATATATGCTATCTGAGCAGATATGAGAATCCTGGGATCAAGCCAACCAGCTGGTGCAGCTGTGCAGGCAGTGACAAGGTTGGTGTCACAAAAAATGCCAGCCACTACATTTAGTTAGCACTCCCAGGAGGTGGATTAATTCATAATTAGGCAGCCATCTTTTAATAATTTACTCACCTCTTCCTCTGAGCTGAGGTGCAGCCATGATAACACAGGAAACGAGAGATGGCTTCAGTGAGCACAAATGCAAATCTCAAACGGCTTAATTAAATAAGGAAGTTGTTATTCATTCCAGTCGTGAGGCAATATTCACACTGCAATAAAAACAATAAAAATAAGCCATTGTGTTCCAGAGGACAAGCTAGTCAAGAAAATGCACTCTATATATCACGTGCTGACACTTTTGGAAGCATAAATTGGTTATGATTAACTCTAGAAGCGTTGCCTTGTCCTTTCCAAAACAGATGAGTGGATTTAGGAACTCATCCAGCAGAAAGGCAGCCAAGGGCTTTGCTACTGCCAACAAATGCTCTGTAAGTTCCTCCACATCGGTCTTACACTCGACTTCACCTCCGACCTGCAAGGAGATCTCATGCTCCCTCTCCCTCCCTGTTGTTTGCAGTACTTGCCAGATGCTTTCTGGGTTTGCTAGAGTTTGTTTGTTCATTTCTGAAATACAAAGGAGCGTCACTGAGAGATGAGATGCCCTGTTTAGCTGGCTTGCTGAGGCAGGCTGCAAGGCCTGCCCCACACGTGGAGGCCTGCCCTGCGGCTGGGTGCTGTGGGCACAGTGAAGCCCACTCATGGGGACTTCTGAAACCAGACAACGCCTCAAAGAAGCCAGAACAGCTCTTCACAGGGAACTTGCCAATGAGCTTTTTATTTAACATTTTTGTGATTAAGTGCAAGCAGCTACTAATACAGCTGAAGCAGAGAAACACAATACTCTGATTTCTTTAATCATGATTCTGGCAGGACATGAAGAAAAAACTCAGTTTGGCTCAGTCTCATATATTTCTCTCTTAAAATAAAGCTGTATTTCCAAACTTTGTACCAGCCTTGAGCACATACAGCGCTGCTTTGGAAGGGCCCCTTTTCCAAGAAGACAGCATTTCAATGCCCTTTGCTTAGGTCTCTTGCCATCCCTGATGTACATCTTCATATTTTTCCCGTTTCATTTATTTACTGCTAACACAACTAAATATTTTTCAGCATGTTTTTATCTCCTGCCAATTAATTATTCTAACATAAAATAATATACGTTCCCAAATCCTAGTGTCTCCTCTCTGGCATATGGCACAAGTGGTGGAAGGTATTTATACTCATCTCTGATAATGTGACCTTTTCTAGGGGAATAAATGCTCCAAAGATTCACAATTGCTACTCCCTCACGTTCTCCCAACTGTGATTGCACTGCTTCAATTTTGTCTATAGCATTTTCTTCTCCAAGGTAAGGCCTTTGATACTCAATCCAATTTTTTTCATGACAGCTTGTGATTTGTCACCTTTCTGCTCATGAAAACACAGTCTCCAGAGTGTTTTCTCTGCAAGTTTTTAACATCTTCCCAAAATGGGTTCCAGTCTTAAAATAAAAAAATGGTTGATTCAAAAGTTGCTCGAGTGTAGAAAATCTAAAATAATAGACTTTATAGAGGGAAACTTGTGTAACGTGGAAAAGGAATATGACGTTAACAGTGCTTCCTTTGCAGCAGTCATGTTTCCTGGGAAAATGCTATTGCTTTTAGTGCAGGAATTAACAATTTTCTGAAATCTGTGATAAATATAACCAACACTTGAGGAATATCTATTACCCAACCCAAAGGAACTATTTTTATCCTGAAATAGACCATGAGATCAAAGCTTTATAGCTTCTAGGCGTGGATTTATTTTTCACCTTCTCTTTGACGAACAGCAAATACAGCCTTTCTACCAAGAGGAGTAGCCTTTTTTTGGCATGACAGATAAAGAATTTAATCATTTGCCTTGAGGCTCTGTCAGACATTCCTTACTGCTCTGTTGACAATGAAATGTCAAAAAGGTCCTCAGAGCACTAATTTCATTTTACTTATTTTCTTGCTCTCTAAGGAATGCCAATATAAATAGCTAATTGTTTTTAAATCTAAACATCAACCTAAGCAAATAAATTACCTGATAGCAGAGTGATATTTCCAGAAATCCTTCAGGCCAGTGTAAGTGGGAAAAGAAACATGTCTGAAGGTAAGAGAGCTTGCCAACTTTCTGATAACAAAGGTCCAGTTAAATGGTGTTTACTCCCTAATTTCTCCACTACAAAAAGACTGTCACTTCCCAAAAGTGAATCAGACTCCCAGATGTTTTTATCAGGGCAGAGTAACATGAATGCTGTGTATGCAGCATACAGGGAGTATGGTCTATCTTTACTATGTGTCACTCACCTCATTTGTATTCTGTTCCATCAATAAGCATACCAAAATTTTTTGTAGAACAGTTCTGGATTTCATGCTGCACAAGAGGTATATCTTAGTTCCTGAAACTGCTTTGCTGGCTGAGGTTTGCACTGGATCATGATCCCAGCACCAGATGTACTCTTCCCAGCCTTTTTTTTTTGTTTCCTTCTCCTTCTGTTATTGGAGATAAGGTGAAATTTGCCAGCTTCTTGAGTGTATGGATATTCTACATCTGTATATTTGAAACTTCTGCAAAAAGTTCACAAATACTGAGCCCTGTGTTCAGGCTGAGCTGTTTTCTGTTAGAAGAAAACATCTCACATGACCATGACCGAAGTCATCTGGAATAAAAAGCTTCATTGGGAGGGAGGGAGTGCTGTTTCAAGTGGCACAAAGTTGCTCCTTTGGGAGCACTGCTATCTGAGATAGTCTCAAAAGAAAACAGATCCCATTCACATGAGCTCTGGGCTCACTTTCAGACACAAACCATAGTTGCAAACTGAACCAGAGCACTGCAATGGAACTTAGCCAGCTTCAGGAGTAAAATTGGCTACAAAGGCAGACTAAGCATCATAACTCAGAACCTGTTTGAACATGAACATGCCTTATGATTCTTTGCATCTCAAAATCAGGGTATAGGCAAAAGACTGTAGGCTGCTGCTTAGCTCAGCAGGTCCTGCACTGACAGGGGAACAATTGCAGCAACGGATGCTGGCAGCTACTGAGAGCCCCTTGTACACAGGACTCTCACACGTGCAAACACAAAAATACCACATGTAGCTCAAGAAGCCCTTGAGCCAGAGATTGCTGGAGGAAGTGCAGGAGAAGTGCAGTGGGAGGAATTGCTGCCTTCCCCTTCCCCCTGTTCCTTCATTCCCCCAGGACAGCTTCTACTAGTGTAAATCTGTTAATAGGCACAGTGGAGCTGTGGTCTCCCTTGGTGTGTCCAGTCTTAATCATTACAATACAAAGCATTTAATGCATAAATGCTTTGCAAAAAAAGCATCACTGATGTAGTGAAGGAGGTATGACAAGGCCAACTGCTGTGCAATAGCCTTTCGCGCTATCTCTGTGGGGATTCGGGGGATTCTAAGCCTCAGAGGTTGTTTGTCTGCCAGCCTTTCTTGGTGACCTCCTTCCCACAAGAAGGGAGCATGTGCTGCTGCCTGTTATTCATAGCTGCCAAGGAATACTGCTCCCAGGAGTAAGGAAAAGGAGAGAAAAAATTTTCACACAATCCCTTCTTCCCAACGAGCTACACACAAGGTCTGTTTGGCATGGTGAATTGTTATTTGAAGAAGGCTTGTGAAGGTAGACAATTGCTTCTGTCATTTAAAGCTGACTAGAATTTCTGCAAATGACAGTAACAACTCCTTCTTTTTCATTTCACACAAAGAAGAAGTTATTTAGCACCTGGCAGGACTTGAGCAGCAAACTGGAAAGGGTATCTTGTACCACTTCACTGCAGCCCCTACATAAGGGAAGCAACAGCTCTTGAATAGTCTGCGTGTCTCCCTCCCACATGCCATAGTAGTGTATGCACCTGTACAATAAATGAATATTCAGATGATACAGTATATTCGAGAGCTTGGCTTATGTAAGTATTATACTAAGCAGAAAAGGACACTCACCCTGTCCTGGGCTTGCATAGGTAACTCCAGTGCAATGGATCTCCAGAAGAGAAACCTTCCCTGCTGGCAGTCAGCTCTTAAATGGGTCTAGGAGAGGTGGAGCCAGGCTCCACCCCTTCCAGCAGCACAGGTGAATTGCCTTCACCTGTGCTCCCATGGCTGACTCATTGCTCGCCTCAGGTGATCAATCAGAGGTTCAGGCCATGATTCAGTGGTCCCCATACAGTACCAATAAAGAAAAGAAGCTTTTGGCCTAAAGCAGTCACCAAAATTACAGATGAAATGACAGCATCTATCCATTCATTTGTAAGGTGAATGGATATTCATCAGAATAAACAGGCATTACATAAAAGTCATTGCATAGCCATTATCTTCACTGTAAATGTTATATGAACAGTGAGCCAAATACTCAACACTATTATTTTTCTAAATAGTTTTAATTATTTATTATTTTATATTATTTTTCATTTTTATTGATGTCATTTACCTGGACTTGAGCAAGGCCTTTGACGTGGTCCCCCACCACATCCTTATCTCCAAATTGGAGAGATGTGGATTTGATGGGTGGGCCACTCGATGGATAAGAAATTTGTTGAAACTGGCAGACAGAGGGTGGTCATCAATGGCTCTATGTCCACGTGGAGGCCAATAACAAGCGGCGTCCCCCAGGGGTCTGTGTTGGGACTGGTGCTCTTCAACATCTTTATCAGTGACATCGATGATGGAATCGAGTGCACCCTCAGCAAGTTTGCTGATGGCACCAAGCTGAGTGGTGCGGTTGACACGGTGGAAGGAAGGGATGCCATTCAGAGGGACCTCAACAGGCTAGAAAGGTGGGCCTGGCTGAACATGATGAGATTCAACGTGGCAAAGTGTGAAGTTGCACTCAGGCTGGAGGAATCCCAGGCATCCATACTGACTGGAAGGAGCGGCCCTTGAGAGCAGCCCTGCAGAGAAGGACCTGGGGGTCTTGATAGATGAAAAACTTAACATGAGCCAGCAGTGTGCTCTTGCGGCTCGGAAGGCAAATGGTATCCTGGGCTCCATCAGAAGAGGAGAGGCCAGCAGGGACAGGGAGGTGATTGTCCCCCCCTACTCTGCTCTTGTGAGGCCCCATCTGGAGTACTGTGTCCAGGTCTGGAGCCCCCAGTATAGACAGAGAAAAAGACAGAGATCTGTTGGAAAGGGTCCAGAGGAGAACCACAAAGATGATCAGGGGACTGGAGCACCTCCCCTATGAGGACAGGCTGAGGGAACTGGGCTTGTTCAGCCTGGAGAAAAGAAGGCTGTGGGATGACTTCGTTGCAGCCTTTCAATACCTAAAGAGAGCCTACAAACAGGAAAGGAATCAACTCTTTCAAAGGGTTGGTAACAGCAGGACAAGGGGAGATGGTTTTAAGTTGAGGGAGGGGAGATTTAGGTTGGATATCTGGGGAAGTTCTTTACAGAGAGAGTGGTGAGGTGCTGGAACAGGCTGCCCAGAGAGGTTGTGGATGCCCTGTCCCTGGAGGTGTTCAAGGCCAGGTTGGATGGGGCCCTGGGCAGCCTGGTCTGGTATTAAATGTGGAGGTTGGTGGCCCTGCCTGTGGTAGAGGGTTGGAGATTTGTGATCCTTGGGGTCCCTTCCAACCCTGACCATTCTGTGATTTTTTTTTAATAATAACAGTTTAGAGATTAAAGTAAATTTCTGAGTAGGTGCAAAGATCTTTATTTTCAATACAGCTGGAAAGGGAGAAAGGAGATTAGCAATCTCCTTAGCAAAGTTTTCTTTGACTCTTTTCCTTCTTCGTCAGTCTGATCCAAATGGATGTTAGCTTTTCAGCTAAGTTCAGTGAGTGCTGAGTCACATCTTCACTGACAAAATCAGTGTCCTTTAGCTAAGCTTTTTTTGTTGTGTTACTGCAACATCCAGATTTAGTCACCTGTTAAACAGTGCTGATGGTGCCTCCTTCCAGAAGTAGGGGTCTGCAGATGAATGGTGTTATGGAAGAGGATGGTGCTGCACCATTACCGTGGCAATCATAGAACCATAGAATGCCCTGGGTTGAAAAGGACCACAATGATCATCTAGTTTCAACCCCCCTACTATGGGCAAGGTCACCAACCACCAGACCAGGCTGCCCAGAGCCACATCCAGCCTGGCCTTGAATGCCTCCAGACATGGGGGCATCCACATCCTCTCTGGGCAACCTGTTCCATTGTGTAAATCATTTCATACTTAGGGCTGTCACTGCTGGTACTTGGAAGCCCAGCGAAATGCCTCTGAGAATGAGGAATGAAACATTGCTAGTAGAACAGCAAAAGGAAAAAAGAGAAAATCCCAGAAGAGTCATCCCTAGAAATTCTTTCCTGAGATTGCAGCTGAAATGACTGCAGTGATTGGTGAAACAGGCATTAATCATGCTAGCAGATTTATCTTATTGAGAGTAATTAGCTACTCCGCTGGCTTCCATTCTACACTGCAGTAGTGATTGGCTGGTAGAAAATTTTCATGGCAACCATATGAATGTACACACCCGTACACAGATCCTGACCAGATTATAAATTAGCTTCGCCATGAAAGATCTGATGCATAACGTCTGCTTTTAGAAAGAGAAGTGCTCAATACAAAGCCCCTTAGTGTGATCTCTTCGTTTCGTGGATAGCAGTGGAAAAATTTCCATTTATTTTTATGGAGCTAGGGTTTTGCCCTCAGTTTTATTTGCCTGTATTCTATCTCCAGGGATTTTCAAGGCTTTTTGAACATCTGTCAGATTCAAGTGGCAGAAGGAAATGGGCTGGGGTTCTTTTGTGCAAATAACATATTTTTAATGGATTCCACTAAAACCTGAATCAACCTGACAGCAGATACAACTTGGGTATCCACAAGCAAAATAAGGTCTAGCTCTAAGTTTGGAGTTTATCAGCAGCCCACCCATAAAGTGTGGAAAATTCACAAGATTATGCTTCCTTCATACATTGATTTACTTATAAATTACTTTACTGAGCTAATCTCTCAGTTTATTCCATACTAATTAAAATTTCTATGCTAAACCGCAACTGCAGAATCCATTTGATGCAGCTGATTGGCAGATAGAATAACCATAGAAGCATAAAAAATAGGCAAGAAAGAGTATAGAAAGACAAATTTTTACTTTCTAGGGGGCACATTCACAAAGATTAATGCTTCTCAAAACCAATTAGTAATTCTGTGTCCAATAGAAGTTCACTGATGATACTAGGTTTTCTGAGGCCAGGCACTGAGCACTGTCAGGCTCTTCAGTAGTTCTGGAGCTGGTATCCAAAAAGCGAAGAATTCAAAATCATTAGTCACCTAGCGGAAATGGTATGCAGTATTCATAAAATTACAAGGGTTGGAAGGGACCTCTGGATACCATCAAGCCCAACTCCCCTATTAAATATGATTCCTTATAGTACGTTGCATAGGATAGTGTTCAGGTAGGTTATGATTATCTCCAGAGAAGAGGACTCCACAACTTCACTTTGCAGCCTGTTGTGGTACTCTGTCAACCTCAAAGTAAATATATTTTTCTTATGTCCAGATGAAACGTTTTGTGTTCCAGTCTGTGCCCATTGCCCCTTGTCCTGTCACTGGTTATCACTGAGAAGAGCTTGGCCCCATCTGCTTGAAACCTGCCCATTAGATATTTATAAGCATTGGTAAGATTCCCTGCTAAGATTCCCTGGGGACTCCCTCAATCTTCTCCAGGCTAAACAGCCCCAACCTTCTCAACCTTCCTCATACGGGAATCTGCTGGACTCTGTCTAGGAGATCTCTGTCTTTCTTGAACTGAGGAGCCCAGATACAGTACTCCAGATATAGCTTCACCAGGGCAGAGTAGATGGGGAGGATCACCTCCCTTGACCTACTGGCCTCACTCTTTTTTATGCGCCACAGAATCCCCTTGGCCTTCTTGGCCATGAAGACACATTGCTGGCTCATGTCTTCATACATTTTTTCTCATTCCTAGTTCTCAAACCTCCAGACAGGTTTCTTTTTAAAATCGTTTAATTTCAGCTCAAGTGTTTCTCTCCTAATTTTTTGATCTCCTGCTCCCTTGGGTTTTTTATTTTGGAGGAAAAGATAGATGAATAACAAATAATGAAGGAGATTGTTTCCTGTGCAAGAAAACACAGGCTTTTGGCAGTGTCTGCAAGGGCTTCCACACATTTCTCTCTTACTTTTTCTACTGCTGCTGTTTAAATGCTGGTGGGAGCAATCCATGTAGCTGGAAGAGAAGGTGCCTAAAAATGCAAACTACATCTTTAGCAGTTGTGCAACAATTACAAGGATGATGGGTAACTGTATGGAGATAGATCTTACTCTATGTAAGAGTGCCAGCAACACATAAAATGCTGTCCCCAATTGCTGATGTATAAAAGAGTTTACAACTGAAGGACTCAAATCCCAGGCACTTCAAGTCTTGTTCCTTCTCTTGCAGTCGTAGATACAAATGTGTGAATCAGACAATAAAAGCGAAGTCTAGAGTCCTGCATAAGAACAGTATTCAACACTGACTCCTGATAGGTAAACCAAATGGATAATGGAGTTCGTGTTAATTAGTAATTTCTTCTGGAAGGACCTGCAGCTTATCAAGCGGAGGAAATAATCTGTGCTAGTGTTTTATACAAACTGTGCAGTGTCTGAGAATTCAATTAACTAGAATTGAGGAAAATTTGAATTAACTGGCAATTTCATTAAATTCTTCTCTTTTTTTGTTTACCTTAAGTGTATAAATAATTTGTGTTTGCCATTTACAGGGGAAAATAAAGTAGTAAAACAATCTTTAGCTATTTCCTTGTGAAAAGCAAATATTGTGTAGCAACCCTTGCCTTTTTCAATATTTGTAAAGCTTGGTAAGATGGGGATTTATGTGTATGTATTAGTGACACAGATACAATAAACTGTGCTATTTCTAAACCCATGAACCCGTTAGTTTCAGATTAGTTTCTTTCTGGGGTTGCTCAGAATCACAAGCAGGAACAATTGGTCCAGCACCTGAGATAAGAGTTTCTGGCACAGTACTGTGTTGTGAGAGATGCCCAACTGAGCTCTGCACAAGTCTTTTGAAGTACCAGCCATGCTCAGCTGTGTTGCAGGACATTGGACCATGTGAAAAGAACAGCTCCCATTTCCATTGGGCTCATCTGGCTTTTCCAGCCTGGGCTTAAGGGGGTGTTTGTTCATGTTATATTTCAGTCTTCCTGGCTCCTTGAATATTGTTCACTTTTTGCATACTGGCATAATTTACAACAGTGACAGGGAATGTCTTGCTTTTCTTAGTCTGACCCCTGCTACAGCATCAAGTTTGGGTCATTTAATGGAATTTAGTCAATGTGTGCTTGAACTGTCTCAGCCTGGGAAGAACACTAAATGGTGGCTTCCTATTTCCACTCATCATTAGGCTGTTTTCTAAAAGGTCGAATCACTGTTATTGTTTCATCTCACATATTTGCAAAAGAGTGACGTTGTTTGCCATAGAACAGTTTTATACACAATTTGGAGATGGGTGGCTCTTTCAGACATGTGGTTTAATATTACTGAGGGAACCTTCATTTGGAGAACCAATAGCTTTTTTTTTTACATCAGCTGATATTTTTGAAAAAAGCCTGATGTACTAAAAAAATAAAAAAGGTTTTGGTCATTCAAGGGCCCTGGTTTACAGCTCTCTGTTGGCTAACACTGTAGACTAGATTTCACTTTGCTAATGGTAGCCTTTGGGTTTATACAATGAGAGCCTAACTTGCTCGTGCATCAACTTGTCACAGGGAACAGACAGTCCTAAAATCAGAGGAAGCATCATGGGAGCAGTGAATACTCAGTTCTTGAAATTTCTCATGTGAAAATAGATAACAATATATTTTGTATTATTTTATGAGGAAGTGGTGGGGGAGGGCTAAAACTCTAGGGCTTTATTAGTCATTCTGTATGCTGCAGTGTTGCTGATAGCAAGCCACATCTGCTGATAAAGCCATTTCTGGCTATTTCCTCCCATAACTTCTTACTCTCCTTCACGCTCCCATGTAGGCATCTGTAATTAGTGGAGGCCTTCAGCAATAACCACCATCCTCCAAGCCTTCCTTTTTCCCAGGTCTCTCAGAAATGGTCTGCACTTAAGGGCCTCAAATCAAGCAATGATGGAAATTTTTCCTGTCCATATAGTAAGTAACAGGTAATTACTAAGCAGAGAGAAGTGAAGAGAGAGATCAGAGGAGATTAAAAAAAAACATTCAACCATAAAAAAATAGCTTGGGACTAGCAGGTCTGTGAGAAGAGCTGGGAGGACAGAAGGAGGTTGTTGGGTCAATGATAACCACATAGCACTGAGAAACTTCACAACCAATAAGCCACAGGCTGCACTGAATGCCTCATTAATCATTGTGCAAAATGCTGATGTTAATTTCCAAGGAGTGAGTAATAAGAACAACTCCTACATGTGCACACACACCTACGCAGGCATGCTTGAAAGGCACGAGCATCCTTTCCCCATAGCTGCCCTGTGGGTGCTTCTTTTTAACACACCATGTATCAGTCATGGCTGCTGTTGCTCATACTCAAAGGCTTTTTTGCCTCTGGAGGCTTAAATGATGCAGTTCTTGGCCACACATAGGCTGTAATATTAATACATCTTGATAGTAATGGATAAGCAACTTCCTGGACAGAAGAATAAATGAGAAGCGATGATAGAACATAGAAACATAAATACAAATGAAGCTCTGTGCTCTTGCTGCACTAGTATACCCTCATGTAAATTCTGCCTGGCCCAGGCTTTGGGAAGTGTGACAGAGGCTGAGGGAAATGCTCCACCTCTACGCATCATCCCCTTTGAAATGTATTTCAAGAATGTAACAGTCTTCAGAACTTCCAGAATTAGAAATGCACAGGGTTTAGAGCAGTGAGGTTGCCAGATGCCAAACGCTGATGGGAAAACTCACATTAACGTTGAGAGCAGCCCTGGGCTCTGTTACAGGAGCAGATGACTGCCAGTGCAGCAGGAAATATGCTCTGCTCTATTGAGATGTCTTTCATGCGAAGTCGGTAACACTGGGATCAAATCTTAAAACTGATTTCACTGTTTTGGTCCAATATCCCCGGGTCACTGGCACACAAAGTAAAGTGATTGCAGGTACAGGGAATAAGACCATACTTCCTCTGAGGATTCTACCCTTCCTCTAAGTGGAATATACAATTTAATGCTACTAAGCAGTCCTGTGACTAGTACAAGTCAAAAGCTTAGTGCTCACTGTTATCAGCCTTGTGTTACTTAGCTTGTGGAAGTGACAATGGTTGCAACTTCTTGTGCATGGGATGACCACTACAACCTTGCTAGGTAGGTTGCATTTTACAATCAAGTAAAAGGAGGATGCATGTTTAAAGAGCATTAGCAGAGTTTTCCCACTCGATACTGACAGAACAGCCCTGAGAATACAAAAGACAATACAAGGCAAACATCTGTTCAAATAGATGAAGTTAGAGAACTGCCTGTTGTAGACCTAAACTAATATTCCACCTACAAAACTCAACCACTGTGTTTCTCCTCACTTTATACCCCATTCAGGTCTCCTTAGGATTATGTTTAGTGGAAAGTTTTGCGTGTGTGATTTCTTTTCATAGCAAGCTAATTTGCAGTTCCATGTAGCTTAATCACATTTTCCTCAGACTTCTATTGTCAATAGGAGACTGGAACAAATAAAAAGCCATCATTCAAAGGAATAACATACCTCCTTAACACAAGTTGTCATAGGAAAGCAAGAAGCGAGAGCTCAGACAATCCCAAACTTGCTCCATTAAGAGATGACATTTTTAACAATAGATCTGTCTGACCCCACTGGAAACAATGGGGTCTCATCACAGCAGGAATTAGTGTGTGAGACAGGTGATTATGTTCTGGAAATGTTCCAGTGCCAGCTGTGTTGCTTCACGTTATTCGTAACCTCTGTAATTGCAGCTTTTCCAAACCGTTTTTATTTGGAAAGCCAAGTATAGAAGGACAAAAATCCCTACTGCCATTTGTTCAGAGATGAAAAAGATCAGCATATCAAAGACTGAACACTAGTGCCCTGTTTTCTGAATTGCTGGCTTAGACTCTGGTACTCTAACAAAACTCCAAACCCTAATGTAATCACTGTTAACATGTTTCCCCCCTTTCCTCACCATCCAGTTACAGTTCCTGCTTACAAATGAAAGGACCTGCCAGCATCTGCTTAGTGCCTGTGAACAGAATTCCTACTGAAATGTCAAAGCTGCTGAAAAGCTGAGTCTGCTCACTAGGCTCCCTTGAACAGTAAGCATGCTGTCTTCTGTGGATTGGAGGGCCAAACCAAGCAGGACAGCCATCTAAAGTTGCTCACAAACAGGCTCCATGTGCCTTTGAAAGCAATGGTACAATCAGGCTGGGCATAGGAGAAACATGATTAACTGCTCTGGTCCCTACTTCTCCTCTGGGGAATCTTCTCCTCTACATTTGTCACACCCAGTCACAATTTGACCAAAAATGCCCGCGTAGAGAGGACATTCATTTCCTCTCTTCAGTACAGAACCAACTTTTGGTTGCTACCTGAACATTAATTCTTTCAAACCATTCATCACACTCGCATTGTCACTTTAGGAAAATTTAAGTCCTTGCATTTCTTTCCTTAGGTCATAGTGGAATATAGATTTAGAAATTAGTGGGAGAAAAGTTACCCTGCCCCCCAAAATTACCAAAATTGCCTGCCTGTTATGCAAGTGATGGATTACTAAGGCAGTAATGTGGGTAGTAAGATTCCTGGTGGAATAGATTATCGAGATATGAATCACCTTTTCTCCACTGCTGTGTATTCAAAGTAAGTACTTTTATATCTGACATCCACGAGCTCTGAAACCACAGGAGAAAAAATAATATCTGAAAAGAAGTCATATGAGAAGGGAAGGAAGTTTAAAGAGCTTTCCTGGGATTTTTAGTTGCCAGGGTAACCATTTTACTCAGTAATCAATATGTTTGGCATGTTTCTATGGCTTTGTGACTGCTCCCACAGACAACACTGAGAGCTGTTTGGGGAAAACACTGGAAGTGAAGAAAACTACAAACTTTGAAAAAAGGCTTCAGATTTGAAAAAAAGTAAATAACTTATAGTTATTTATAGATATTTAACTGTACAGTTATTTCCCCAAATAGTTTAAGGCTGTACCAGAAGTAGTGTAGTAATCTTCTTTGATAGGTTTGCAGGATCTTTTGGAGCACAAGAGCTTCAGTACGATGCCTGGCAAGCTGAACAAAAACTGCAATTTAGCTGTTTCCCACATTAAGTATATTGCACTGTGCCAATTATTTTCCAGCAATCAGCGCTTCCTTTAAGTGAGCAACTCTGGAATTAAGAAAAAAATGAAATAAATGTATCAAGCCCAATCTCAAGACACTTCAGCTAAGTAGGTGAGCAGAACTGCTTATTTGAATTTATTTTTAATAAAGCATTGTAAATACTAGGCAATAATCCAGGATACATCATTAAGAAATTGAAGAACATCCCTGTATCATGTAGTGCTTTCTATCCAAGCCTTTTAGCATGTTTTTGTAAATGCAGGTAAGTGTTACTCATGTTGTTCTAAACACAGAAATACACTGGCAAGAGGTAGAACTGTTTCCTCAGTGCTTTCACAGCAAAGCAGGGCATGACTTGTCACTACATGTATGACTTATTCTTTTGTTGGCATTTCCAATGCTTGTGTGTCTCCAGATGTATGGAGCAGAAGGTCGTGATGGGTCCCCTCTTACTCACCTGCTCCTGCCCCATTTCTTTTCTTCCTTGGGTTGAAGCACCACAAGGGCTTCATCAGATGCCTGTAATAAAGCTGGCCTAGGTTAAGAAGGTTACACTACCTAAAGCCTTCCTTTTCAGAAGGAAAACAGAACGGGAAATTTAATACACATATCATTTTTTCAGAAGATCTTCCTACCCCTGCATTTTGATCAGTTCTTATACCTATGAGACGTCAAAATGCTACAGCTATTTATTCAGTTCAGACTATTTTTTCTTACAGCCTTTTTCAAACAGAGAATCTTCAAAAACTTCACAGCTCAAGATAGAATTAGAAACTTCTTGAAAGAGCTTGCTGCAGAGATGGCAAGATTGCAACAGAAGAGACACAAGGAGATATGTCAGAACAGACAAGGAAGACATTTTTTACTAAAATGAACACTTATGGATGGCCATTTCCCATAGCTACAAGGCAAAAAGCAAGAGGGAAGATAGAAAAATAGTTAACAACTGGACTGTGTTATTAATTTTATCCATTAGCATTTACTTAGTTCATAAGCATCATTTAGCTCATTTCTTGGTGGTATTGTGAAGATTTTGTGATTTCTTTGTGATGCCCCCACATGAAAAATATGCTATGCAAACAGTTCTTACTGGACTGATTTGAATTTTCTTTCTCTGAAAAATAATCAAATGTCTCAGTGGTGAATTTTGTGCTCCTGAAAATTTAGGCTCCTAAAACAAGGCCTTCTGCCTCACACCAATCATGTCCTTGGAAATCAGCATGTGGTAAAGGTTGTTTTCCTCTTGGAAAGTGTGGCAAGGTAAATGAGATACCCATGCCAAGTAGTTGTGTCATCTGTGATAGTTGTTTTGCTACATCTGCCATTATCTATAATTGCTACTATTGTTGGTGTTTTCTACTGCAATTAATGATTCCTTTTGTGGCCATACAGTTGGGACCCACCATCTGAAGGAAAAGAAGCCTGTGGAGAGCATATCTGCTGTTCATGATAAAGAAAAGGGAAATGTATTTGGAAAATGAAGTTTTCTCACCTCTGCTTGGGAAAGAGGAGGGTTAGCTGTGAAGCTACAGACACTGCAATGTTCAGCACTCTTCAGGAGGGCCAGCACTGTAGGTCCTAGAGCTCCTCTCCAGCAGGTCTGCCCCTAACCTCATCCATGTGATTATTCCTCCCCAGGTATAGGACTCTACACTTGCTCTTGCTGAACCTCATAAGTTTCCTCTCTGCCCAACCCTCCAGCCTGTCTTGGTCTCTCTGAATGGCAGCACAGCTTTCTGGAGAGTCAGCCACTCCTCTCATTTTTGCATCATCAGCAAACTTGCTGAGGGAGGACTCTATCCCTTCATCCACATCACTGATGAATTTGGGATTGAAATTTGGATCCTCTTTTTTTTTAATTGCATCATCAAACTTTTGATTTTTAAGCCTCATCTCACATGTGTTTTCCCTTTCAAGTTGACAAAACTGTGTTAAGCTGCGAATTTGGTGTTACCCGTTTCTTTAGGTCTAACTCATCTTTGGCCACTCTGAGCAGGACAGAAATGGTGACAGGGTTTATGTTTTCCTCAGAGACCTTCCTGATGCCTGATTTCTCTCCTGCACCACATCCTTGCCTATACTACGTATCAATTATTTAAAAATATGTAGTAAATGAGGGTTAGGATTGAGAATACATACCAGTACATTAAGGTAATAAAACCTTATGGGAGTATTGTAATGGTCCCATAAAGAAACATGACAATCCCAGTGATTTGAAATGAAACATAAAAGAAATGAAATTAGGTTAGAGATAGGGAAAATGTTTCCATATAACCTTTATGAGGCTCTCTGGTGAGATACTGAGAATAAAATAAAATAAAATAAGAAAATCAGTTTAAACTAAAATACCTTCTTCATAAGCAGGCAATCATTGCTTCATGATCCTATAATGTTGAAGTACAGTGTGTTTTAGCCAGGCTGTCAGTGGGCTGAACTTAATTAGCATGGTTGATTGTAAAGGCTGGGTCAGCTCTGCTTTGGTTCACAGTGCTCTTCAGAGCCAGGTTGCAAGATGATGGAAGCAACAGTGGAGACACAAACGGGGCTTTTGTTTGGATGAAGCTTTCTCGGACTTGTTGAGAGTGTGCTGTGCTCTCTCTCTTCCCTTGGAAGAAATTTCATTGTTCACACTTGACAGCATTCTGTTGTCTGCAGATGTTTCTTAATTAGTTTCACTTTCAACGACACCCATATGAGACCTACAAAATGATAAATAAAATTAAATTTGATTAAATGTTATGGAAAAAGAGCTAAACATGAAACAGAAAGATTTCACAACTGAAGTAAGGAAAAAATAGATAAGTCACAGTAGGATATAAGATGACTAGATTGTATGGTGCACTTTCACTTCCACATTGCACTTAGATTCAGCGCTACTGTGATACGCCACCCATACAGCAC
Source organism: Lagopus leucura (assembly GCF_019238085.1). Classification (NCBI taxonomy): domain Eukaryota; kingdom Metazoa; phylum Chordata; class Aves; order Galliformes; family Phasianidae; genus Lagopus; species Lagopus leucura. The sequence continues at coordinate 54,556,718 of NW_024962263.1, read as the reverse complement.
AGAGAATAACAATACCAAACTCGATCAGACTTCATGAGTTTCAACATTTCCAAAGGCAGCTTGAAACTGGGAGGTGATCTATAAGCTGTGCAATTGCAAGACAACTTGGGTGTGTATAGAGAGGTGCATAAATTTCACCAAGCAACTATGATGATTGCCTGTGAGCTGGAATTACAGCCTAGGTGTGTTGCTATCATCATACAGAAAAGCTACATGCAGAAAAATGAAATATAAAGAAGAAAGCTTCCTTCTGTGTGTTCAGGTATACATGCAAGTGAGCAGAAACTGGCCAACGCCACTCTTATGCTTGTGACATTATGCTCAGGTGCCAGGTAGCTTTCAGTGGTTGTAGTCACAGTTCAATGTTCTGACTGATTTTTTGTTAATTCCTTCTTGTCTTTGGATTGCCATCTCTTCCACTACTCGTTTTACCTCTGCTAAGTTTATAATCACCCATGTTTTTCCATGTTGCATTATTCTTGCTTCCTGTAACTTCAAGATTAGCATCTTCACAAGGCAAGCACTGTAATTCCACTAGCATTCTCTGGCAATGCTGTTCCTGTCCCCTTGCCATGTATATGTGCATCAAAATATAGGTTTATTATTCTTCTGTTAGTTTTGTTCTCAGAATGAGATATGAGATTGTATGATTTACGTGGTGTACTGTATGACATATATTGTTCTCTCTTGTATTATTCTATACAACATGGTAGCTTGTAGCAGAAGTGGACTTGTCTTGATTATCCTTATAGAGTTTGTGTTGGTTTAGTTTCCTAGATTAACTAAAGAGTGGCCAGGAGGTGATAGATTTCACCTGTGTGTTCACCTTCTTCTAGATCCTGCTTCTGCTCTAGATCCTGTATATTTAGCTCTGAGACCAATTAGAACTGCTGCATTTGATGCAGGTGGGGCTCTGCCACTGAGGGTAGAGCAGTGGGTTAGGAGGTTTGTGGAGCCTGAGATGAGTATGAATCATGCCTAATCCAGATGCTCCAGCAGGGAGACTGCAATGGCAGTGGGCTGGAGGCTCTTGAGAAAAGTATGGAGGACAAACATGCATCCAGACCTCAATATTAATGGAAAGAAAAGGGTTCTTCCAAGGAGAGGTAGTCTTGTGAGAAACAAAGCCATCAAAAGTTGCTGCCTGTGAACAGGAGCTACCCTGAAGAACAGGGAATTACAGGTACATGGTGAGGAAAAGATTTGCTTACAAGATTCTTTTAATGTTTCAGATGCAGCTGAATTGCATTTCTTGGCTGCAGCAGAGACTGTAATCATGTCTTGTAGTAAGGCAGAAGTGCAGGGACAGAAACAGTTTTCCTGACTGCCCACAGATCTACGTAGGATAGCGTCTCATTGATTTGAAGTTGTTTTTGTTTTTGTTTTTGTTTTTGTTTTTGTTTTCCCTTCTCATATCTAATTCAAAGCAGACAAAACCCGGCCAAGTTTCCCTAGCAAAAACAACCCACTGCTCCAGAAGCCAACAGCAATCCTGGCACTTTTCTGCTTCTGTGGCGGTTTGTGTATGCGTCTAAGCACTTAGATCACCCTCAGCCCCCTGCTGAGGACCCTCAAAACAGAACAAGTCTCTGCAAGAATTCAGTCTCTTTTAGGCTATGGTTTTTATTCTGATGTAGGTACAGTCTAGGGTTCTCTAGATAACAGTCTTTCTAGTGCAAATAAGAGCCACATAATACTAAGGAGATCATTCATGGAGTTCAACCAGTCCAAACTTTTCACTGATGGGTATTATTTGTTTTCCTTGGACCAGGGGTAGGTATTAACTAATACACTTCAGCCAACTGCCGATTTTGTTGCTTTTTCTTCAAAACTGTTGGGGATCCAAACCTCTACACTTATTTCCTCTCCATGATTCAAACTTTCCTTTCTCTCTTCTCTGCCTCGACTGACAACAGCTTCAGTCTGCTTAGCAAAACTCATACCAGTCTTTCATGATTTTCAGTCACAAATGCTAATATGATAGATGCAGTCAGTTCTCTTGGATATTTTAATAATCATTCTATAACAGTAACATTTAATTACAGTACCTCTCCCACTGACTTGTAAATGTCAAGGCCGTTTCAGGAATTCAGCTGTCTTCTTTCCTGTTCTTCCCTTGATCTGATTTTTGGATGCAACCAAGCCTAGGCCAGGCTCTGTGCTTGCAGCCAATGCCTCGAGTCAGCTGCAGGCTGCTCCCCAGAGCTCTGCTGAAAGCCACGTGTTTCATCACACCTGTTCTTTGTATGCCTTGCCATGCGAGTTTATTAGAACCAGCAATCAAAATGCATAACAAATACAAAGTCTGTCTCTCCCTGGTGCTAGATACAGTGCTTTGGTTTGCCACCCTTACCCTGCCCTCAACCAGGTTAGGGTTAGGCTTTGGGTTCTGCTCAGTGTGCTCCCTCCTGCTCAGGTGGCACATTGCATTGGCGTGCTAATGAGCTCACTGCTCAAACAACGCCATGTATGCTGCTGATATAAATGCTAGGCACGTGCATTCACATGCAAAGTATGTTCTGAAAAATGGGCTTATTATCATGATGAGAATCAGGAGTGTGCAGATGGCCGCTCCCTTTCCACGCAGTGCCTGGTGCGCTGTGGGGCCAGGAGAACCTGTTATCCTGGGGAGAAATGCGTATACAGCCAGGGTTGCTTTGTGCATATGTGTGCGAGTGGATCAGCAGACTTGGCTCCTCAGTTGCAGAGGTCACTGTTGCTCAGAAAACGTGATTTTTATTTACAGAATGAAATGTGGTGAATGTTTACACATCACTGAAACCTCTCTGGGTTTTATGTGTTTTCTGTGTGCGGTTTCAGAGACTGCCAAGATGCTGGCCTGGGAATGTGGCTGATGCATGTTTATGGGACACAGTACTTGAGATCACACAGACTTTTCTCATTAATACCGCTATGCATTTCCAAGGCACGTCAGCATATTATTCCCTGTCCAGCACAGCTGAAAAGCAGAAGGGCTACAAGCCTCTAACCCAATCTACAAGTTAAAAGTGTGGGTTTTTTAATTTTTCACCTTTCCCTTCCATTCTCCTGCAGCTCTTTCACATGCAGCATCCTTGTCTTTCTGGCTTGTTCTACCTTTTTGTTATAGGTGGGTGATATTACCAAAGTACAAGTCCCACTTTCTGCTCTTCTGGCTTAAATATTCTAGCTACCTTTCACCAGTTGGATGCTTCTTTTTCCTCAAGCTCTTACACTATTTATGTCTTCTTTTCTATCGCATTCCAGTTTTCCATGTAATTCTCACCTCTTGTGTCTGTGAGGATGCTAAGTCTGCCATCTCTCACTTGCTGCACATCATCATGGCTTGACACAGTATCTCAACACACTCTGCCAAAATCCATTTTTCTTCTCATCTTGACAAATGCACTCTCTCAGTCTCTGAGCACTCATTTCCTTCCAAATCCAACATCTCCAGCCAGAGCTAGAAACAAGAGATGCACCTTCTGCTTTTGGTGTTGCCATCTTGCTTAAGTCAATCTTAGAACCTAGAAAACTAGGTCCTAGAAAACTGGAACAGGTTTCCCAAGGAGACTGTGGATGCCCCATCCCTGGATGCTTTCAGGGCTAGGCTGGATATGGCTCTGTGCAGCCTGGTCTGGTGGTTGACAACCCTGCCTATAGCAGGGGGGTTGAAACTCAATGATTTTTGAGGTCCTTTTCAACCAAGGCCATTCTATGATTCTATGAAATACCTCTGTTGCATGTAAGCATCGTGCACTTCCCAGAGCTGTGTTGTCCTCCTTTAGCCTGCTAATGTCATCTTTTCATCTGGGCAGATTTGCTGTTAGGGCTCTTTAGGCCCCTGCATTATAATTATTTTAATTCCTGTCTTTAGCATTGACATAAAATCTTCCACACTTTCTTCACCATTTAAAATGCAAGTGCCTATGCATCTCTATGTATTCCCATGGTATATTCCCCTTACAAAGACCTTACAAAGACCAGGCTAGATTTGGCTACAGCTTGGATGAGGTGTGGGCAACAGCACATCTTCTCCTGTCAAGTGAATTGTGGCAAATACTGCTACAAGAAAACATTAATACAATGTATTGCTGGTGAATCTGTGGTGATGAGAGTCCGTCAAATCCCTGTCTCCTCTCAGACATGTCAGATGTACCTCGCTCTACGCTACCCATACTGGTTATGGGAAGAGAACCAGGAGAGCGTATCAGATTTAATCTAAATTTTGTGCATATTCACTATAATAATGAGATTGCAGGCAGAGGCTTTCTAACCGTTATGTTACAGGAAAATTGGATTTCTGTATTTTCCCAGGTGAAATATCATTCAGATTCCATCTCTTTTTTTCCTGCCGGAAAGGTCTGCATGAGAATCATTTTTATAATCTACTTCAATTACTGCAATTGCACAAGCATAAAAACCCCACTAAGATACCAAAACTCGGAAAACTATTATAGAGCCTCAGAAATGAACTCTTAAATTGCTGTGTTACATTCATTACCTAGCTCAGTAGGCTCTCAATGGTTTATTATCATTTTAAATTCAATAAAATTGCATCTCTCAAAGGGCAGAAAATCTTCATACCATTTTTTTATTGTTTATCGAGTTAATGTAAAATCATTTCATAATGAATACATTTTCACTTTTCAGAATTTTTCTGTTTTTTAGGCAATTTTATGAGAAAATAGCTGATAGTAAGACTCCAAGTCTCTGCTCTTTGACGGAGCAGTTTTGTGTTACTATTGTTTGCTTGCTTTCTTCTCTAATGAGACACTGACCTGTAGAAGTACTAGTCACATTTAATTTAAGGGCTCCTAAGAGCAGTTCTGTACACTTCATTTCGAAGTGACTATTGCAGAGACGATGTTTGGCTTAGTGAATATTCTATTCAGAAAAAGTTTAAATTGTTCCTCAATACATAATTTTTTTTATTTGAATGTAATATTTTATGCAATCTGAAATGAAAGTTAATTTCACTGATGAACAACAACAACAACAAAAAAGCTCTTTTCGATTTTACTGAAATTATCTTTTCCCAACACAGTTTTGGTTCAGTTCTGTTCAGGCAAATCAATCCTTTACAGTTTTATTTCCAAGTGACAATCCAGCACTGTTAGATAAATCTGTGGTCACATTCTCATTTCAGTGGTAGAGATGCAGTTCAGGGAGCCTAACGTATATAGTAGCTGTTTTCAAGTATTTGACACATATGAATACAAAATACCATCTGTGACTTCAGCGATGATCCACCTGATTACAGAACAGTTTGGAGTCTGATAACTGAACTGCAACATTTCCTACCAAGTTTCTGAACTGCATCATTTTGATACAGGCTGAAATCATTGTTTCATGAGAGGGATTACTTGGTCTGTGGCAAATGGGTCCATTGGTTTGGTTTTAGCAGAGGATGTGCACAGCTGGGGAGAGTGCACATTCTGAGCAGGTTTAGCAGAGAAGTCCTGCATTGGTTACATATACATATAAGAGTCATCTCCTCTTCCACTCCACCCTTTCACCAGGACCAATCTCATCTGAGAGGAAGGCCATTGATGATGAAGAACCTCTGCACCTGAAGATCAGATTCGCTGTAAAACAAAATTCAATAGATAATATTCTATGAATACATTAAAAAAAAAGGGTGGGTTAATAGCTGAAGAATCTCATTTAGTGAAAGAATTAGCCAGGACAAATGTGCAAATAACATCCACACTCTGCTTTTGGCCACAACCAGTGCTGCAGTTCCTCTCTATTCAGGGACATCTCCACCGTTCAATCAGAAACTTTTGATCCTTAAGTACTCACCATGGTGCAAATGACTGTGATCTGGTCTTTGCTAGGCAAGCTAGTGAAAATCATTCCAATTCCAAATCCTGGGATGTTCTGGCAGTAGGAAGGTAGAGTTGAGGGAGTTCACTGAAGCATTGATCCTGTGCACTAGGTGGCTGATGAGGGTGCCTTCAAAATAATTGTGCTCATTTCACAGGTATCCTGAACTGTGCATTATGTCTTACGCACTTGTGGTATCTCTTCAGTCTGCAGCCAGTCTTGATACCATAAGTTGAGAGTGACTGCCAAAATGGACTGCCAAAATGGATCTAGAGCCTTATCACAAGCCTTTGGTGCTTGTATATCAGTTACAGATGGCACTGAGCTTCCAGAAGTTATGCACTAAGCATTTCCAGGTGTACAACAAAGAAGTTTGGAGAGAGACTGTAGAACCTTTCAGAAGATGGTCTTTCACAGGCAAATGCACAATAACAGAGAAGAAATTTTGCTCAGTCAATCTTCACAAATGTGGGTCTGAAAAAACATAAATTTGAGTCACTTTGAAAGCCTACTGGGCCATCAGGTGTCTTGCCCATACATTGAGACAAACAAACAAATAAAAAATAAAAAATAGAAAAACCCACCTCCTTTGTACCTGTGAGTTTGCTTTTCTTATCTGTAAGATGGTTCTAGCATAAAGAAATTGGATGCAGTGCGCCCTATCAAGGGACACCATGCTGTGTGGGCATGGTGGCCTCATGGAAGTTTCTTGGCTGGGTCCTGTGGTGTGAACATGGTGATAGAGCTGCTGAAGGCAACCCATCTCAGTGTCTGCAAGTTGCTCCATTATTTGCAGGAAGCAAGTCTAAAATCTTTCTTTAAAAATGTTTTCTGCTTGGGGCAGAATTTCAGCTTGGAGACCTTGGAGATGATGTGCCTGGTGCTCCCTCTGGCTACAGGGAGAGAGGCTGGGAATTTTCCTTGGTGCACCTGTCTCTCCTGCACAGGGAGTTTTTTTCTTTGTTTCTCTCTAAACAGAAGAGAATGTTATCACTAACTACAGATGTGTCTTTGTTTTCTGTTTGCTATTTTAGCCTCCCAAAACAAAGGCAGTAAGATAAATCTTTCTTAAAGAAATACGTATGTATGAGCCAGAATGCCTGCACTCTTCCTGCCTTGCTGCATTCATTTTGGTCTTACCCCAAATTTTGGGATTCTTGTAACACAATTATTGGAGAGGACATAATAAAGTTATCAGTAACAGGTAGTAAGGAAAGTTATTCAGATCTAGATGCCTATGAGGAGGGTTTGGGGGGTGTTTCTGCTTTATTTGGCTCTTTATTGTACCATCAGATTATCCTTTACCATTTACAGCTTCATTCTTAACAGCTGAGAATTGTCATGTCTTGCAGATCACTGAACTGATACCATGAATCAGTAGGGAAATGGAATCGTTTTAGGATGTCTGCATGTCATATAAAGCAAATAGAATGATTTTCTTTTAATACAAAAATGTCAAATCTAAAAGGTCACCGCATCCCTAGCAAAACCAGTGCTACTATGGCCTGTGTATGATATGGGATGTGCTGCATATGTTCCTCAGATATTAACAGCTAAACTGTGATCTGAATAGTAAAGAAAGAGAGATAAGCAGCATTAGGGTGCCATGATGCCTTCCACTGGCCAATTGGAAGGATACTCACTGCTTCAAGTTGCTCTGCAGACAGCTATAGCCTGCTACTCTGGGATCCCAAGCCGTGACTCTACCTGCTAGCAATGTTATAGGCTGAGCAATCTGTAAGACTCTTGTCTTTGTGTATGTGGAGAGAATATCTTGGGTTCCAAAATCCACAGTGGCTATGGCACACTATTATTGCTTCTATACAGGACAGTGAAGTATGATTTCATGGAAATAACAGTTTTTATGGCATGAGTTGCAAGGGGATGGGTACTCCAGCCTTTTTACCACTAAGCATTACAATGTAAGAAGAACTCTTTTACCTCTGTGTAGGATTTGTGTACTTAAGCAGGCTGTGTGTTCAGAATCACGATGCAACACAGACTGCAATGAACAGCTTCCAATACTCAGTGAAAATACCTAAAGCTGATCTTTCTCCCCTTTGTGGCACCAGCACATCCACTTGCTTCCTATCTTTCTTCACCTGTCCCCTCATCGCAGTGACTGCACCTCAGTGCATCTGGCAGATTATAAACTTAAAGGCTTTTTTCAAGTGTTAATGAGGTGAGCTGCTTTTCCCACTATGAACGCTTGGTGTGTTTCTATATAAGAGCCCTGAACAGCTTCAGCAGTTTTACTAAGCTGCACGGCGTTATTGATTTCTCCAGCTTCTGCTGTGAGAGGTTTGTGGTAAAAAGCAGTGACTCAGCTGGTGTGCTCAGTGGAGCTGTTTTACATGCTCAAATTGTGCTGCTGCTGCTGCTGAGTGGTTAAAAAAAAAATAAAAAATCAAAGGCAAGCCTTTAATTTGTTTGAAGTAAAGTGTAGGCAGCAGCAAGGCTTTCTGGCAGAGACTGTTGCAAATACTCTTAACCTCTTGATTCTTGGAGGACAACCCTATGTGATTCTGCAGCAAAAAAAAAAAACAAGAGAATAGCAAGACTGGTTCTCCAACTTCCCTCCTAGAACAAGAAAGGTAAGAGCAATTCCACCCTGAGCATCTAAAGTGACTGAAGGGAGAAAAGCCTAGAAATGCTGCCTGTCTGCTGAAACAGTGCAGCCACAAACAGCAGGGCTTGTGTTGGCAGTCACAGTGCTCCTGCTCCCTACCTGCATGTCTTCACTGCTTGCCTGGCTGTTGCAGTGATTTACTGAGGCTGACCAACACCTTTCATGCCATTCCACAGGAAGCCTGCATATGTCAAATGCTTTCTGTTGCAAGCCAAAACAAACCTCATAAATTCTCACAGAGAGGGAAGTCAATAAGTGTGCCGCTTAAGGAAGGAGAGAATAACATAACATGGCTGTCCTGGGAGAAGAAGTTGGAATGAATCATATTTTTCTGGAAAATAATAAGTTGTTTGTGCCTGTGATCCTTTTTGTCTGTAGACTGGGACTCCTACAAGCATTCAGATCACCCCAGAATTACAGAAGTGTTGGTGAGAAGACACCCTCTAGAGGTATTCAACCTCCTACTAAGAGGTTTTTAGGATTATCACCAACACAAAATTAAGTTATCCATGGCTTTGCCCAGTCAAATATCAAAAACCTCCAAGGATGGAGTTTCTACAACCGTGCTGGACGACATGCTTTGGTACTGCACTATCACCCTAGTAAAGCCTTTTATCCTAATGTCCATTCTCTACCTCCCAAACCAGAGTCTGTGGCCATTTCCTGTTGTCAAAGGGTCACTATCAAAAATTTTACCCCACTGTCTTTGTAAGTGCCTTCTGAGAAGAAGTAGGCTGCTATTAGATTGCCCCTTGGCCTCCTCTTCATTGATCGAATGAGCCTGATCTGAATTACCTTCAGTTTCTCCACAACCAATCAACCTGAGAGCTTCACCAGTGCAGCAACACCAGGACTTCCAAGTAGCCCATAGATAAGCGGCTGAAGTACTCGGGGTCCTCATGCTGCCCACCACAGACCTAGGACACTGCTTTGAGACTACAGCTCTCATCTCTATATGTCTGTCTGGTGTTTGGAGGACTATGGCAGGTAGGCAGATGTGCTGGCAGGCACTCTGGCAGTTGCCTGTAGGAAACAGCCTGGATGCGTTGAAACAGAACTATTTTTTAGCAAAGCTTTTATGTTTTGAAACCCTGCTGTTTATATATCCCAACAAAACTCCTGAAATAGTATGGGTTACTTCAGGTGAAGGGTGCTGGCTGCAAAGAGGAATACGTTTGAAGTACTTAACCCATGCATGCACTCTGAATTGTTCAATGGCACCTCTCTCTAAGGCAGAAATTGAGAAAAATAGAGAACAGACTGACCTGAATTGAAACAGCTTGACAACAAGCCCAGTTGTAGAAAGACTGCAACACAGAAAGCTCACAGTGGGATCTCTGAAATTAGGTGACCTGGGATCTTGGGAAATGAGCACGGGTATGCTGACTCATTGTCTGCAATAATCTCTCAGGTACTGCCAGACCCCTTCTAGGTTGGTGAGACCTTGAACTGCCAAGTATTTGAAAACAGTTTTAGTTTTATTTAATGCTTTGGTAATTATAAGAAAACTCTCTCACCCTTTTGAGTCCTATGAGAGCTGCTATGGTGCAACAGCAGAACTGCTCCCTTTCAAGGTCTGTTCTCTCTCTGGATGAATGCATTCAGCGACCTTGGCAGAGGTACAGAAGAAAACTTTTACCAAAGCAATGGATTGTTTTTCATTTATTTCAAGATTAGACACAAACATACTTTTCATCAGATACGCAGATTTTCCTCCCTCTTCAATAAAGGGATTTTCAAGTGAAGAGAAAACCCACATACTCCAGCTGTTTGGTTTCTGCTGCCCTCCTACAGCATCCCAAGATAGCAGATAAAAACCTACTGTTTTGAATCCTCTTTTCTGAGTCCAGTATTCAAATTATAATGCAAAATTGCTATCTATATCAACAACTTTATCTCTCTGGTGACTTAACTGATTTTTCTTAGCTAAACATGCAAAGATGCGATATGTTTTCCTTCATCTGGGAGTATACAGGAACGGTATTGAGACACAGATGATGGGAATTTGGAAGATTCCCAATTTAAACAGAGGATTTGCTATGGTGGATCAAACAAGCTTCCTATCCTACCCTCCACCATCCAATCAGGACTACTGCATTTGGTAATGACTGGGATTCATGTCTGAGGGAAATGGGAAAAGCTACCTGTCACTGATGCTCTACGCCAGCAGTGCAGTAGTGTAGATGGGGAAAGGGAGATTTTCTTCTGATCTTGGAAAAGAGCAGCTTAAAAAATGAAGTTGCCACTGTGCAGGTCAACAGATGTTGTAATCAATTTCAAAAATTCATCTTATAGAAAAGGAGAAGTTAGTGCTATAGTACTCTCAAGAAACATCAGACACTGCTATTACTGATAATAAGCTACATATTTTTAAATTAAAGTCTGTACATCTTGTAAAAGGTTGTGTTATAAAACGTTTTTTAAATTTGCTTGTACACCATTCTAGGCTGATGCTTCCATGCATTTCTGACAAATGATTCCTTAATGTTGGCAAGTTGTCTGTGGGATGTAGCCATGTAGTTATAAGGAGAATCGTCTCCAGCTACGAGTGTACCGCTCCTCAGTAACTTCCATCATGAAACAACTCCAAAACTCCTTGCAGAATTATTCTGCAGTTATTCTAAAAGAAAAAGCACTGCATAGGTTTTCAAAGGAAGTAATGTCGCTTTCTGTTATCACAACATCAGTGAATGCAAGCAGATTACCAATCCTCTCTTAATCTTGCAAAGGCTATTACGGTGAATGCCAATATAAATGTATTGTAGACAATCATGTTCATTCATTCCCTTCAACCTACTACTTTTCTTTTTAGTAGGTGAAGGCATTACAGTTGCAATATTAATGATGAAAATACTTGACCAGTGCCTTTGAATTAGAAGTTATCTGGCTTTACAAAATCATTTGGTCTTAATTCACTGTCCTTATAATGACTTCGTTCTCTTAAGTTAATCCTGGAGTTTAATTACTGCAAGTTCATCAGTGACAAAACAAAATACGGACATTACCTATTTTATCAGCATCAAGCTTTACTCCTCACCTGTGTGTATGGCTTTTTGTAGACAGCGGCATCAGCAGCTGCTCTAAGAAGGTTTGTTCACAGCAGTACATGGCTGATGATAAATATTTGCCCACTTCCAAAAGATTTCCTTATTTACCTTTTTGTTAAACACTGTTAATGTGATTTTCATTAGTCCCTCTAGAAGGGCTAATCAGCACAATTTACCTGAGCACACAGCACACTGAGGGACTTATCGGTACATGATTAACATAACCATGGTACCAGAGCTACCATTACAGCATCACATATTTACAGGGAAGATGTGATATAATACACAAGTGAGACAAAGCCTTTCAGATCACTGCATAACTTTTCTGGTTCACTGGTTTTGCTTCAGAAGCCGTTGTTCCTCCTTGGAAGTGGCTTAGCAACCCAGTAGCTCTTCACCACCTTTCTGAAGGCAGAACCATGGGCCATGGAAGAACCAACCTTAGGCCCAGCTCATATCCTAGGCCTCTCTGAACAATATTGCCTGCTGTTAATATTCCAGGTGTGGCTCCCCGATTTCCTCTTTCCTGGTTGTTACCTCATATAGAATGACAGCAAGCCATGGTGCCAATGGCTTCCCCACCAGCTTGTCCCCAGACCTGCTCTCGAGGCTTCACACACATCAACACTCAGCCAGGCTGGCCAAGGTCATGGCAGCCCTTGGTTTCCTCATGTCTGGGATCTCTTGTAAGGTACATGCCGGAGGAGAGAAAACTGTCAGTTCTAAAGGTTGCTGGCCTTAATGGAGAGGCAGCGCTCAGCCTGCACCAGATTTCTCTGGAAAGGTAGTTCACAGACGCCGTTGTATTTATGGTTTCCTCTCTTGATTGGGCCATAAAGTGGAATAAATACCAGATAGACAGACAGAGAAATGAGTGGATATTTGTCTGGCTGACTTTCACTTTACAAGCCATATATTGGGCTAAGGCAGCTGCTATTAAATTTCACCTCGAAATTCAATTGCAGCCTTCTGATAAGAATTGGCCTGTTTAAATCTTGTCTTCTGCAGAGGCTTTTTTTTTTTTTTTTTTCTAGGCAAAAGTGTTCTGTAATGCACTTCTGCCAGCCAGAGGCAGACAGCTAGTAAGCATGGGAAGCTGAAAGGCCTACTTACACCTTGAAGCCTGAGACCTGCTCTTCTGAGCCTGCAGAGAAACACCATGGTCCAACACTTTTAAAGCCCCAACTCAAGTTCTACCAACAGAAATTCTCTTAGACATTACATAGAAACTGACAGCACTCTACTAAATCTTTTATGGATGGATCCAGTCCTATCATCTTCTGAACACCTCAGCAGATTAGTACAGCCATAGTTAGTACAACCAACGTACAACCAACCAACAACCATAGAACCAGCAAGTAAAAACATAGAATCATAGAATCATCTGAATAGGAAGGGGAGCTTAAAGTTCACTTACAGCTACATCAGGTGTCTCAGAGCCCAGACCCAATGGCTCTTTCCACATAAAGCACAGAGACAACAAATTACAAGTCTAAAATTCTCTGTTGCATCTACTGTTTGAACCTGAATCAATGGCATTCCAGATAAAAATCTCTTCCTGGGCAAACACAGTGGATGAGCATAATAATGCCTGAGAGCTGTGGCTGCTGTTGGGTGCATGCCACTGAGCACAGAGCATCAGCTAGGGCTGCTCACAGGCATGGCAGGGGCTGCTGTAGCAGGTGAAAATAATCTCCTGGGGCTCAGTGGAACTGGAGGGAAGCCTATTATTCTCTGCACTAGAGTTGCTCCAGAATAAAGGACCCAGAGGCCAAACCCATTAAAAACTTAGAAAACGAACAACTTGGACCAGAGGAATGCTATTTGCATTCATATTAAAAATCATCAAGGTGTGTCAGATTCTTGGGGTTTTTACATACCAGAGAAACTTCACAGATCTTGCTCCCCCCACCCCGTATTAGAAACGCAATTTAAAAACATAACTAGGAGATTAAAAAGACCTCACCTTGCATTTCTTTTCCACATATCTTTGTTAGGTGTTGACTAACTTATAATTTCTCTTAATGAGTATTTTCTTTTCCACAACTGATCAGAAGCTTTTTATGAAGACCTTTGACCAGATGAGAAATCCTGTCTCTTAAAAACTGAATCTTTTCACAGCAGAGTTCTGGGATCTGTGCAAAGCTTTTCAAGCAGGTTCAGAGGTCTGCCACAGCATTTCTGCAGTGAGAGATTTATCCTAGCAATCCCAGCAGTGTTTTCCAGCAATCTGGTAGCAGATCTCCCCAGTGTCCTTTTTCCTGTAGATCTTTTCTTGTGGAGAGCTCAGAAGTTTCTTTAGGGATAGGTTAGGAGTGGGAGGTGGTTAAGGGAATGGGAAGAGGCTGGAGCTGTGGCATCATCCTGTGTCACAGATAAGCAGGGGAGTGGAGCAGAGGCCCATAGCCTCTCCCTGCATCTGCCACCCTACTATCTTCACAGCAGATCTGGGAAGCCTTCCTGGAAGAGGTCAGGGAGTTTCTATGGGAGAAAGAAATGGAAATATTTAGAAATGTTTCTTCAGCCAGATGTACTTTCTTTCTCTTTCTCTCCCACTCTCTTCTTAATGGGATCTGTTGCCTCAACATTTCTGTGCTTTTGTCTCCAGTTCTATTCTGCTCATACACTAAAGCAGCAATTTTGCTCAAGAGATTTATAGCAATAGAAAATAGAAGACAAAAGTCTCATTGATGATTTTAGACAACAAAGGAAAAACTGAACAAGAAGGTAATTAAAGTAAAATCCTGAAAGCTCTTCATTCTACAAGGTAAAAAAAAAAGTGTCTCTAAATCCCACTTTAATTTTTCTTGTCATATTGACTATCCAGTACAAAATGAATAGACAAAATGTTCTGGTGTATCTGCCTTTCTATACATGTTTTCATTCTTTTTCCTGTGCTTACATTACAAAAGGTTGAGAAACTGAAAGCAGTTTTGTGCACAAAAGAAGGGTATTTGCTCTGGAGATGCCTATTAGGCTTTAAACCTATTTGAAATAATGAATTGCTATTTACTGTAATTAAATATAAAACACTAATTGACTGAATGTTATTTAAATAAAGCAAACCAACAATAATTTATACAGTTTGCATTTAGTCTTATGGAAATCTGCCTTTGTACAAAAACACTGTCTTCTAACCTTTAATCAAGAACTCCGAGCCAATCACAGGAAGCATGTTTCAGTTCCAGACCTGAGACTTGCATTCTTCTATGTATTGTAATATTGTATTATTGCGTAGAATTACTGTTTGAATAGCTTATGAGAGAATTCTACCAGTAAAAACCACGTTTCCTTCACTGCAGATATTTTTCTCCACATCAGTACCATTGGAAAGATGTACATGAACAGCATTATTGAATTACTGGAATACACACCATATATATCACTTGATAATCTGGGCCTGGAAAATTATACCAAAGACTATCTCTCTCAAGTGCCCTGGCACCAGTAAGATGCTTTCCTACAGTGAAACTTCCAGGGAATAGCTGACTTTATTAAATGTTGCTCAGATTTGAATCCATGGAAGTTAGTTACTTCTGTCCCACATGGCATTTTGAAGGACTGCTGGTGAAATCTCTTTTGGGGCAGAAGGTCTTTGCCTCTGGGAGACCTTAGTTTACCCAAAAGCTTCTTCGGATCAGAGAAGCACAACAATGCACGCACTAGTTATGGTGCAGACAATTACCATGGCCAAAAAATCCTTTGGCTATATGCTGTTGTGCTCCAGCTGTTACCTTACCCTAATGTCCCCTTTTGTATGGAGCCTGCTTACTAACATAGCATTGAGCCACAGGGTTTGCCACCAGGATCAGCCACTAAGCCACTTAAGTGCCAGCCCAGGTACGATTTCTCTTTCCTACTGCACTAAGTGCAGCCATTTCCCAATGCTCCAGAGCAAATACTATAATCCCTTAAAACTGAGTAGCTGCTAGGCTTTTTGGAGCAAAATCTGTGAAGGAAAAGTGTTTTCTTCTTGGCTTTATGGGAGAGAAAATGAACAATGGCTCCACTGCACAATGGGAATTTGCTTTCAAGCAGCATCCGAATGCTTCACCAGCAAGGCAAATACTTCTGCGCCTGATGAATCATTGAACTGGGTGTATTAGGACAAATGAGAGCACACCCTGCATTAGTATGTAAACCCCACAGTCTCCACCTTGCTCAGAGGACAGCACTGGCAATACTGCACTAAGCCATAGTCAGAGTTATGCCATTTACTATAAGGAGGTGTTCCCAAGCTTTCCTTCCTGTGGTAGTGTAGTGGTAGTGCTGCCGACTGCTATTTCTGCGGTGGGGTTTTGTGGAAAAAAAGCCAAATTTCATCAGTTCCTTAAGCCTCCAAATTTCCCAAGAGCCACTGTTAGTAGCAGACAGAGAGATTTAATTTTACATCTTCAGCTCCGTCTCCTCCTAAGCAGAGGAAAGTGTTTGCACTGGTTTTGTGCAGCTATCGTCTCTCAAACCCCAGCGTTCAACCTGGCTAATCCCCATAACTTCTCTGTGCACACACAATACAAACAGCCACCTTTCCCAATATTTTACCTTCTTTTTTTCTGTTTGCATAACCCTTGTGAGGCTTGCAGGCTGCATCAAGTTCCTGCAGGGAGGTGGCAAAATCGCAGCAAATGATTTGCTCTATAATTTCCCAAAGATCAAAGTTTAGTTATCATTAGAATGTAAATGTCACAATATTATGCAACTGATGCATCAGGACAGGACACATCTTCCACTTTGAAAGCGTTCCTATGAAATGTGACATTTTTGTAACATCTGAGGAAAGGCTGTTTAGTTTTTTTTTCCTCTTTAGTGATCTTTGTCAGCTTTTTTGAACAGTGTCAGTGTGGTACTCCCACCTGCTAAAATCACATTTGAAATAAAGGATTTCAAAACATCTTTCTCTTTTCTGAACTGGTCCCAGCACCCACTTTATTATTTTATGAAGCCTGTTTCTCAAGGCAAGAAGAAAGGCTGTTGAGTTGATGGATATCAAGAAAGCATGCCTTGTAATCAGTTTATGAATATTCTTTAATTACCAGCATACCACAGCAAGAGGTGGGCTGCTGCTGTGTACACTGTGAGCCTGTGGGACAGCGTCCATAGGAGAAAAACAAGAGGATAAAATTTGATTAAATTGTTGGGGTTTTTTTTTTTGAATAATAAAATGATGTATTTTAAAATCCTATGAGTTCATTACTACCACAGAAATGACGGCCCATAAAGTATCTCAGTGTGTCCAAGGCTGCAAACAGCTGGTGGTCCCGAAACAGTATA
The DNA here is from genome assembly GCF_019238085.1 of Lagopus leucura. Classification (NCBI taxonomy): domain Eukaryota; kingdom Metazoa; phylum Chordata; class Aves; order Galliformes; family Phasianidae; genus Lagopus; species Lagopus leucura. Next base: position 54,539,963 of record NW_024962263.1, on the reverse strand, counting down.
ATTTCTTGGGCTTTGCTTCTGGAATCAGCTCGAGATTGCATCAGAAGTTGCTGTTTTCTAAAGCTTCCATATAAACAAATGCTGTATGCCACGTATTGATACAAACTGTAATGTCAGAGAGCAGCAGCTAGCAATCAGCTATCAAGCAAATTTTACCAAAGCCATCATCCCCAGCAAGAGCTCTTAATGTCAGGATGTCTCTCAATTTTTCCAGTCCCTCGGGGCAGTGTCATTCAACAGCAATGTTTCAGGGGAACATATCAGGCAGTTTTCACTTCTTTAAGTGCCATGATGATTTAGTGGGAATTCTGTTCCAGAAATGGCCACAGCAGAAACAGAAATGTTTCTGGATTTTTGATGGGTCTCTACCATTCTACTTTCCTTTCATTGGAATAATCCACTGACTGTTTAGAAATCATTGTTAAGATAAATTCCCATCTCAAATACAGAGTGGGGTGCATGTGCAAATGTTACCGGTCTGAGCCTGACGAACCATTGCTTGTGGAAAGCAGGAAGGAAAAATTCCAAATGTAATGTCTAAAAGTAGAAATAAAAGGAATATGTGCTACAGATAATAAAGGAAAAACCTTACATGTAATAAAAATAAGAGAAGTGAGGGGAAAGAAAACTAAACTTCAGGTTTATTCCAACTCCATTTAAAAGAAAAGGAGTAAAACAACATTTGTGAGATGCTGAAATCTTACCCTGCATGCGCCACCACCGATGTAGATGTGGTTCATGTTATCAGCTTGTGTTTGCCTGTTTCTTCTCCAGTGAGTCAATTAAACCAACAGGAGCGATGTTCCCAGCCATGTGTTACATAAAGCAGTGATGGTTGGCACTGTAGAATGATTACACTGTACCCTGTGCGTTGCACTATTGCTTGAACTCAGCAGCCTAGAAACACTTCTTCACAGGCCAATCCAGCCTCATAAATGATTAATGGAGCTACACAGCCCAGGATGAGGTATTTATTCAGGGCCCTAGAGAGGATAGAGCAGCGGGTACTGGTTAGGGGCTGGGATGCAGACCAACACTGAACCTAGAATCGTTTGAGTTGAGGGGACCTTTAAAGGCCACCTGGTCCAACGCCCCTCCTGTCCCAACAGGAACATCTACAGCTGGGTTACATTGCTCAGAGCCCAGTCCAGTCTGACCTTGAATGTCTCCATGGATGGGGCATCCAGCACTTCCCTGGGCAACCTGTGCATGTGCTTCACCACCCTGATTGTAACAACCTTTTTCTATCTACATCCAATCTAATTTTCCCCTCTTTTAGGTTGAAAAAAACATTTCCCTTTGTCCTATCACTACAGACCCTGCTAAAGAATCTGTACCCTTCTTTCTTATAGCCTCCCTTTATATACTGAAAGGCTGCTATCAGGTCACCTCGCAGCCTTCTCTTCTCCAGGCTGAACAGCCCTAGCTCTCTCAATGTGAGCCTGTTCTCACATTGGAGGTGTTCTGTGGCCCTCCTCTGGATGTTCCCCAACAGGTCCACGCCCCTCCTGTACTGAGGACTCCACATCTGGATGCGTTCCTCCAAGTGAGATCTCACCTGCACAGAGCAGAAGGGCAGGATCACCTCCATCGCCCTGCTGGCCACGCTTCTTTTGATGCAGCTCAGAATACGGTTGGCTTTCTGGGCAGTGAGGGCACACTGCTGGCTCAACATCAAGATTTACCTTTTTGCCAGACATCACAAGGGGATTGTGCATCATAAAGCTTTTCTCCTGCTGTGTCACATGATTTAGTAATATTTACTCTTCCCTTACATGTTACAGAGAAGGTAAGAAGCAAAGAGATAACATACTGTGTTATGACAATAAATAACATAAAGAAATAGTTTTCCCTGCACTTCCCTGTATTACTCTCAACAGACACTTTCTGCATGAAGATGCCAGTGTGCTCTACAACGCACAGAGTCTAAAGAAATTTGACAGATAGAATTCCAGTTCCTCTGAAATCATTAGTAGAATTTCACTGACTCCAGACAAGCCAGTATGTATGCTGGGATACATACAGAAGGCATCCATCTGAGTTCAGGCTGGCCAAGCCTGAAAGATCTCTACATATGCATTACATCACCTTTATTGCCATTTAGAAGTATTGCTGGATAGTGCTAGCTGCCTATAGCAAGAGAAGCAGACAGTGATTGAGAGGGTCACTGGAAATTGCATATTGGTAAATTCTATCTTGTTTCAATATTGAAATCTTTAAGAGGAGTGTTAGTGCCAATTAAGGAGAAATGTATTAATGGACAATTCTTATCTGAAAGAAAACAAGTGTCCCAGACAATATGTTTTTTGCACATTTTGGCTTGGCCATCTTGAGCAATACTTGCAGTCTTCACCGGCCGAGGGATTTTGCTTAGTGCAGCCAGAATTATACCCTGTAAAAACTCTGATAGCAATTGGAAAGGAAACAAAGATTCAAAAGTAGCTTTCATTTGGATATTTGGGGGAGGGTGGTGCAGCATGTAGTTTTTTCTTTTTTTCAAACCCTGTTCGTATTTCTAATTGTTTTGGTTTGGTTTTTTTTTTTTGTGTAGTTAAACATTATCAGCTTACACCATTTTATCATCATCCCTGTGTGGCGGGCAACTTAAATAAAGTCTAGTTTTCATCCTCTGTTGTTGTAACCCGAATTCTGTTTAGATATGATAATTTGTACAAAGAGCTATGGTTATTACTTATTGCAATGCTGCAGTGCAGTTCATATTGAAAACCTAAGTGACAAAGAGCTTAATTAACTGTGATTTATATTGATCTATATGATCATAAAATCACCAGAGTTTGGAATAACTTAATTTGTTTCTAATAAATGTTGCCTGAAAGATTAGCAATTACAGACACAAACCAATTGCTGGCTTAAAGTGTAGTAAATTTAGACACAAAAGCAGTCACATCACATTTCATAACAAAGCCTACTAAGTCAAACCAAAGGTTAATTTGTTTTTATAAGACACTGAAAGTGCAGTAGCACCTATAACAGGTGAAGTTTCTAATCTTTTCCAGCTCTAAACTCACATCTGCATTCCTGAGGTTTCCAAAAGCATTTATGTTTGGCTTAAGATCTGTAAGCACAATCCAGAAGCCATCTTGTTGACTTAAATGGGCAATGTTGATATTACTCTTGTACTTTGTTGGAGTGAGAAATCCTGAGCAGACTCAAAGTTTGAGAGCTTGTGATGAATGCGCAGGTAAATCCCAAAGAACTTGGAGATCAAGAGTTGTTTGGCAAAGCCAGCAGCTGTTGACAGACCTGTGTGCTAGCTGGGTAAGTGACAAACTAATAATTAAAAAAAAAACAACAAAAATAGAATGTCATTCTTTCCAGTTAATTCTCTCTATATTTCATGTGATGGCAAAAGGATGGTGAAGACACTGTATTAACAGTTCTGGTATGGTAACACATGACATGGGTCTTTCTAAGAGTTCTTTATAACCTCTCCTAAAAGCTTATGCTCTGAACCATGACATTAGGGCTCCAGTTCTGAAGAAACTGAAAAGAAAAAGGAGCTACAAGATGAAAGTAACCATCCCATTTGCTGAAAGGAGACTGATGAACACCATGCCTTGATTTAAATGACCTCTGAAGGCAGCATGGAGTCACCAAAGTTGGAAAAGACCTCTAAGATCATCCAGTCCAAACATCCAACTATCACCAATAGTTCCTACTAAACCAGTAGGTTCCTCAGTACAACATCTACAGGTTTCTTGAACACCTTCAGAGACATTGCCTGCACCACATCCCTGGGCAGCCCATTCCAGTACGTGACCACTCTCTCAGAGAAGTATTTCCTGATGTCTGACTTGAATATCCCCTGGCACAACTTATACGTATTTTAAAGCTTTCTCAGCAAGCCCTGCCATCTCCTGGACTGGCAGCATCAAGGGTTACAGATCTCAATACTTTCCATGGATGGACCACTGGGAACCCCCACAAAATTTGACAAGGATTTATAAAATAGTTCACTGAAGGAGAAAGTTGTAAAAGAATATTACAAATAGATGATCAATTTTAAGAATGGTGATAGCCTAAGAACATCAAAGAATCATGTGGTGGTGCTTTTTTGTGTTTTTCTTAATTAATGGATAAAAGAATTAAAAAAATCTGAAGATGAAGCAAAATGATTTTGGTTCCTCCGGGGAGACCAAAAAGCACAGTGAAAGCCATGGGTTCCAACACAAGTGTGTGGGCAGAAACCTGGTGAGGTTTGTTGTCAACCAATCCAAAGAATATGTCAGCTATAAATACTGAGAGAAAAAATGGTGGCTAATGAGGGCTGCTAAAGGGAAACATACTCAGTGCACAACACTGTGAGGAGAAGTTTTGGCTGAGCTCAAACGCTGACTGCAACTGACCCAGTAAAACTGCTCACATCATCACTCTCTGTCCCTATTCCGTCACCATCACCTAGGTTAGCCTTTAACACTCTGTACAGTATGTTGTTGTGTTGTTGTTTTTTAACTGTTGTTCTGTGGGTTGGTTTTTTGACCTACATTATTGTGACTGACATACGTTAAGGAGAGGACATAGGTTAGTGGTGTCAGACATGCCTAAATGGCAGTAAGGAGCAAGAAGCTGTGGTTGGGATGCAAGGAGTAATTTATTTCACATGGCCTGTAAAGCCTGACCATTGCTTAAGTACATGCAATAGCTGCACAAAGAAAAAGCCATTAGGACTGCATCAGTGGTTTATGCATGGATAATGGACTTTCTCTTGAACAGTGCTACTCAGTTCTGCTAGGGCTCCCTGGAGCAGGTGAAATGAAAACCTGTTCATACAAGGTCTGTTCAGTCTGCCCAGGAAAAGGGCAGGTATCATCATGGCCTGCCACCCACACAGGGAACAAAACCCAGGTAATGGGCTCTTCAACCTAGAAAAACAAAGGTATAACGGCGTCCTGGGGAGGCTGTTCAAATTCAGGGAAGAAAGGAGATTATAATTTTTCTAAGCAGGGTTTATTAACTACTGAAATGATTTAGTAAATGCGGTCGTGCATTCTCCATCACTGGCTTTGTTTAAATCAAAATAGGCTCTCTCAACTGAAATATAGCCTGTAATTCAAAGAGGAATTAATTCATGCCTGGTTATAATCGGTGTTACAGAGAGTCAGAAAAAAACAATTACGGTGATCTCATGTGGCTTGAAAATCAATGTGTCTATTTACACATAGAAAACAAAAAAGCGTAACAAAACTTGCTCAGTTGAAACAAATTTCTGTAGTTCACATCTGACAATGGCGTTTAACTTTCCACCAATAGAAATTTGTACCTGGGATGATAATGCTGCCTTTATCAAAAACACTGTTTAAAGAGTCAAACTGCTTTTTAAAGCAAGTTTTTATTATAATTCCTGGAAGAAAGCAGAGGCTCTATGGCAAGAGCATAGAAGGCAGGAGTCCCATTTCTGCAGCGGGTTGGAAGTTTATCTTCTTTCCCCTCCTTTCACAGCCATAATTGTGTCTCAATCTGCGGTACTTTACAGAAAGATACAGGGGATTTTCTGCTCTGCAAGTCGCGGTATTTCCTTTGGAAATGAAAATACCCAGTATGATGTGGCTGAGTGGTTGGCTTTGATCTGATGATATCTTGAAGTCAGGGATTAGATGAATAGAGAATTGCCGCTGATGATTTTCAGCTGCAGAGGGTTTCTTAGAAATAATGATTTGGTGTTTTTTTCTATAGCCTGTCACTGAGAAGGTCTCGACATCAAAATGAACGTAGAAAGCACATGGCAGAAATCACTGCTGCAAGGCCAGAGAGTACCAATGTAATGGAATAGGAGGAGATTTTAATACAATGAAAGATAATAGATTAAGTGAAAGAGACAACAAATAAGCATTCCAAAGCAAAGGAATGATATCATTTTTTTGTAGAAAGGTTACAGTTTGTTCACTGTGCAGAAATGGTCAGAAAAATACTGGGACCTCAGCAACCCAAATCCATATTGCTGCACTTTGGCACTCTGAAAACACAATCTCAGTGCACGTACTGAATTGTCAGAGACATTTCACCTGGTGTCTCGGTATCCCAAAAGAATCTCGTGTTCAAATGCTGGCCAGGCTGACCGCCACGTTGTAATGCAGCATTTTGATGCTCTCTGTCACGTTTCAAGGTGGCCTTTTGTTTGAGAAGCCAATCAGGCAATCCCAGTCCTCAAGGCTGCTGACGTGCAGCTTCAGAAGTCAACTACCTTTCCATCCAAAAACTGGTCTGTAAAAAGAAAATTCTGCCTTTATTTAGAGTTTCAGTGGTTTTGAAGTGACAAAAATGTACATATTTTACAATATCTGGTATGAGCAGACACATATTCAGTAGCATGAGCATTCCTGGAGAGTCAAAGAAGAGGAGAGGGCAAGTAGCTACCTTTCCTCATTATTTTCCTACATTTTGCTACAGAGAACATGTTTTGTAGATTTTTCTTGGACAGAATTATATAAAAAAAGAGGGGCTACAACTGCTGTAAATGTCTGCTCGGGTTTACAGATGAACCCGAAACAACAACTGGTGGCTGTGCTGCAAAAAGCAACCCTGTGCTCAGGGAAGTCCTCCCCAGAGAGGCTGAGGTCTCAAAAGTCAGTTTTCAGAGTTTTGAAAGGTCCCTTGGAGTCAAAGATGCCTACATTGGGATGAAGCACCTCTCTCGAGAGCTGCCACAGAGCTGTGGGCCTCAGGGGTCCAACTTGGAGTCGGCCTATGAACCCTTGAGTGGCAGCTGAAGAGCACGGCCTTGGAGCACAGTCTACCAGGGCAACCTGACAGGTGACAGGTTGGCTTTGATCCATGAATTTCCAGGCTCCAAAGATCCACCCATTTAGGCACAGTCCACTTCTTCCAAGCTGGATGCAGACTGGTCCCTCAAGGACTATCAGCTGTTTCATTGTCCACCGTATTGTGAGAAAACACCTTCACCCTTTGTGAAGGGCTGCTCCTACAGACCACGTGAGCTATTAGCGGTGGAGCAAGAGCTGCTGAGGCAGACTGAAAGGCACTCCTGAAGACAACAGGATGTAACCGCACATGGCTGGAGCTGTTGTGCATCGTTTTTGAAGGAGACTCAACGTTGGGAAGTGGGGCAATTGTGAAGCGCATTTTCTCAATTTTCTTGTCAATCAAATTCTTTGCTAGAAATAAAACAGAAATATTTCAACTGAATCATTTGATTTGGGTTCTTCTAACTCATTCCACAGAAATTTTTCTCAGTGTCTGTTATGCACTTTTAGAAAATAAACAGTGTTCAAAATGAGTTGTTTCTCATGGGAAAACGGTCTGTTGGGAGCACATTACACATTCCATTTGCTAATCAGAGTCTTCTGATAATTTTTACCGTGCATTGCAAATGCGGGCAGCCCGCATCACATCTGCAGCACTCAGATAGCATGGAACTGCTCCAAACTGCTTCTCAAACACTTAGTTCTAAATTTTCCCATATATTTACTATTCCTTCATTCTGGTCATTAGTGCATATTTATCCAGCAGACAAACTACGTGCATATAGTTCAGTAGTTACGTGTGCCATAATGTTAACAAATAATGGACTTTCAAAGTATGTAGAAACGGATGCCTGAAGAAATAAGTAATTCAGCCTAAGGAAAGTGAAAGACTTGATGTTTCAAGGAATAAACACAAACGGCCTCAGCTTAAAGTAGTAGAAGCAACAAGAAAACTCAAATTTTAGTGATATGCTTCATGAAAGTATTTCATATAGCTGGCCATAAAGAGAGTGGAGACCGAAGCTGCTGTCAGAAGGATTTGAAGTACAAGCTAAACTGGCAAACGGCTGCAGTTCCAGTTTCTGTTTTCAGCAACCATCATCAGAATGACGAGGTCTGGGAGAAGGGGTCTTCGACTCCTGCAGAGTGGATATGAAATGGCTCTGGGAAAAAAATATCAGTGATGAAACACAGAGTAAATACACAGCAAGAAGCACCGCTCTGCAGAAGCAGGAAGGGACACAGGAGGAAACAGCTCAGTTATCAAGCCCCTGAGTGAGCCATTTCCCCCAACGCCCACCACACTGCTGTAGACATGCTGCTCACTGATGGTGTTTGAGGTGCCACATAGAGTAGACCTGAAAAAGAGTGGTGATTCGTTTTCACCAGGAGCTCTGAAGGAGCCTGGGATCAGTGTCTCTCTCACAGAGGCCAGTAAGTCCTGCCCAGAACATTAAAGGATGCAGCCTCACCTCCGCCGCTATACTGCAGAGCATAAATATGCTGTCTCAATATCTGCCACATATCCCTCATGAGCTATTTCTCTGGCTTAGAATAACATCAAAACACATCTTCAGGAAAACTGTTTCCATAGGCTTTCAACACATTCCACAATTTCATGGCATCACACGAGTCCACACAGCAGCCCCCTGCAAACCCAGCATCTCCCTGAGCATCAGATCTCTGTGGCGCTTGTGTGGCAATGAACCTGTCAGGAAAATCTCTAGTTGCTCACCACAAGTGCGTGTGTACATTAATTCCTACACACCCCCAAGCCCTGGCGGCACAGGCTTTTGTGTGCTGCAGCAGAGGTGGGAATTTGCCAGGATGGGGCCTCACAGTGTTGGGCTGGAAGGAACATGACTGCAGAGCAGAGAACACACTTGAACAGTGAGCTCCAAGGAGCACTGTCTGCCGTAATCAGAGACTGCAGAATCAGAGAATCTTAGAATTGTTTGAGTTGGAAGGGACCCTTAAAAGCCATCTGGTACAACTCCCCTGCACTGAACAGTAACACCTACAGCAGGTTGCTCAGAGCCCTGTCTGGCCTGGCCATGAGTGTCTCTAGGGACAGGGCATCTACTGCCTCTCTGGGCGACCTGTTCCAGTGCTTCACGTTCAGAGATGAGCCTCAATAACCTCCCAGAAAGGCTTTTGATATCATAGCTGACTCTTTGCAAATTATTACTTAAATGTGATTCCTTGTAAGTTGAATTTGTTTGAAAATAGTACCGAGTCATGCATTGCTCTTGAAACACACATTGGTGTTCAGAGATGAGCAAAAGGGGCATCCCTCAGGCTTGACATGAATATTCATGATGATTCATTTGTCCTCAGTGTTTCTATAAGACAGTCATTTGCAGTCCAGTGAAAACTGAGAGAACAATTCATTTGCTATCTTCATTTATGTAAGGAGAAACACTGTGTGCTGGGCAGGTAGCTCCTGATTGCTCCTGACGCTACTGCTAATACCTTCCTAAATTGCACCTCACCTCACAGGTCTACATCCTGTAGAAATAATATTTTTCATTAAGATTATTCAGTGCAGAACATTATAAAATTATTCAGGATGAAAATACAGCAAAGGTAATTGCAATAGTCCTGGTGTGACACATGCAGCTACATGTATGAGGAGCACTTCTATGGCACTGTCAGGCAGCCCACATGGCCCATCATCAGAGGTCTGAGTGGTGCCACTGCAGAGGAACATAGCATAGCAGCAACTTTCTTGGTACACTGAGCAGAAGGAACTTTATATGGGGAGTTCCACCACTTCTAGTTAGACCTGGGGGTCTTCTTCTTCCATGGCACAGGATGAGACAGTGACCTTGTAGTTGCTTCCTACTGTGGAACGAAGGCTGTGCCAACTGCACCCTTTCCAGCCATGTCCCAGTGGTCTGCAGTGGCCTCTTTTGGTGACCAGTTCCACTGCACACCATTCTCTTAAGGTCCATGCACTTGAATGGGTGAAGAAGCAGAAGGAAAACAATGCACAAGATTTGCAGTAAGGAAAAATAAAACATTCCCAAATAGGGTAAAATATTAAGCTCTGACAGTGGTTGAAAACCTGCCTGCATCACTTAGGACCACCAGTAATAAAATTCCCATGGACTTCAATGAGACCAGAATTCTGTTTTTTCATGCTTTTCTCAGCACACAGCCATATTTTTATGTTTCCTCATGCAACTGCAAGGAAACCCTGCAAGGATTTTAACTTTTTAACCTCTTTTTAACTCTAGAGCATTTGGGGAAAAGAAGTCAACCTTGCAATACCATTAGGAAACAATAACAGCAATATATATATATCATTTTATGGTTCTTGCCTGCTCTCTGCCTCCAGAATTCAGTAGTGGAGCATATACTGACATAAAGCTCCTGTTTTTACTCAGTCTGTAACACAGGGTTTGAAAGGCCTCATTTGTTGAACACACTACAGACAAAACCCTGGGAAATGCACGGTGCAGTGACAGCTGCTTGTTCTGAGCCCTCCAGCATAGAAAAAACCTCAGCAGTGGGACTCAAATCCATAAACCAACAGTGTGTTTTCAGGGGGATGCATTAGTTTTGTGCCAGATATGTTTAAGCTGATATCCTCCAAGATATGCAAGACACGAACAGAAAAATCAAGCTTTTGCCAAAACCTAATGCCATCATTTTCATGCATTCATACACCTCAGCTAAATCTGCGTTCCCAAGCCTTGTTTGCAAGTCAATAAATAAGATGATGTTGATTTTCTCTTTCCCCACCCAAAAAAGATCTATAAGGAACAAAACCCACATCCTCCCAATCTTCTTCATAAGTTCAGCTAAAGCACTCCTTTATCCCATTGCTAAAGCCACTCCAAAACACTGCCAGAGTATTTCAAAATGCACAGTGCTGAGAGTAGCAAAGCTTTTACAGTTCAGAATGGTAAGAGTAATTTCATAAAAGCTTAATATATTTGAAAAGCAGGTCATTTATTAAAAGACCTTTTAAAAGCATCATTTCTTAAAAAGCAAAATCATCTGCTCACCTGTGCATCTCTTCTTTAAGTATTTCATATACTTCAACTCCAATATTTCACAGTTTTCCCCCTTTCTCCTCATTTTGAGGATATCAGTAAGAAGCATTTCTTGACACCACGTCACCAGCTGCCTCTGCTTCTATGCACTGATGTGATTGTGCCCATGAGGATGTGCCAATCCTGGATCCTTGTCCTGGATGTGGAGTCAAGGCACCAGAGCATCAGCCCAGTACTGCATTACACTGCATTACACTACATTCCACTGCAGACCAAGGATTTTAGCTTGCAAACCCTCTCCTCCACCCTCATCTCACTTTACAGCAGCGCTTTTCAGATGCAGCCTAGGAACAGAGTGCAAGCGTTGTACATGTCACTGGTGTAACACAAAGATTCCATGTTACTAGATGGCAGGAGGTAAACCAGTAACTATTGCAGGAGGCTGTGCTTCTTTTGAACACCACAATGCTTAAGGCAGCATTTTGTATGGAGCTAAAGAAGCAGTGACAACTTACGGTGAGATACAGCAGAGGGAAATACAGCCAATTTGAAGCCAATAGGCTGGTATTTCAAGATGTATTTGGCATCCTGTTCTTCCTGAGAGCTCTCAGTCACTATTCATATAACAAACTACCTGTTAGGACATAACAGCTTGGAAACATGGGCTGTCATGAATTTGGGGTTGTAAAAAGACAGGAGATGCGGTGGAAAGGTTGTCTGTAGGAGCTGGGAGTGTGAACTGAACAGAGAGATGAGGCTGGCTAAGAAAGGAAGCTAAGTGAGAAGGGGGTCATGCACTGCAGAGAACAGAAGGAGAAAAGAGTGTGGCCAGCAGGTTAAGGGCTGTGATCTTCCCCCTCTACTCCGCCCTGGTGAGGCCACATTTGGACTATTGTGTCCAGTTCTGGGCTCCCCAGTTCAAAAAAGACAAGGATCTCCTGGAAGGAGTCCTTTGGAGAGCCACAGAGAATACTGTGCTCATACAGCATCTCCTGTATAAGGAAAGGCAGAGTAACCTGGGTCTGTTCAGCCTGGGGAAAAGAGTGAGAGGAGATCTGATAAAGGTTTATAAATATCTAGAGGGAGGTGCGAGGCAAGTGGATGAGGCAGGCTCTTCTTAGTGGTGTGCAGAGATAAGACAAGGAGTAATGGCCTAAAACTTGAACAGAAGTTCTGTACTAACATGCAGAAGAACACCTCTACAGTATGGGTGACGGAGCAGTGGAACAGGCTGCCCAGAGAGGTTGTGGAGTTTCCTTCTGTGGTCATCCTGTGTGACCTGTTGTAGGGTCCCTGCTTTAGCTTCGAGGTTGGACTCGATGATCTCTTGAGATCCCTTCCAGCCCCTGTGATTCTGTGGTTCAGTGAAAAGCCAGACAGGGCAATGAAGGAAGGTGCAGAAAGGGAGAACGTGAGCTGGGAACTCTGAAAAGGCGAAACGCCAAGAAGGTGGAGAAAACTTGCAGTGCCAAAAGCAGGAAACAATAATAGCACAGACACCAGCTCCCTCTTACTCTTCTCTTAAGACCATCATGAAAATTACTTTAAATTTAGAAGAATGACATTTAAGAGATTACAGTTTTTGTTATATAAATGATTGTTTTTCATGGAAAAGAGAAAAAAAAAAAAAAAGCTCACCACAGAACATTACTAAATTTCGACAGGCAGCCATACTCAAATTCTGAAATGATCGAATACAAAGCGTGCTTGGAGGCTGTTCTTATGCAGCAGGGCAAGGCAGACGGCCCAGAGTAGGCAGCTCCACTTTGGGTCATGCTGCCCTGCAGATGGACTGAGCACTTCAGCAGCCATTTACAACCACAGCAAACTCTGAAATGGAGCTATCCATTGCCACTTGGCTCCCAGGGAATAAATAAAAGGTGCTCAAGGGTTAATACTGAAATTTGCTTATTTAGAACTTAACATATCTCCTTTTATCAGGAGATAAAAAGTCCTTGCGCCAAACAGACAGTTTAGATGTGCTTCCCATTAAGCTATGGGTGATACATTTTCAAGGGCAGGTTATTGGAGTCTTTCTGCTGTCAGCAAGAAATGTCAGATGAACTCTGAATATCACTAAATGTCTATGCCTTGGTAAAAAAAAAGATTTTAACTTGGAGTAATATTACAATTCAGGACAAGACACCTTGTCCAATTTATTCTCTGTCCAGCACAAAGGGACCCCGCAATACATCTGCATTTATATTCATCAACGGACCCTTACTATTCAGGGGAACAAAGCTCCAGACCCTCCTACATTCTAAGCCTAATGTGCTCAGCTACTGGTATGGCACCATTAATCATGGAGAATATGAGCTATATAGCCTTGGAAAACTGTCACCTTCCACATTTATTCATAATACTTGGTCTAATAAAATGTTCTGCACGAACAAGTGAGCTGTGAATATAACATACTAAATGTTACCTCTCCCTGTCAGTAGGTATCAGACGGGATGTGTTTGGGTTTAGCTCCTCTCCCTCTCTCCTGCATAAGGAAATCATTCAGCTCTTTACCACAGAGCTCCATTAAGCACTTTGTTTTTCATTGAATGCCTCAAATGCATACAGCCTCCGTGGATGGATAAACTGCTGCAGAAAGAGAGAAGACAGCAGCACTGATTGGCCCTGTTGTCTGAATGTATCTTTTGATTTTTGACTTTCTGCCAAAGCATCATCCTTCTGTGTTTACCCTTCAGAAGCCCTCACTCACTCAGATGCTGCACGCGTTTGCAGCTCAGCCTTCTCTCCTGCAGAAACCAAATTCATCAAAAGGAGCATCTCAGAACTCAGATTTATGGATTGTAATTTTGCAGCACAGATCCTGCATCTCAGATCTTTCAAAGCCTTGTTACAACATGAAGTAATTAAAAGAGCAATTTTACGATGCCGCTTTTTCCCTCAGATAAAAGGTTTATCTTCATGTGAAACCATAAAGATTCCAAAGTATACTTCGTCACATTGTTTTCCTCTTCCCCTCATTGTGAATCAAGATAACGGAACCACTCTAAGCCTCTGTGCCGTTGTGCTGTGTGCACACACACGCACGGATTTACACTAAGCACTGGAAACACACAATGCTTTTTCTCCCCTCTGAAGCCAGGGCTGCCACTTTCACAGGACACCACGCAGCTGCATCTCCTTATGAGCTGCTCTTGCTGCAGGAGCTGCTGCATAGCCACTGCTGCTTGCTGTGCATTTTGCACCTGAGTGAATGCCTACTGAAGGCAATGGGAACATGACCAGAATGGGTCACAGGTGAGGTGTTTGAGCTGGTTACAACCATCTGTAAACTCACTGCTTGGCACTCGGGAATCTCCCAAGACAGACACAAAACAAGGGACACTCTAGCAACATCTGAATTAGTAGCCTGCAAAAGTAGTTGTTCCCCTCTGAAAACAGAAGCAGCTCAGAGAGCACTGATGTAGCTTTTATACAAGCAAGGCTGTAAGTAAATCCTCTCTGCATAAACTCTAACAAAGCGTCAAAGAAAGGCAATTCTTACCAGTTTGTTCAAAGTCTTGTGGACTTTTCACAGATCTTCTCTCGTGATTTCTAGTGCTGCAGCCTCACTCTGAAAGCTTTGCTCCTGTATAATTCTGCTCCTATTCTTAAGAGCGGAGACACTGGTGTTGGATCCCCACAGCGCTATGTCAAAGGTTCTTCTTAAGCACCTGGGTGAGGAAATGCTCTTACTGACAGCTCACAAGCCTAAATCCCTCATGCTATTGAAAGGAAATGAATTTGGTTTCTCAAGAGCATGTAGCTTCAGAACAAGCCTTGGGAAACAAGTTTAGAATATCAGCATATGCTTCGATCCATTTTCTAGTTACAAAGGCTTCTTTATTAATGTTTTTGGCTGACAACAGTTGAGATAAGTGTTTTAGGAATGATGATAAACATGCTAAGAGAGAACAATGTGAGTGTATTTTTATTCCAGTTTTAACTTCTTTCATTGCTGTACAGCTGCATTACACTTGGCTTTAATCCCTTAAGCATTATTTTCCTTGGCAAAGTAGTCACTGATCTGAGTAGAACTTACTACTGGAAGAATATGCTTGAAAAACCAGTGTGATGTCAGTGCCAACCAAAATCCATGAGGCTTAAACTGTCACAAATGTGCCTGTAGCTGGAATATGTATCTCCTCACTAGGAATGCTGTAGTCTTAGGTAGTGAAGCCAACTGCAGAAAGCATGGAGTAGCTTCCTGCAATTGAATATGTGCCTTGCCTTCCTCTCAGTGAACAACTGTTTGAGAAACAATTGTATAAAACAATGTAGGATAATTCCTGGAATGCCTTAATGTTGGAAAGGTCCTCAAACACCATCCAGTTCCAACTCAACACCGTTCCATGGGCAGGGCTGTCCACCAGCTCAGGCTGCCCAGGGCCCCAACCAACCTGGCCTTGAGAGATGGGGCACCACAGCTTCTCTGAGCAGCTGTGCCACTGCCTCACTGCTGTACCATAGGCACCAAATGACCGTTCTGCTCTGCTTTTAGTTTTGCCTCCATTAACTACCTATGGCTATGGGTCAGAACAGGGGCTGCAGGCTTCTTAAAGAAAATATAGATCCCAATTGTGCAAAGCAACTTGAATTTTGAAATATATAAATAATCACTGCTGAAGAATAACACAGAAGACCGTGGTGATTCATTACAAATAGATGTTATAAAGGGGAACAGGAACATTGCTAGGTAAGGAGCAAGGAAGCTATTTTTAGTCCTGAAAATTTCTTCTAGTTCTGCATATGGATCATGCTGCTACTGTTACTTTCTAAGAAACTGTGTTCTGAAAAGCACTTTTGGGAAGAAACCTTTCATTGGCACCATTAGTTAATGTAGACCTTCAATGGAACTAAAACACAGTTCCCAATACAGTGTAAGAATGGGAGGAGTTAAAAAAAAAAAAATGAACAAAACCCACCATACCTGCACCAGGAGCTATTTATTAGCATAACACTCTTCCTTTTAAAGATTTCGTAACAACTGAAGTATATACAAAGTCTTACAGCATTTACACAATAAAAAAGTTTCCTATTAGCTGATGAAGTATAAGGTAGTGCTGCAATTTATTTCAAAGCATGTATACAAGAATAATGAAGCAGGCCACTGTACTTTCAACTCCTCTGCTAGCACACCACAACTGTCAGTTGAAATGACAGTTAGTTAAACCACTGGGAAGATACAGATTGTCGAAAGAGTCGTAACAGGTTCAACCTGCAGCACTAACCATCAAAGGAGGAAAGAAAATAAAGCTACATACTGTCATGTTTCTACACTTTCTAGAGCTGTAACAAACTTTCACAGCCTTAGATATAACATATGCAAGACAACATAATCACAATTTTTCAGATATAGTTCAGCTACTGAGTGTATTTACTTCGGAATAGGAGGAGTTACATTGATATGGCTGTGTGTTTCCATTTTTGTTCATTAACTGTTCAAATAGGTCTACAAAACAAATTAAAAGACAGCATGGACTTTGTAGTCATGATGTGTTTGACTAATAAAGGCATTCAATATCAGCTATAGGATCTAATCATTCCTGTCAAAAGTTTAAGACCAGGAATCTTAAGAGTAAAAACGAAACCCACAAAATCCTGCACCTATGATGCTTTTGTGTGTTGACTCTAACCTTCTTTAAGCTTTTCCAACAGGGTAATACAAAATCATTAAAATGCTTACACCAAAGCAAATGCAATACTCAGTTTATGAGTGGTCAAGCAGATTCATTAGACCACCTCAGCTGTGAGACTGAGGGTGCTTATCTAGAAACAGAAACCTAAACAGTCCCTTACTACAGGTAGGGATACATATTTTAGCAAAGAACAGCGCATTCCTTGCCTTTCAGAAACAGCTTTGCAGCTGCCAATAATCCACCTTCTACAAGAGATAAGGTTGCTTTGCCTACTGCTGCATGTCTAAACCTCTTACAGTGGCCAATTTTTCCCCGCGGGCCCCCCCCCCCCCCACTCTCCCCCTGAATGGGATTCCATTTCAACTTAGAACCTAGAAACGTCAGTTGAAGATATCAGTATTAAGACAAAAAGTGACATATAAAACCCACAAGGAACCACATAAATACCAAAGAAGTCATATAACCTTTCCATGTAAACACTTTGATTATACTAAAGCCCTAATTAGATTCTTGTCTTAAACTTTTGGCAGATAATGTGTATGCTCAGCCAGGCTCTGCAGTTGGTTATTGTTCAAGTGGAAGCCAGGTCAGTTCACATGTTGACAGGCATGCAACTTGGAAACATTGCACAACAAGCAACACAAAGAGATTTGAGAAGTGTACAAGACTTCAAGTAGACTTCACAACCCTTCACAACTGAATATTCACAGACAAAGATACAGTCCTTGCTTTTTCTCCTGTGGATTTTCTCACACATGGGACACTTTCTGTGACTCTCTAGCTTGCTTGATGCTATACAACCACTTGATGATTCTGGCATTCCTTTCAATAGCAGAAATGCCGTATGGCACACGGTCATTGGCACTGTCATCATTTCTAAGGTCACTGTTGCTGTCCTGAGACTGTTCACAGTCTGAGCTAATCATGCTTGCACTGCGAAAGTTGAGGGATATAATATCAGAGTTAGCCCTTGCAAAATTTTCCATCCCAAGGTTTTCAAGCTCTTCAGGATCCAGTCCACAGTAGTTAAAGAATCGTTCAACATCTGCGTCGACACGAAAGTATCTGTCGCTTAAGTCTGATTTTGATCGCTGTAGGGAGGGTCTTCTACTAACTCCGCATCCAGACTCAACTGCCTCAATCTCTGGGGACTTCAGGGTGGCAATGGCAGCAATTTTGGGTTTTGGAGGCAGAGGTGGGGCTGAACTACTGCAAGGTATTGCTTTTAAGGGCTTTGTGCTAGTTACTTTCCTAATGTCTGAGGAGCTGTGAGAGACATGCAAGAAAGTCTCTGCAGACTGGTCTAGGAGCCTTCTACTGACATTGGAGCTGCTCTCCTGGGGGCTGCTACGGCCCTGTGTGGGATAGACCTTCAAGGACTCAGCGAATGAATGTCGGTTCAGTTCCGTCGAATCGGCTCTGTGGGGTGGCCAGTTTCGGGGACCATGCTTGTGCCCCGAACCCGAGCTGGAGCCTTCAGAGCTATTGATGATGTTCTTCAGAATCTCTAGCTTCAGATTTTCTCTCTGGACACCGCTCTCGGTCTTTGCATTGTTGCTGAAGACCTTCAAGGTGGGGCTGCCCAGTGCCCGCTTGGCCGCAGGACAGACCGGCGGCTTCGCCAGCACTGCTGGCTTCACAGGCTCCTGCTTGGCATTGATGACCTCCTGGCTTTTGACGTATTTCGCCTTGTCGGCTTCCAGCCTCTCCACCGCGCTCAGTCTTTTGGGGTTAGGCTCCGCCTGCCTGCGAAAATAGTCAGGTCCTTTGTTCAGGATGCGGAGAGGGACGGCGGATGTGAAAGTCACAGCAGGGCTGACCGGCTTCACCATGCTACCTGTCGGTAGTGTTTCTGTAGGCATGTTTGGTGGTCTTTCCCCCGCAGCCGTTTTGGATTCTTCTCTGGGATCTCCTAAACGCACGGTGTAGAAACATGTACATTAAGCACAATGAATAGCCGATGAATCCAGGGATCTGAGCGTTAGCAGCAGCGCCTCATCTCACAGCTCATTAAATAACGCTGTGCTTCTCTTTTAAAGGCAGCCTTTGTACTGCAAGGCCACCAGACACAAGTCTGTATTAGTCTGCTCCACTGCCTCCTTTCTTCTCGCTGAAAGATGTGGGAGTCTCCTTGCTTCCTTTGTGCGATCTGAAAGGCAGAAGAGCCAACCACATGTTAGTGGCAGCGCCTGACATCAGAGCGATAGCAACAGCAGCCCAACCCTCCTCTCCTCTCCTGTGGCAGCGCGGGGAGGCAGCGCTGGGTGCCCCACCACCACCCAGTGGGATTATGGCAAAAGGAAAGGGGAAGCACACGAGGCCCCTGCTGGGATGCAGCCACACGTGTCTGGGGGCAGGTAAGGGACAGTGATGCCAAATGGGCTGGGCCACTGGGTTAGACCCACATACCTCCAGATGATGAACGAAAGTGCACTTTCAAACACTGCCTGTGGCTTTGTCTAGTTGATTTCTCAACATACTTTATCTCTAAACCCCCAAAGTTTTTCTCCTTAGAGGCAACATATAATTCTAACAAAGGCAGAGTATTTTCCTATTTTATTAAATGCTCCGGAAAACAAGCCAGTCTAAAACTCAAGGAGAAAACAGAGATATGTAGTGTTTTAATTGCAAGGCATACGCTTCATCATTAAGCTAACAGAAAAACAAGCAACCAACCAGAGATACTGCTGAAACCCCATACTGCAGCTTCAAGGCTGTTTGAACACGAGTCCCCACAGCAAAACAAGGATTTCCAAGTTCTTAAGGAAGGGCAAATTAACTATAACAGGATAACCCTAAACCTAATGAGAATAAACAAATATTTTATTCTTTTAATGATGGATTTTGGAAGCATGTAAAACATTCCGACCTGACTTGAAAAAAGAGAACTTGTCTTTGCATTTAGATACAATTGTTCCAGCTTTCTAGGAGCACAACGTCCAAAACAACATTTACCTTTATTTAAATTGTTTTAAGATTCTGTCACTTCAGACTGCCACAACACCACACACAACCTAAAATGCAACACTGCAGATAACATGGCAAATGCTGTAGCAATTTCTCCCGCATGAGGCACTGAAGAGCACTTACCAAAGAACCTAGTTTTAAAGCAGCGATTTAGCTAATGGGCCTCATTTGTTTTATTACTGCCCCCATTAATCTACACTGTCCTTTTTAATATCCCATTTCTGCTATCATCGTGTTCTTCAGGGAGAGCAGGAAAAGCTGCTGCTGCTTCTTTACTCATCCCGAGGTGCTCAAAGCAGCATCCTTCCCAGCGATGACCTGCTTTTGCCTCTATTGCCATGCTCATCTATTGTTACCCAACTTACTAACCCTAGTGTATTTAACTATCAGTATGTTGTTTGGACCAACAACAACAACAAAAAAAACCAAACTCCTCTAAATCCCACAGAAAAACCCGTAATTCCAGCTAAATATACCTTAAGAAACAAAGAAAGCAGCCTCAAGTATTTATTCCCAGAAGTACACGATACATACAATGAATATTTTCTCTAAACCACTCAAGGTCAAAGCAAGGAAACCAAATGTATAAATGCTATAATGAGATTATAGGAAAAAGCTGAGCTTTCTCCTGAAGGCTCACTGTCACAAGCATTCTTCAAATACAAACTAACATATTTAGGTGGGTGATAAACCAGACATGCATTCAGTGCAATTGAAAGGGTAGTGAAATGTTAATTAAGCTTTCCTTTCAGTGTTGTTTTATAAATCCTAGTGACTTCCTGAATTTTAACTAAGTCTTCCTGAAAGAGAAAAAGCTCTTTTTTTCCTCATTTGAATCAACATATTTATTGGGACTATTTTAAAAATTAAGCATTGACTTTCCAAATGTGCTGAAGGCAATTTTAGCAGGCATCTGCACATACACATTTCTGTTCCATATACACAAATCAAACCCGCACTGCCAGCACAGAGCTTGTAGAAATTCCTGATTGCCGTATTTAGTGCTTACATGCAGAAATTGAATATATGCAAGGACAAGGGCCTTGTCATGAGAAAAGAAAAATGAAAAGAAAAAAATTCACTCCAAAAGCCAACCCTTCGATTCTATGTACTAAACCAACACTGTCACCCAACCCAGTTACTAGCACTTGAATAAGCAAGAGCACAGCTCTGCAATTCTCCTCAGCCACTGTCACTGAAGGCCATGGTTCTGCCCAGAGGAACTCCTGCCAGCTCCACTCTGCTCCCAGAGAGCTGCTCTGAGCACACCGCAGATTTCTGGGGCTGTGGGAACCAAGGCTTTTGGAAGTCTTTCCTCAGCATTTAGTAACTCCCTCACTCAGGACAGCCCTGCTTGATGCCAGCAAGCACTGCTTAGAAGGCTTTCTTCAAAGGAAGAAAGAAGAAAAAAATTCCCACTGTGCATGCATGTTCACCCAAGGGAACGAGAGTGCTTGTTTGCAAGCACACACGGGGCTAAATGCCCTGAAGTCAATGGAAATACACTGTGACTGGCAATGAGCTCCAGGCATGCCTTCAAAGAAAAGCAAAGGGCTGGGGGGAGCCAGGGCAGAGATGCTGTCTGGAGACAGCATGGGCCAGGTGGTTACGTGGCCAGACAGGGAGCTCTGTCCTTGTGCTGCTGGTAAAAACTGAGGGTAGACTCAGCTAGTAGTAGAAAGCATGTTGCATTCCTGAGGTACTGTGTTTAAACATCACGGGGAAGTTTACTCAGTACTCGCACCTCAGAGAGCTAGAAATTGTTAATCAGACTGCACTAGAACAGAAAGCATGGTGGAAGACAGGTGGATGTAGGTACTACTGAAACAACCTCTCCTGCCTGTGCTCTGATGACTGCAGCCTAATTCTGCTGTGAGCTGGGACACCCAGTGCAATTCCTATCAGTGCCTCTGTTGTTCACAGGCACTTGAAACACGGCCATGATGCTAGGAGAGTCACTTACTAATTTCAGCACTAACAAAAAAGGCTGAGCAGCAGCAGCACAGCATAGTCATGGGAAGACGAAACTGTGCCACTTTGTTTCCAGTTGTGAAAACCATAATTGCAGCAACAAGGGTGGAAATGGCTTTCTGTTGGCCTAAAATGAAGAAAGTTCAAGCTTAGCCATTGGAATTGCCTGTTGTGGATGGCTCCAGTACTGGCTTTATACTGTAGAAATTCAGAGGCAACACTTCCACTCCCAGGAAATGAAATATACTTAGGGGCCTAAGAAACATTTTACAAGAGTTCACATCCAGATGTCTATTCTGTAAATGCAATTCTTCCCAAGGATGGGATTATGTTTTTCAGGATTCGCTCCAGACTCCCATTATTTCACTTCCTTAGAAAAAGATCACTAGGCTTAAGAGATCATTTAAAAAGAATCAAAACTGCAAACTTATGCACACATTCAAGCATGCTTCATTTTAATAATACACATACACTGATAAAAGCTTTCTTGAAGTTTGTACCACTGAGCTCTTCTAAAATCAGTGCCTGTTGCAGAACTACTGAGCAGAATACAAAACACACAAAGGAATAGAGGGGCTTAGGTTTTTAAAGCTCTATTTTCAACCAGGCACTTTGATTCAAGATTCCTTTGTGGCAGAGGGAGTGACCCAAAGCACTTACTCATCCTAGGCATCATGCTCTCATTGCCCTTAGACCTGCCATACATTTGTTAGATATTCACAATTAAGCAACAGGCTTACCTGCTGCATGATTTGGGACAACATGGTGCAGCAGCAATAGCTATACAACTAACAGTAACTAGAAACAAATTCTCAATTTCTCAATCTCAACAAATTTCTGTCTTGCCTTGTAGCTCCTATACCTTGATCAAGTTTCAATCAGCCTTTGCCTGAACGTCTACTCTGAAACCACTACATATTTTAGCAATATTCAAGTTGCAGCACAGCAGCAAAAAACAACAGTGAAATTATGGCATACATGATAACATGGGAATTTTTACTCTTTCAGTGAGGATGCATCTTCACCCACCAACACTGTGCTGAACTGCAGAGCTCATGCTCTTACTTCACTCCTCTGGGACAGAGAATGAGGGATGGACAGGAGGTACGGAGGACAGAATGAAGCACAGTGGGTACATATAACAAAGCCTAACAGCCTTTCCTCTGCTTTCCTTGGTATTTAAAGGCCTGTGTCAATTATATTTTCCTGATGGTAAAGTATAACTACGCAGCCTCAAGATGCACCACAAGCATCATAAATTCAAGTACAAATGATCTCAATAGAGCTCAGAGAAATCACAAAACAAATTTTGCACAGGGCCATAGCATACAGATGAAAAATCATAGGTTCAGCGAATGGCGAGGTGCACATTAAGAGCCTATAAAGCCAATGAATGAGGACTTCAGTGAGAGTAACTTGCTACAAGGCTGTGCACTAGGATATAGTATCATGTACGCCTCAAGCCCATACCAGTTCTTAGGAGAACCATCAGCATAAACCTTGCATGTAGTTTATATTAATAAGTTTAAAAATATGAACAAAAACAAATAAGGATTAAATTGGCATTGAACAATCCACCTCCAGAATGGCAGCAGTATGACATTTGTGAAACCAATTTTAGATAAACACAGACGGGTGCAAACTTGGCCTCATATTACATTAGCTGTTAAGACATAAAGCGTGAGGAGATGGAATCATCTTCCAGATCTACCATGAACCAAAATCAAATCAAAGTGATGCCCTTTGGGAACATGAAACAGTGACAAATAAATGAAGGGCAGTATCTGCTCAGGGAGGAGGTGGAGCCCCCAAAAGGTCATAAAACTCGGTATGCAGTGACCTAAAACCAGGAGTGGCACAGGGATGTAGAGGTGGGAAATTTCCACCAATGGGGAAAGCTGGTGATCAAGGCAGCTGCTTTGCACTGTGTATTATATATTTAAGCCAATTCTGATTTGCTCTGGCATTACACTCAACAACACCCACTGATGTTAAATATCTGCCTGAAGTGCAGTAAGTTGACAAGTTTGCACAAGAAAACCTTGAAAGATAAAACTCTATCAAGAATGCCACCATTACTTGACAGTTTCTATTTCACTTTGCAGTTAAAATGAGGTTTAAACGAGGATGTTGATGTAACCAGAAACGCTTACACTGTTATGGGGAAATAGCATTTGGAAAATCCACGGAGGTACAAATGTTGGGGATGCACCTCCATGGCTGTACTTGCATTCTGCCTCGGTACTGCATGCTCAGTGCAAGCTGCAAAGAGAATCCTCTCTGAAAGAAAAGCCATCAGAAATTATTTTGTTTCTTTTCAGTTCTGAAAACTGATGCTGTTAGAGGTTTTACCCAGCAGGCACACTCCACTATTAGCGATACTTGCTTCTGGGTAAATACTGCCCAAACATGAAAAGTGTGATTGCTGTAAAAGACGCAGGCAGCTGTGCAAATACACAAGAAACCTCAGGAATTAAGTTTCCCTTTCTTCCATGAAGAGAGTACCAAAAAAATACAAGTTGCTGTCTTAATTAGAGAGAAACTACGTACTGTGTTTGTAAAAGCAGTAATGGAAATCAATGCTGCTTTCTCTAATCCCTATGTTACTTGCAACATACTGCACTCTTCTGAATAATTTCAGCCTCTCATTTAAAAATACTTCAAGAGAAGACCTATAAAGTATAAAGCAATGTGATGTAACTTCTCATTATATTTGTAGCTCTGGCTTTTTGTGAATACTTCTATTTTAATGTATATTTTGCCTGAATATTTCTTTAAAACACTTTGCAAAACTTTAGGTAGACCTTGGGTTGCAATCCAGTCATTCGCTCCTCAGCCAGTCCCAATGATCCAGAGTTCAAAGCACTTCTTATTCTGTCTCTCTCCATGGGCACTACACTTAAAAGTATACTCCACAAGCTCCACACAGCCCTTCATTCTGGTCTTCTGCCCCTACAGTTTCCCTAAGATTCCCTGCACTTTCAGAAATCAAATAAAATGTCTTCTTCAGCAGAAGACACTTGGCCCCAGTGTTCTGTAACAACACTTCAGTGCTCATCAGAATCACAGAACTTTTAGGGCTGGAACAGACCTCTAGAGATCATCAAGTGCTATCTATTGCTCTTCTTCTCTCTTCCCCTCTACCAGTAGGAAAAGCCAGCATCTTGAGTCTCCTTGCCCCTGTTTGCTGCTGCCTTTCCAGCCCTGCTTGGATTTGGCATCCTGGTAAACCATTTACTTTCCAAGAGGCCACATTTTCAATGTGTAGCAAAATTAATTAATTGGCCTTGCGTGCCATCACTGCACACTGGGAGAAAACAGAGGGAGGCTGAACAACAAAACAGTTTTAATTAAGATGTTGGGAAAAAAAAAAAAAAAAAAAAACAACATTTTAAAGAGAACACTTCAGATTAATTTGCACCTGAGATCTGTGGAAATTCCTAACCAGCTCATTTTAAGAGTAAGCCATATTTGAAGCTACCCAAACCTTTGTGGTTTCCATACATAATTGGTTCAGTACAAACCACATGCGTTAGTGAAGAAGAAAAATCAAAATCCTCTATCTGCAAAAATGCATAAGATACACCCAGAGCATCCTCAGTCCAACGCTCACACAGGCACACATCTCACAGGCAGGATCCATGCAACGGTCACCCAACCAGCAATTGGGCAGCCAGGAAACAGCCCAGGAACTTCTTAAGTATCCCTTCCCCCAAACCTGATCCTCGTTAGTGGAGCACTTGCTGCTTTGACAGCAATTTCTGCTCATACCAACAGTTTGGAGCTCTCCTGACTACACTCTAAACACCAAACATACTAAAACCTAGGCACCGTCCCCATCTCCCACAGTTAACTCCCATGGAAAGGAGCTGGGAGAAGCTAGAAGAAACAGGCATGAGTAGAGAGATGCTCAAGACATGTCCTGCAAACAGCTGCCGCTCAGCATGGGAACAGTCCTGTTACTGACATGAATGGGCACGCACATGGCTAACTAAGCCTGATGGCCAATTCCCAAGCTCTAGATGAACCATGGATTTTCCTGCCTGTCTTTGTTCATTAACACTGCTTAACCCAGCATGAGTCCTCTGAGCATGCTGCAGGCCCCCAAAATGCAGTGGGGGCTAACAAGGATATCACAGAAAACGCTTCTGCCTCTGCTTCATTTGGAATGCCAACTGCAAGATGACCTCCACAGCAAGTGCTTAAACTCCTCTAAATTGCATGTAAAGACTGATTCTTCTCCAGCACTTCTTTTAAAAATTTTCCACTAAAATTTGCAAGCTTTCTTTAAATTACAGGAAGAGTAAGAAATCTCATATAGGGCTCTTGATGTGAAAACCAGGTTAGTTAACACTGCTCCAGCATAATTAATTTCTAGGAGGTAGGACGGCTTCTAGTTGAAACAGGAAGAGCCACCCAAGAATACCCAGTTATCTTCTCTGGGAGGTGGAAACTTGCCCCAGTTCGGAGGCTGGGCAATTGGTGCAGTCTCCCATTTCTCAGAGGATGAGGTACTTCTGATCTCATGTATGCGAACGGACAGCAGCTGCTACTGCCAACTCATTTTTGTGGGGTGGAAAAAGTTCACCAGACTCTGTCATATAAGGTCAAACCCTCTGAAATCTGAAGTTGCCATGTTTAGACTATGTTTTATTGAGAATGTTTTCTGAAACTGTTTGCAATGCAAAATATATTGAAGGAAGATCATATCACAGCTATAAACGGCTTTTATTTAAAAAGCCATAATCCCACAATGAAAATAGCTGCAGTTAGACATTCCCTTGCACTTCGTAAGCCTGCAAAACTCCAGTAATGTAAAAGCACACGAAGATCCAGAGTCAACAAATACAGCCCGGAAGAGAAACAACCCCAACAATTTATACTGTGAAAAAAACAAGAGACCATGAAAAGCTACTATAAATGGAGAAAATATTTCAGATTTAAAAATTCCTTTCCTGTAGTAATCAGAGATTCAATTGGTAAGGAAAGCTTTTAAAACATTTATTCTCAAAGTTTCAGAACTAGCATCCTTCTGAAGTTTCTTACAGTCTATGAAAGTACATTTGAAAGAAATAGTGCGTAAGTATACGGAGTGGTTCTTGTAATGCACATTTTTTACAAATAAGGACATAAAGTTATATTGATTACACTGTTTTTAGCCTTCTCAAGTTTAACAGCTTGCTGGTATCTTCTTATATGGAAAATTCTTTTTTTTTTTTTTTAATAAACTACATTCACAAACAAAAAACTGTTTCACTCTAATATTAAAACACAGCAAGTGAACATGTTTTACTGATACTACAAATACACAGAAAGGTAATAAGGTAGGCACAATTACAAACTGGTTATGGCTGAAAGCAATAACATGAGAAAAATGGCAATGTTCACCTTGTGGAATACAAGAGCATGGCCCCATTCTGACAACGGAAGACTTTCAGTCATTCTTCTGATTAGCTGTGGGGTGTTGTTTGTCAAGTCTCTGCTCTAAATATCCTCTTCTATAACATGACATAATGTTGCAGTAAAGTCTGCATGGCTACTTAATTTCTGCACCAGAATTGTTCTGGGCTAACCATTTATAAACAGTCAAACTTCAAACACATGAAACAGCGAACATTTATTTTTTCCAAAACAAGCTACAAAGCTAAAATCTTTTGATGGTGTATAAACAAATCAAGTGGTTTCCCCCCCCCCCCCCTTTTTTTTTTTTTTAATCATCTCTTTTAATTTAGACTGGTACAGCTATGTTTTTCTCTAGATAAGAGAACATTTTCCCATACCACAGAATATTTCATTCCTCTTTCCTCCAGCCTCCATTCTAAAGATACATGCTGCTGGAAGTCAAGAAAGAAAGTTAGAGGAATGCATACCACTGCATCTGTATATTTAAGATTTCTTGAAGTATGTGGTCAGAAATACCAGTATTGTTGCTATCAATACAGTAAAGCTGTATAACCCAAATTCTATGCTGTATGTTCACTGGGATTGCACATTTGTGTGGATGTATTTACTACAGTTGTTGAAATGTTAGCTGTTAAAATACATTGAGCCTGTTTCCTATTAGTGACATTTAACGTAATGACACTTCACTACAAGTGTCTTTAAAAAGCTGCACTTGTAAAGTCAGAATTGCTCAGATTCTTCTTACTAAATGGCTTTCTGTGTATCCGAGGACCCTAATGAAGTTATGACAAAAATTCTTCCTGGCCACATCTTTAGCAACACCATAAAAATCCCAGTGCCTTAAAGAAAAGAAAAGCTGCGTTGAGTCATGACCACTGCATTGGTGCGTTTAATCAAGTGGAGATGGAAGCAGCAGAGGGAGGAATCACAGCTCCAATAAAAACCAACAAACAAACAACCACCAGTAACTAGGAGTATGGGGACAGGCAAACTGCAAGACATAGAAGGTCTGAGGAGAAATGCAGTTACTCGGAAAAAAGCAGTGAAGTGATGGGAATAGAGATGGTGGCAGCAAACAGTGGGCTGGGAAGCAGAGAAAGATTTCAAGGATAGCATGGGATTAAAGGAAAAAGGAAGATACTTCAAGTGCTTTTCCTCATCGCCTCTATCACAACTCTTACGCCCCACATGCCTCTCCCCATTTCTGCAGCTTCCATGCTTTGGACAGCTTGCCCATGGAGCCCTGGTGGGCTGGCAAGGAGGAACTGGCCCCAGGGGATTGGCAGAAGTCTGCAGAAGGAAATCAGCCTTTGAGGCTCTCATTTTCAAGAGGAATACAAACAGTGGAGGAAACCCAGTCAATCAAAAACACCTGCCAGTTATGAACAAAACGCAGAGGTTTGCTGCTGTAGATTCTCCAAAGCCAGTTCTTCCTTTTGGCTGCCCTTCACATGCCATCAGCTGCTGCAGCACCAATACCTGCAACAGGCTTGCCCTGGGAGAGTTCTGTAGCTAGGATCACTGCTGACCCTCTCCTAAGAAGTGCCTTAGACTGTTTAAATAGACTCGCTTATTTCTCTGCACATATACCCCCCAGATTATTTTACCACTACCTAGATATCCATCCTCCTCTCATACACGATACACAGCAATGTTAGTAGCTCACCTCTCACCAGTAAATAAAATAAATTTTATTCCAGTCTAGAAATTGGATACAAGTCTCCTGAGCTCAAAGCTATGGCTTGACCCTCATGAATTATTACGTATTTAGAAATGAGTATTAGAGCACTTTTTGAGAAAGTGGATCTAGAGAAATTCCAAAAATCACAAAACCAAGCTCTGTAAGACAGAAGAATCATGAGATGCTACAAACAAAGCTCTGAGCCTCAGGTGAGGAGATGTGGTGTCGGCTCTTTCATGTGCCCACATGCTTGGCATGTAAAGGTAACCTCTTCTGGTCAGCCTACCATCCCCATTGCTGTCAGGGAGCCAAGCCTCTACAATGAAGGGGACACCCCCTCAGTTGCTAGCACCAGCTTGTCACTGATCTGAGCAACCAGAAGGCCTCCAGAGCCTTCCACCTCAGTCATTCTATGATTCTGATCGGCTCTGGTCTCCACACATCCTCTAAAAAGACAACATTTAGGAGGGCTGACTGTGTCACTACATCCAAGGCTGAATGTTGCCATTATCATAAATCATGGACTCCATCTTTCATACTTGTAGGATACACAGTGTGTCTCCCAGACAACTGCAGACTTCCTGGAGCATCTGCACAAACACCAAACATTAAGTTTATTCTCTAAGAAGATGGAAACAAATCCCATATGAAATGCCACTAGCAAGGTAAGTACATAAAATGTGATTGTGGAATTAGCTGTACTTTGCAGTACAGCTTTGATGTCTTTCAATTTCAGACCACAACCTATCTTGAACATACCTGAATCTCCTCAACTAACATAAACTGGTTTTGAGTTTATTTCAACATCTTACCCCTGAACTTGCCACGTGTACTCTTAGACTTAATATTTTTGTTTCAAATAAAAAGAGCAGTGATAACCGTTAATTTAAGACCCCAAACAATGCATATTTACATTCTAAAGCTGAATCTGGTGATAAGAAACAGACAAATGCAAAATGCCTTCTAGAGTGGAATTAAAACCATGTATTAGTGAAGCATGTTGCTGATTTGACAAATGATGCATCAGATATTGATTATCGATTTTTTCCTTGCTTCAAATAAATGCTGCAAGTGCTTTAGTAACTCTTAGAGAATTTTATGATCACTGGTACAAACTGCCATACTCATACAACTTCCGATTCCCTGGGTTTCAAGTGATTTCTTTGTACTAACTGAGAACAAAACTACTCAATATAAGACACGCTCTCAATTTTTCTTGATACTGGATTTCCTTTCTTTTGCTCAGAAGCTCTAAAGACAAGTAAAAGATTCTAAGCTTTAAAGTCCATCTCCTGCTCCAACTTTGAAATCAGGCTCAGAGCACTGTGAATGGACTCTTGGATGTTTAAGCTTCCCTCTGTTTTTGAGCACATCAGTAATAATAATCAGATAGGGTTAGAATTGTGCACTCATGCTGGAAGTCAGAAAATATCAGCATCTACTGAATTGGAAGACTGTAACCGAAGTGTACGTCTGGAATAAAGAAGGAAAAAACACCAGGAACTACTCAAATTATTTTGCCATGTTGACATGCGTAATGCAGTGTGACCGAGGGCAGCAAAAGCAAGCCTCAATCTTTCTTAAACTGTACAAATGAATCTCCCAACCCAATCAATTAGAAAGGATTAAAAAAAAAAAAAAAAAAAAAAAAGATTCGCTATGAGAACGAGGAAAAGATCCTCTGGAGATGCTCTCCTTCCATTAACACCCCTCCCCTCCATGAGAAAGTGTATTTAAAGAAGCATACCTGAAAAAGCACAGTGTCGAGCTCTTGTTCAGGCTTTGAATGGCAGACTGCAAAGTTCCAGTGGAGGCTGAAAGAAAGAAAAAATAATATGAAAAAAAGCAATTTAAAAAAAAATGGGGAAAGAAAAAAAAAAAGGCAGAAGTATGGCAGCCTTGTATACATCACTTGGAGGATGTGGAAACAAAGCATCAAAGCTGGTCCACTTACTAGAAAGGAAGACAGCTACACAGCACCAGAGCAACCATGAAAGACTAAAGACGTGATGAAATCAACGTGGTTGCACACTGGAAAAGCTATGAGCTGTGTAATAAAAACTAATTAAAAAGACATTTGGGATGTCTCAGATCATAAGCTCTCATTTGCCACAGTTCTGAGGTCCAAGACTGAGATTCAGCCATGCTGTGGATAAAAAGCAAACAGGACCAAATTTCAAAACGAAATTTGTAATGCACAGATTAAGGCTAACATTGAATTTTGTATTTTAGGTTCCTATTCTAGAGAAACAAAGACTTTTGGTTTGCTTTTTCTGATTTCCAGATGAAGAAGAGAGAATATAACATTATAAAGAGCAGAAAACCAAAAATAGCACTTCTGTGCAATAGCTTTAGCAGGGTGTAGAATCAGTGTCAGCTACCCTGGGGATATTCATTTGAGGAAAAATATCAATATGTAAATGCTAATGCTACTTTCTGGAATCTGCTTGTTGATTCTGACTTAAAAACATGAAATTTCAGAAATATGAAATCCACAGTAATGACTTATTTTTAGGTGACCTCCAATATTCACAGCTCAAAGAGTAAAACTTTGTATGCTTAAGAACACCCGCACATCTCCCTGCTGGGAAACAGAGATAGCTGACAGGATATCTTCCAAATCACCAACTCCAATTAAAGACAACTAAGTTTTTACACAGCTATTAGAAACTGGTCATTTCTTTCCAACACTTACATGAAGTAATTATTCATGGAAGAACTATGACTTTCAAATGGTGACACAAGATCATGGAAAAGTAGAAATTTCTGTTAATGCAAGAGAATACTATTCTATTTTTTAATTAAAAATATATACATTAGCCTTTTTGGTATCTTGTGAGGATTTGGGGCAGTAGCAATTTTGCAAAACATTCCTCCTGGTCTAGCTAGTTCACACACGTTTCTCTTCCTACTGACCATCTTCTTTTTCTCTCCAACATTAATACATACCATTTTGAATTTATCTCAGTTACTAAAACATACAAGGAAAAAAAAATTCAAACCTTTGTATTTTGCATCACTTGCTAAACATGTGTAAATACATTCAGAATATATTGAGCAGATACAAAATGACATAATTAAACATTTTGAGATTCTATTTCTGTGATTACTTTTATAAACAACCATTTAGGGAGAAATAAATCTGTATATTGATTTTGACAGGGAAGCAGCTCTGCAGCACAACACAGCCTTTCTCCCTGGCAGAAAGATTCTGGTTTGAGTTTAGTTGGATTTGCAATAACTTGCCAGACCTGAGCATGCAATAAAACAGACATGCTCTAAGGGCAAGCAGCAAAGAGTTCCCTGTTTCCCACATCAACATATTGAATGTTTTTTTATTTTATTTATTTTTTTTTTTAAGTTATTGACACAAATATACAGACACAAGCATTCACAAATACATGGCTTACTCTAGTACCGGCAATACAAACTGACTTGAAAACTATTTGAGAGATAATACCTACAAACAAAAATAAAGCCCTTCAAAATATTGGCAAGAATAGAACACGCTCTATCATTTCCTCAGAAAATATAATGCTTATTTAAGATTGTTATTTCAAACAGCAACAAGGATCAACACATTTATGATGGGAATGACAGTGTGAGCTACGCAGTAGGATATATTTAGTGAACACTAGTGTATATAGTATATACAATTTCAAAAACGTGTGGCTTACTGCATTTCCTAAGCACTAGAAAGAGGTCATGATAATAAAAAGTGTCAATATTAATACTGAGAAGCTCTTGTACAGAGGATTGTCACAATTCCCTGCTTCCACAATAAACATCCTCCTCCACGTCTCAAGGGTTTTCTTGAGAGGACACACATTAAACTGTGAAATTACCCGGAAGGGATACACCACACAAGCTTCACTGAACTTGGATCTGACCCAGGGTAACAATGAAAGAGATAGATGTACAAACAAAAAGCAAACAGATTCACATTCTGTGGAGCTTTTAGGCACATTACTGGTATTAGTGTATATCATTGGTATCAATTGACATCAACTGATATCACAGAATCCCAG
This sequence comes from Lagopus leucura, assembly GCF_019238085.1. Lineage (NCBI taxonomy): Eukaryota > Metazoa > Chordata > Aves > Galliformes > Phasianidae > Lagopus > Lagopus leucura. Next base: position 54,507,554 of record NW_024962263.1, on the reverse strand, counting down.
AATCACCCGGGTTGGAAGGGACCTCAAGGATCATGTAGTTCCAACCCCCCTGCCTAGCAGGGCCGCCAAACATACACATTCAGATCAGGTTGCCCAGGACCCCGTCCAACCTGGCCTTGAACACGTCCAAGGACGGGGCATCCACAACCTCCCTGGGCAGCCCGTTCCAGGGCCTAACCACTCTCCTAGTAAAGAACTTCCCCCTAACATCCAACTGAGATATGGAACAAAAACAACAACTCAGTTGAGCAGACACACACACACAAAAAAAACAAAAAACAAAAACAAAAAACACAACTAAAAACAGTGAAAAAATTGTTAATAAGTAGAGAAATAATGAGTCAGACTGGTTTACAAAACAGACAAAAGGCACAAAATTCAAGAAAGTGGTTTACACAAAGCATGTTTCTGGTGGCTTATACACACACATTACATACATTATCAGCACTAAACCATGCAAACAATTGCACTGCATTGCCACAAAGGCTCTTTGTGCCATTCCCAGTCAAAAAGCGTATTTCCACATACAAGTCTAAATATTATGCAAGTTCTTCAAACACCAGGACAGCACAGTATTCCTCAATCTACACATGCCATCCTCAAAGGGGACCAACCACGAGGCTCTATAATGCGCAAACATCTGGTGAAGCCTGGGGGCACGTACCTATCTGCTTCTGTACCTGGTAGGAGAGCAAACTGCAGGCAGGAAAGTGCCAGGGGATTTTGTAGGTGTAAGAATGAACAGCTCAAGGCAGAACTATACCTTGAATTTGCTGCTGTAAGTGGATGAACTGCCAGATATCCTCCAGCACTCTTTCAGTCCAACACAGTGCAATATAATTGTGATATCTTTAGAAAATCTCATCCCTTCCCATATGCACTGTTAGATTCTTCTTGCAAACTTTTTGTTCCCCTGCCTAGCTGCACAGCCCAGCCCCAGTGCAGAGCAACTCAGAAAGACCGGTTAGGCCGGTAACAAGTGGTGCCCCCCAAGGGTCTGTCTTGGGACCGGTGCTCTTTAACATCTTTATTAATGACATCGATGAGGGAATTGAGTGCACCCTCAGCAAGTTTGCTGACGACACCAAGCTGAGTGGTGCGGTTGATACGGTGCAAGGAAGGGATGCCATTCAGAGGGACCTCGACAGGCTGGAGGGCTGGGCTCGGGTGAACCTGATGAGGTTCAACACGGCAAAGTGCAAGGTTTTGCATTTGGGCCGGAAGAACCCCAGGCACCTGTACAGGCTGGGAGGAGTGGTCCTTGAGAGCAGCTCGGCAGAGAAGGACCTGGGGGTCCTGATGGACGAGAGACTGAACATGAGCCAGCAGTGCGCTCTGGCAGCTCGAAAGGCAAATGGGATCCTGGGCTCCATCAGGAGAGGGGTGGCCAGCAGGGACAGGGAGGTGATTGTCCCTCTCTACTCGGCTCTTGTGAGGCCCCATCTGGAGTACTGTGTCCAGGTGTGGAGCCCTCAGTACAAGAAAGACATTGAGATTTTGGAAAGGGTCCAGAGGAGGGCGACTAAGATGATCAGGGGGCTGGAGCACCTCCCCTATGAGGACAGGCTGAGGGAGTTGGGCTTGTTCAGCCCGGAGAAGAGAAGGCTGCGGGGTGACCTCATTGCAGCCTATCAATACCTGAAGGGAACCTACACCCAGGAGGGGAGTAAACTCTTCAAAAGGGCTGATAACAGCAGGACTAGGGGAAATGGATCCAAGTTGAGGGAGGGAAGATTTAGGTTGGATGTTAGGGGGAAGTTCTTTACTAGGAGAGTGGTTAGGCCCTGGAACGGGCTGCCCAGGGAGGTTGTGGATGCCCCGTCCTTGGACGTGTTTAAGGCCAGGTTGGACGGGGTCCTGGGCAACCTGATCTGAATGTGTATGTTTGGTGGCCCTGCTAGGCAGGGGGGTTGGAACTACATGATCCTTGGGGTCCCTTCCAACCCGGGTGATTCTGTGATTCTGTGTGTAAAGACCACTGAACAACCAATGCCTGCCTTTTCTATGAGGTGGAAGAAGGGCCAAGAAGATGTTCCACACCTGCTGGAAAATCAACAGTACAATATGCAGCTGGCCTTGGCTCAGAAGAAATCACGTACTTGTGACTAAAGCATTACCAAATGACTGGCCTCTAAAAAAGTACAGAGCTTATTACTGCTGACAACTAACATCACTGATTCTTTCATTCTCTTTAATTCTTGCTTGGATTTATTCTTGGACCTGGAGGTGCAGGATTTCATTTCCCTTACAGACATACGATTCAGATAAAGATATATCTAGGCAAGCTGCCATGCAGTTTTTACACTGGACACACAATACAGTGTTATAATATTTGCTAGCATGTATAAACATTGAGAGTTCAATGCTTCTTTTTGGTGGTGCACAAACCTGTCCCTGCAGACAGGGTGCATCAGAGCACTTGCACTCAGCAAGACTGCAATAGCAAGCACTGCCAGTTTTGCAAGTTTACCCCTCCACATATTGCTCATTTCGATTTTTTTCTGGTTAAGTAATCTAACAAGATCAATGATAGCAGATTCATATTATCTCTGCAGAAAAGACTGGCGTCTACAATACTTACTTTTAGAAACAGGCAGTGATGCTACATTACTCCTCTTCAAAATCAGTAACAAATAGGCTGTTACTGTGCTAAAGACATGGTAGCTGAGGTCCGTGCAAAGAACCAATTGATCATGAGATACTAGATGGGTGCATGGAATATAGTTTAACGCTGGCCTCAAGGTAAATCATTAAAGCAACAATCCTCATCTTTCCAAATCTCATGTTTTTAAGAATAAAAAAGAGAAAGAATGAAAAAAAAAAAAAAAAATTAAGACATGTCAGATCAAAACCACGCAGGGAAAGTGATGTCAGACTTCTGAAAACACAAAAATTAACTGGAAGGTTTGACATCATTTGTAAAGGGAGAAAATACACCTAGGCAGGAAGCACCAGACAAAAAAACTGGACTAGAACCACACTAGGCAATGTTAATCTCTAAAGTATTTTTCAAGTCAACAATTCATATCGGTTTGAACTGTCATTCTCCACTGAACTCATGTTTATCTATTGTGCTTTTTTTTGTCTAGAATCCCACAGCCTCATACACCTTTCTCTCTAAAACAAAAAAAAAAAAAAAAAAAAAAAAAAAATCCTTCTGGAATGCCTAGAAAAAACACACCACAACGGCCAGGCAGCTGGCATAATGCAATTGCTTGTTATCCTAATTTTAACAGTCCCTCACATCTACTGGTAAAATCAAGGTCAAGTGAAAAACATTAACAACTACCTGGGGATTTTAGAACTTTATTTATAGCTAAACAAATTCTGGATGTTTCTACTATTTTCAGATTTCTCTTTAAATCATTTAACAAACAAAATAATACACTAATTGTTAAGGAAGGAATGCTGTTCCTTTTTGAGAATGACTGATTTGAGAAAATTCACACCTCTGGACAACCTCTTTATAGTTTCATGTCCTTCTTATATTGTGGCACCCAAACAGCAACCCAGTGCTGGAGGCAAGACCACACCAATGCAAAGCAGAGAGGACAGCCCCTTCCCTCCACCAGTGGTAGCCCTGGGCTACAGTTGCCCCTTTGGGCTGCCAGGGCACACTGCTGGTTCACGTTCAACTTGCCATCTACCAGAAACCCCAGGTCCCTTTCTGTGGGGCTGCTCTCCAGCCTCTCGTCCTCCAGTCTGTACTGTGCATCCATGGCTGCCTTGTCCATGCCAGGTGCATAATGCAGCACTTGGGCACTAAAACTTCATGTGACTGATGATAGCCCAGTCCTCCAATTATCAAGATCTTTCAGGAAGGCCTTAGTAACCTCAAAGGGTTCAACAGCTCCTCCCAGTCTAGTATTGTCACAAACTTAGTATACCTTTAAGTGCCAAAAACCCTACACTATATGCAGAAATACAGAGGGTCCCAGATTAGCGATCATTGTGTCGGATATTGTGTACTTGAAATTTCAAGATCTGAAAGAATGGTCAGTTGTCTGCCACAAAAGGAAGATCCCAGTGTGGATTTTAAATAGAGTAAAGAAGTGAGCCTAGTATCTGGATTTCTTATTTGAGATACAACTGAAGAATGAAAAAACATCTGGATATTACGAGCAGAGGGACATAGGTCATAACCAGTTCTGAAAGATACCGGTAAGGTTACATTTTCTTCAGTAGCTCGTAACCAAAGAGCACGGTTAGCCCCACGCCTGGAGTAAGTATACAAATCATCACTAACAGGATTCAGAGAACGTATCAAACTCTTCCTATTTATACTTGCTGAAACCAAACTTTTTTCTACAGATTTTTCTACAGATATCTACACTCTGAGCATTTTTTTCTTTTCCTTAAAGACTGTTTCCCCTTATTGAAGAAAAATGAAACAAAATACATAACAAACTTGCAATACAGCAAATAGTAAAGTATAAAAAAGGAAAATCAACTTAGTGTTTATAGTCTGCTCCCTTTGTGCAATGCTAAAATATTTATACATAAATATACTTGCCATAGCTCTTTGCCTTCCAGGTTTAGCACCTCAATCCTGATCAGCAAAACCACAGAACTGCCACAACAGGACAAGTTAAAACCATAAATGCAACTTTATTTCAATGACTGGGATAGCAACAAATCTTACCTGAACACCAATGAGTAACCGAGAGCAAGCACTGGGCACTGAGCTCCCAAGTTGGCCAAGATGTAAATGAACAAAGCAGATACTCGAATCTGCAGCCCATGCTCTACAAAGGAGCACACCGCACTTTTGGTATAGCAGGCACAAGTTAGGTGACATATAACAACTTACAACGTAACTTTGTCATGACTGAAAGCAAAAATTGGAAATTGTGCAAATGCTGTAACAGAGGAAAATGAACAGGCAAACAAACAGAGCCACAAAAGATAAATGAAAAGTGTTAAAAGAATGAACTTTTTGCCTCCACAAATAATGGGGTAATTTTGGCTGATTTGGATACTACTGGCATAGGAGACATAAAATACGTGATGGTTTATGTGAAATATTCACATCTGGATGCGTCATGCTCTTATCTCACTCAAAAGATACACTTGGTGTGTTCTCATGATTGAATCCCCCATTTGTCTACATGCATCATTAAAAAATAAAAGTCTTGCAATAACTATGATTAACAAACAACTGCAGGTAGCCTTTCATTCTCAGAATTAACACTGAACAGGTGTTCTAGCACATCTAATTGTATTCTGTTTTGCTTAATCCACCACAAAAAGAAAATGAATTTTTGAAATGAATTAACATAGCTGGAACAGTGCATTTGAAGTACGTTACCTTTCCCAATAGTTACTTCACATAGTAAATATAAAAAACTTTTAGAAACAGACACATTTTTGCATAATTATTTTTACAAAATGTGAACTTGGGTACTGAAAAGTTGGACCCATATGTTTCATGGAAATGGTTAATCGAGCCTTAAGTCAAAGAATTCGTGCACTCTTCCATGAGGCACTTAACATCTGCAAGTTGAGCTGTGATTGCAGAGAATCTGGAGCTTGGTGTCTCGAAGTCAAATGCAGCAGTTCAAACTAGAGTGTACAAATGTAAAGACTACCTATAAGAAAATGAGACCTGCTGTACTGTTGCTACCCAAAGAAAGCACCTTGTAAAATGTTAAGAAATACATTCCTCCTAATCCCTGGTCCATCATCATCCTTGACAGCAGATCATACACATCTGTTACTAACACCTCATGATGAAGAGGTGGAGATTAAAATAGGAATCAGCTCATGTGTGCTGTAGTACCAAAAGGGGATTTTTCCTTCCTCTGTGACCAAAATAAAAAATAAAAACCAAGAACACACCTCTTGATTTTCATGCAGTTACCTAGTTAAATTTCCCTCTGTGTTTTTAAACTTTCCGATGTCCTGTTTTAAGTTTAGTACAAAATCGTAAGAGCACACACCCCTTTCATTAAAGGACACCAAACCAAATATTAAGGCAAGGTTTGCCATGGGTAAAAACATCCACAGCCCCCCTTGAGTTATTTCCTCTGCTCAGCAAGGGAGGAAAGATCACACACATAACTCCTGACTAGGTCACAAACACCACCTTTCTAATGGTTTATTCATAACCTGAAACTCCAAAAGGAGCATCATGCTCACGATATGAGCCACAACCCTTCAGGAAATGATCAATACTGTATATTATCGTATTTCAGAGAGAGAGAGTAGCATCTGGGATTTTCAATTGCCACCCTCTTGATAAATTACTTGTTTTAGCCCATGGTAGACAGTTTCTTGACAAATCTGTGAATTATTCCAGATGAATTCTCAAGAATATCTATAAGAAGAAAATGTATTGTCCACAGTCTAAATTCTTCCTATAGAATTCATACATGCATTAGACAACAACACAGTCTGCACACCAAAAAAACTTGCAAGCTACTGCTTCACGTGATGCACTTTGAAAACAATAATACTTCTGGAATTATACACACAGAATAATTGCATATGAATTTTGGGCTAGATGAGAACGTGTAACTTAGAAAATCAAATCTGAATTAATCAGGTATCCCAGCTCTTGGGTCATTACGCTGGATGTTTACAATACGCCTGATCCTGTTTCTTAGGGTCTTTTCTGACTTACTACTTTCAGATTAGTACTCTTACACAGGTTTCACTAAGGTTCAGAAAGATTCTATCTTCACTTTTTATTTTTTTTTCTTTTTTCCTCTCTTGATTTGAAAATTTTGGCTATTCCCCCATCCACACCACATTCAGAACTGCTGAGAAAGAGAAGGACCTTTGCAGAGGTTAAAAGCAAACTCTGGGCGCTAAGCCAGTCTCCAACTGCGCTGTGCCCTGCTAAACCGTGTTTGGATTTGCTGCAAGAGCATACAAAATCTGCATAAAAGCTCTTGAAATACCATAGGCAATCTAATCTGAACAAAATCTGGAAGCAGCAGACACTGTTTAAGATCCTTTTTTCCACTTCAGACATTAAGGGCATAAGATTTACACTCAAATCCTGGATCTGCAGTAGCATGCACTTCTCTTTTTCTCTTGGATGTTTGCTTTGGCAGATGCAGTGTTTTTAATTTCATATTAGCCAGCACGTGTTAAGCTCTTCAAGAAAAGAAATCAGGATCAAGGCTCAATGAATAAGGATAGCTGTAAGAATGGAGTCCGTTAAAGAAACAAAGAACTCATCTTTTTCTATTATTGTATATAACATTTGGTGCCTCAGCGTGTTATGTGTAATTGTCTGACAAGAGCTTTCAGTTCTTTTTATACTTTTTGCTTTAATCGGAGATGCTGCACAAAAAAGTTAGAAAAAAGGAAGAGATTAGGGCCAGATGAAAAAGGGAACTATTCTCTGGAATACATCATGCACACAACAAAGGAAAAATACTTTGGACACACTGCTTGGAACGATGCTGGCTGCCCAGTGCCAGACCAACACCTGGATAGTTAGGGGGCTGGAGCACAGACAGTCGAAGGGGAGGCAGAGGGCACTGCAATTCTTTAGCCCTGTTAAGAAAGGGGGCCCTGATCATGGTCTGTGGGTACCTAACAAGACGAGGGCCCAAGGTGTGTGGGAAATTCTGGCTCTGTACATAGAAAAAAAAATCTCTTTATCCCAGGGGAGATCAAACACTGGAACAACAGACGAGATAGACTGTGGGACCTCCATCCTTGGGGATCCTTAGAACTGTCCTTGATGCCTCCCAGAGCAACCTGATTCTACGAGACCTGCCTCAGCCCAGCAGGTACCTCCAGAAGCACCTTCTAACCTACACAGTGCCTCTTACCTCATCTCATTATCTCTTTTTTAAGGAGGGAAGATTTCAGCTGGATGTCAGGGGGAAGTTCAGTGGTAAAGTGCTAGAACAGGCTGCCCAGATAGGCTGTGGGTGCCCTGTGCCTGGAGGTGTTCTTGGCCAGGCTGGATGGGGTCCTGGGCAGCCTGGTCTGTATTAAATGTGGAGTTTGGTGGTCCTGCATGTGACAGGGAGGTTGGAGATTGTTGATCCTTGAGGTCCCTTGCAACCCAGGCTATTCTGTGATTCTGTGATTATCTCTTTCAGTCACAACAGCCAGTGAGTGACACTATGTCTCATCCTCAACAGCAAGTGACCCAAACATGAGTGACATGGTAAAAAAAAAATATTACACTGTACATGTTAAAATTCATCACCGTAAATAATCATTTTATTCTACTGCTCCTGAGCTCAGGAGAGGACTGAGAGGGATGCAAAGCTGCTGAAGTTGGTGTTACAGCAAGCTGTGGTCATACTGTAACATTCAATACGGTACAATTACCCCAAATACCAGTGATACAGATATGCAGGATATGTTGGGAAAAACCTAAGTGGTGGGCATAAAAATCTTGCTATTTAGAAACCGTCAAAGGAGATTTTTCTGATGCCATGAAACAAGTGCCAGGTAGGGAAATTACTGAGAATCCTATGAAAAGTTCTGCAGTATGTGTCACATCTACTGAACTAGCCGATCTAATGGTAGTGACGTGATCTGCTCCTTTGTTCATGGCAGATCATATTTAGGCAGAAGCATGCAACGATTCTGCCAGAAGAAGACAGCAGATATGCAGACAACCTTTAGTTAGTCTGACTGTTCAGCTCTTCCCCAGTGTTTGTGCCCACAGCACAGTTAGGAACATACAAATATTTACAGCAGTACAACTCTGAGGCAGTACCCCTAGCAGACTTTGAGCAAAAGAAATCACCAAACTAATTTTTTCTATTTAGTGGAAATAAATAATAGCACTATGAGAAACTGACAGAGAACAAACAAAAGCACACAGAAATCTGCTAATTAAATAAAGTCCATTTTTCACAGCATGGATGTCTGGAATCTCAAGACTGCAAAACATGCAACTCTCTTCCCTCATTTTATTTGCTTAAGTAAGCTCTTTTTTTTCTTTAGCATCCCAATCAAAAGCAAGCTACATTTTAAAAACATCCATCTTAAGACATGAGCACTGCTTAATAATGAAGCTGCTGAAATCAAAGCAGGAGCCTTGTTACTCTGTCAGGCAGCTCCTACTGAACACTGCAGGAAAGAGGCAGTCATTACAGAAACAGAGCCTGCTGAACAGCTAGGTGTCTTGAAGATGCTCAGTGCAAAATTCTAGAGTCTGGACTCACAGTTATATTCCATGCTAATTACTAATGGATATGAAACAAACTTTGCAATGCTCATTAACAACCCTCCAAATAGCTTTATGCTAGGATTACTTTCTGCACTGCATGCTATTACAGGCACCATTTAAGGTTGGTGAGATTTCTAAACAGTGTCTCTGCACTAACAATTTCTTATTCAGTTTTATCGTCCCTATACCAGAATAACCCAATGTAGTTATTACAACAGTATACGATGAATCCACTGGAAAGGAATATTTTTGAATGTGACTGTTCTACATTAGTATTTCCTAAGAAAGAATAAATGTATGCGGTTCACATCACTGCATCTTTGTTTGCAGGTTCTAAGTCTTTTGATAAGGAAGTTATCACTTACGTTTGCACAACAAGAGCTGATGCTAAGAATTAATAACATCTGTGCAATGTTTATTAATTTTGTACTGACAAATTATTTGCATTTATAAGTTATATTTCAGTTGCAAAGACAGTACAGCTACCGCCTATTAGTCACCACTGTAGACAATCCCCCACCAACATCTACTGTAGAAACAAAGCCTTGCAAAACTCTCTGCTTCTGAACCTCTGCTTTGTAAGTTACAGGAATGGTACAGCATCCACAACACGTGAATAGCAAACTACTAACTACTGGGGTCTCTTCCAGCAACCTGACAGCACCACAACCATGGTAAGGGGTGGCCAGATGGTTTCTACCCTCAGAATAGGACAGCAGGCACACAATGCTGGTGCTGGGCTTACCTGCTAGATGAGAGCAGCTTCAGATAGGCTCACCTCAGGACAGGACAATGTTACCACAGCTCTTGGTGCAGCTGAGCACTGGCTTTGCAAATGTGCTCACTCCACACCAAAAGCTGTTTGAGCTGTGGGGGCAAAGGCAGGCCAAGGGTCAGCTCCTGCTCTCAGTCCTGACAGTGGCATGTTTCTTAGTCACTTCCCAGTTCTCGGCACTGAGAATTGCTGTGTGAAATTATAATGTTGTTTTAATGCTACCATTATCAGCATTGTCTTCAGACAATAAAACGTTCTGTCCTAGTCATTGCAGGATGACAGCAGTGAATACACACTGAGTCACTCCACATTAATTTAAATAGAACAACTGTGTGAACACATGTTCTTCAGTTAAGTCCACACACACAAGTAAAATTAATCAAATCTCCAAGGAAGAACTCACTTTCTACACAATACAACACCAATCCTCCTTGCTGTACTGCTACTCCCTGAATAAATACGAAGCAGAATGCTTAAGAGAACCACTACTGTTAGTAGAAAGTACACAAAGCCACCCTCAGAGAGTTACGTCACTAAAAATGTGTGTGCCTAAACCTGCCTTTATTTGGTGACCTCCAGAACAGATGCAGAAATGGTGCCTGCAGGCTGAGCATCACAACAGTGACACAGTGAATTTTAGGGTTTCCCTCCTCCCCCTCAAACAGGAACCTTGTTCCTCAAGGAAAAAACAATTTCAAAAAAAAGGCACTCATGTTTTCTCGCCTTACATAGCAGCATACCCCAGTTAGTGCATCACATTCAGAGTGGGAGATATCCAGAAGACTTGCAGCTGAGGCACAGGGGATTCCCACTACCCTGATAATTGCTGTTACCATAGGACTTGCTGTGCAGCCAGCTCATCACGCAGTGCCGATACCAATGTGTGTTAAAAAGAAGCCAACAATTGCTCTGCATTCAGACTTCTTCGCATTTGTGCTCTATAATGAAACCACCACCAGGAACAGAAATCAGTCAAAGCGCACCATAAAAGAAAATACTGAACAACTGAAGTGAGCACATGCTTCTTATTACTAACACCCATCAACAGTTGTCATCGCACCAGAGCTGCACAGGGATGTCACTTCATGCTTCCTAAAACAAAACTTCCTACCTCTACCATGCAACTGCATTTACTCATACCAGGTGCTGTCATTATAAAAAGTTCTTGGCATACTCTCCACACTGGGCACTTGAACTGCCCCACCTGATAAAGGATGACAGCAGTTCAAAGAGGGATCATAACACATAACTGAGGTCAAGAGAGCACTCGTACTCCTTTCTCTAGAAGGAGCTTGGGTATGTGCACCTTGAGCCCAGGTACTTGGCTGGCTTCCTGTGGGAACATCTGTTTCCCTTCAGTACCTCTTCATACTCTTAAGCTGGAGAAACAAGTTCCCTGGCTGCTCAGTAGTTTTAAGCTCACACTACACAATACAGATGAACAACATGACATGAAAAAGAGGCAGCAGTTACCCACCTTACCAGGGACCAAAGCAAGAGGAAATGTCTTTATTACTGCTTAGGAGCAACCTATGTACCACTGTGCTGCTGCCCAAAATGCTGCATGCCCTTCAGGCTTTTGAAGTGCTGCTGCTCCCTGTGGCATGGCACAAGCAATGGGCAGTGTTAGCAGCTTGACTGCTTCTGTTCTCTGCCCAACAGCAACCCTGTAGTGCACCCTCCCAGATCAGAAATAGAGATGCTCAGGAATCCAGTCTGGTAATGACAGCCATCTCACAGAAACTAGTTAACTGCATATTATCCATGACTAGGGAAAGTGACGTTATCTTCAAAGCCTGTGTGGGAAGGAATATTGTAGAGAGAAACTTGTAGGTCCTCAGCTTTGAGGTCCATCCTAACCTTATGTTTACCGTTCTTAAGCTTCCTTCTTCTCTCATTCAAGCCCTGACTCCAAGTCACAGGCAGGCTGGCTGGCAGCTTGATGCTACATCTTGGGACTCTCAGATTAGACAACTGAACCAGAAAGTGCTCTTCTAACAAGGAACAAGACCAGTGTAAATTACAAAGGGAAGCAATACGGGAACGGAGATGATTGTAATACTGTGTTTTGGAGCTCAAGTTTTTAATTGGTCCTGCATCACTACCACAAATTGCAGGGTACACAGTTTCTGAGAAAGCCAGTTATGACAACCCTTCATATTCTTGCATCAAAATCAATTAAACGACACAGCACCACACAATGACTAATGGTTAACTTGTAGTGTTACTCACAGCCACTTACATGTAATCAAAATGTGCCTAATCACACTCCGTAACTGTTAGCATTTGCAGCTCATGCTCTCAAGCCAATGAACACTTCAAATGATACTTAAGCAACATAAAAACAATGTAAAAATTCAACATTTCAGGTCAGACAAGGAAGGTATTCCTGTCCTGCTCCTCTCAAGCCTGTTTAAGTGAAGACTTGCAGTGCAGAGTGGCAGCCTTCAGAAAAGTTAACTTTTAGTGACTTTACATTTTATCCTCTGTAGCTGATGGGGAGGCTCCTGCTTCAACTTGGTAACAACAACAACAAAGTCATTCAGCATGAAATGAAGTGCATCTGATATTTACATCTTTTCCTCCAGCACTGTAACACTTGCTGAAGCATTAAATTTTACTGTGCAGATATAAGCTTGTATTACTGGCTTGTCCCCTCCAACAACAAGGTAAGTTTTAGGATTTATTCCAAAAGAGAACAATCAAATTTTGGTAAAACAAAACAAAAACCAACAAACAAAAACCAACCAGAATCTAAGATGACAAAATGCCAGGAGCATTACAATATACTAAAAAATATATTTTTTTATTTCACATATTCAGTCCTGGAATGATTTGCAGTAGCTTTCAGAACATTCAAGCCTTATCAAGCCAGATTGACATCAGAAAATGAAACAACCCTAGCTATAGCCTGTGAAATACTGTTATAACACAAACTTTAAGCATCAAACTTCAGTGAATTATGAAATTTAGTACATCCTCTATTTTCTGCCTGTAATCTCTTATACTGAAAATAGTTATCACAACAACTATCTGCCCTTGTGCTGTAAAGACCGACTCAGTTATTTACAGCTATTACTATGAAATCAGAAGCAAAAACCAATCACTAAATCACTGACTTTGTGAACTTTCAAGAAGCTGGAATATTCCAATACTTGAAGGGAGCATATAAACAGGAGGGGGAACAGCTGTTTATGAGGGTGGATTGTGATAGGACAAGGGGGAATGGTTTTAAACTGAGACAGGGGAGGTTTAGGTTAGATACTAGGAGGAAGTTTTTCACTCAGAGGATGGTAACGTACTGAACAGGTTGCCCAAAGAGGGTGTGGACAACCCCCCCCCCCCCCCCCTCCCGAATTCCTGGCAGCATTCAAAGTCAGGCTGGATGTGGCTCTGGGCAGCCTGGTCCTGCAGCCTGTGCAGGATTCTGCACAGAGCAGGGGGGTTGGAGCTAGATGATCACTGTGGTCCTCTTCAGCCCAGGCCATTCTATGATTCTGTACAATCATTACAAATTCTGGACTGCAATAAGTAGATAAAAACTGAAGGGATGAGATAAAAAAAAAAGGTGCAGATACATTAAAAAAAAATCAATGTTTAAAAGTTTCATATTTTGAAACACACCGGAGGCAAGAGACAGAAGGAGAAATCTGACAATGACACATACATAGGCAGCAAGGATATGAAATCTGAAAGTTCTGTTTACATCTTTTACGCAACTGTTTACTTTTTTTTATTCCTTCTTCCTAGTACTCTTAGATCTCTGCATTCCCTAGAGGATTTCAGCAAAAACACATTGTATTCTTGTTTTGGGGCATCGCCTTTGAGTAAATCTGTTCATTTTTTTTCCTCAGTGGATCAAAATAATACCTAACAAGTCTGAATTTCTACCTGTTTTTTTATGGTGCATGAAGACAAAACAGCTACAGGTACTTTCTGAAGAAACTCCTAATTTTAAGTGTGCTTTACCCAAATACGCACATTTCAGTTTAAATCGATAAAAGCAAATTAACTTGGGGGGGACTGCTAAATAAACCTGCAAGCACTACGTTTTGCAGAGAAGGGCCAACTGTCATTAAGGAAGCATATTTCACCTCCTTGGTGGGATACCTGCACTGAACTGAAGGATAAATATGTGAGCCCATGAGACAAAATTTCTGTAAGAGTTTTTTTTTTTTTTTTTTTTTTTTTTTTTTAAATAATAATATCTTACTAGTTCTTAGAAAATAACACTTCTTTTTACACTTGAATTTATCTTCTTTCATTCATCATCAGTACCTATACTAGAAAATCAATAACTGAGATGCAAAATATTGCCATTAACTTCAGTGTTGCTTGAGAAAACTTAGAACTTGGAAACAGATTGTAGGAAATATAAACTTTTTTTTTAATGTTACTTACAAATACATACATGATGTGTTTATGGTATTTATATATATATTTTACAGTGAACTCCAGAAAAAAAATCACTCCTTTCCTTTCCAGCATACCTTCCACTTCTTGCAAGGGAGATCCTAAGTAATTGTTTATGATGCAGGATATTGTACGGAGATTAAACACAATTCACCAGATGGGCAGAGGAAGATGAGAATAAATTAGAAGTGCCTGAAATACTGCACGAGATGGAGACTAAATTCAGGTAATTAATGAATACAGTTATTTCATTCCTTGGTTTAAGATAGAAAGAATAAAACTAATAAAGGATTAACATCCCCACCAATGCTTAGGGCTCGAGGAATTCAGAACAAAACAATTCTAGACTGCCTCAAATTTGAGGATACTGAATTTAAACAAATTTGATTAAACTTTTCAGTGTTTTTTCTAAGAAATCAAAATTTCCCCTCCAACTACCTTCTCTGCTTCTCTTTTAAGGGTATTTCTGATACACTTCAGTGGAATGCAGAAGCAGAGATGAGCTAAAGTAAGAAACTGAACTTAATAAATCCGCTGCAAGACTGGATGCCTATGGAAATGACATTTCCTATTCCTAAGCAGACAGACTGGATTCATCAGAACGTTTTCCCATCTCTGATACAAAAACACAGGTCAGCAAAACCCTGTGTAAGTTCTTCCAAGCCCTTGAGAGAATACTGCTTTTTATTTCCTTATTGTTTAGCCAGCGTCATCACCAAGAAACTTCTGATAATTAAAGACAAAAATAAGTACTCCAAATCCTCACTTCTTTTGTGCTAAACCAGAAAGACCAAGACATTTTTCTTCTTGGCAAAATGGAGCTTGCAAAAAATATTCCTGAACCACTGACCCCAGGTTTGTCTCTTGTTCAACAGATAATTACAGCATCCATTTTGTGGGACACCAGTGACATCAGTGGTGCAGAAAAAGAGGAAGTAGGGAAGATTTCATGGCCTGGAAGTAAAGCAAAACAAAGCAGTCTGCTTATCTGTCAAATCTGCTTTTATCAGCAAAAGTAAAATAACAAACGCTTCTATGAGCTGCACCTTACTGTGCCTTCAGAAAACCCGTTTGGCACTTTCTGCTACGTTTTTCTGCTAGCAGGCAGCACGATCGGCATGTGCGGGGGCTGTTGTCAAATGCTCCCAAACCTCACCCTCCTACACCTTGCACGTGTCTGCCCGTGTTCATGCATGCATAAAAAATCAGTGGCAAACTGTGGCAGCCGAAACGCAGTGAAGGGCTTAGCACCACCAATCTCATGCTGGAATGATAGAATGCAGATGGCCGAAGCGCCCTCCTGCAGCAGTGTGCAACAACAAAATACAACAACAAGAAAAAATAACTCTATCTAACAACAGAAAAGAAAAATTAGAAACGCTTTGCTTTCAGACAGGTCCTTGTTGCTCCTCCCACCTAGAAAAGCTTCTGTGTTGTTTTTGTAACCTATCATCCATGTACACAAATACAGCAATTTCACGCTTGTTCTAGGAGTGAACAACTTGAACTGCTGAAACAGACTCTGGTGAATGATCAAAATGCAAGCTATTGTGTTTTGTTCAGGCTTTTCAAATATTACTTACATTTTTCTACATTTCTTTCCCTGGCTTTCTTCAGCTCCCTCCATTTTGTTCCCAATTTACAAATACCAGTTAAATTAATCTGACACAGAACTGCTCCTGCATAGACACATTTCTGACTCTTGAACTGCACAGCCAGGCAGCAGCCCAGGAATGCCAGGTCAACCACAGTGTTCACAACGTTGCAAATTTAGGTCACCTCTTTCAGTGTCACTCCAGTCACCAGCAACCACACTTGGCTGTTTTCCTGCCAACCTGCCTATCAAATGAGACCACTGAAGAGCAAAATCAGCACAGAAAATGCTTAATGCTAAAGATTTTGGGAAAGGGCCAAGACAACCACGAATTAACTTTCCCCAGCTTTGCTGTTACTGTTGGAGCTGTGGGCTGCATTTGCCAGAGGCCAAGCAAACATTAAAGCTATGGGAATGCACATCCTTTGATTAAGATGCTGCCTGTATGATTGGGACACAAAGACTGATTTGATGGCAGGTGGACATCATCACCACTCGAGGAAGAGAAGAGCTGTGCCAGCATCACATGTTATAAAGACTCTTTAGTAGCCTGACCAGGACCACAGCTCAGCCTGACAAATGCACAGGCTGCCAAGCCACGGTCAGGCCCAATAGAGATATTCATGGTGTTCAAATGCGTCATAACAGCAGCCAGTTGCATTCGGAAGCAGGGAAACCAAGACTCTCAGTGGGTTGGCACTGCCAAAGACCTGGTCCATCTGAGTGCTCTACAGCACCCCGCTTCTCACCAAGCTGGTGAAGCCACCGCAGAGCAGTGCAGAAGCACGAGCTCTGGCAGCTCCTCCACATCTGCACCTACTCCAACCACTTACAGTTGTTGGACTTAACCTTTGGATTTCCTCCTTCATTACGGCTCTTTGAAAAAAGAAAAAAATTAGCATCATCCGCTCCAAGCAACACATCAACTAACATTTTTGCAGGTGTTCCTACACACCTGTGCTGTTCAACCACACAGGAACTGAGACTTAATAGGGAATGACACAAGGCATTATAGCTTGCTTCTTAATTCTTGACTGTAAAAGATGAACAGAGGAATCACCAAGAGAAGGTGCACCTACTGAATGTTCACTACGAGAACAGTAACTCAATGTCAGGGGGCATTACAAATGAATCACAAAGGAGAAAAACAGTGTGAATAGGTCACAGCACGACAAGAAACTTTGTTTTAAGGAGTTTTAGATAAATCCACAGATGAATAAATAATTTAACCCAGAGGATTTCAGTTTTAGAAAAGAAAGGAAGGAGATGCAACAAAATAAATCCAACTTCAGGGGGGGAAGAAAAAGTGAAAGAAAATAACTTCATGTAAATGGAGACGGGTTACATGAGATGAGAATGAAGTTGTAAACAGAAGAAAACCCAATATCTCTACATCTCGACAACAGAAAACAGATCTGTCATAATAGTAACTAAATAGCTTTTGGGAGAAACAAAGTTGATTTACGGGACAGCTTCTTTTTTTTTCTCTGATGAGAGACTTGCGGGATACAAAAGGCTAAGCAATTGGGAATTACAGATGTGAAGAGTTGATCCTTTCCTGGCTCATTACCCTGCCAACTGAAGATTATTTTCTACTGTCTTTTAGCTAATGACTTAGACAAGTACTAAAGCCTTTTCCCTATTTCTCTTAGAGGTCATTCCCTGGGTTCACGCACCTGCAGTGTAAGCATTAAGGAACCCTATGTTTTTCAATGTTAACACTTGATTCTTGTTTTATCATCTGTGCAGACAGTTTCTTCTGTCTTCCTACATCGCCCTCAATTCTATTTCTTATATTTGTGCTTCTCAGGTTAGAGAGGACAGCTAAAATCTTTCAGAGAGGTGAAGCTGAACAAAACTCTGGAAAAGATGCAAGAATGAAATCTTGTTTTATATCATTCCCCATTAGACTACTTACATTGAAGCAATTTTGTCTTTAAATCCTAAAATATTGCCACAAATGAAATAAAACATTTTGCAGGAAAAAAAAAAAGGAATCATATAAGACTGATTTCTTTACTAAAGCAACTGGAAATGGCAAACTAAGGAGAAACAAGAGAAAACATAAGTAACAGATCCATGGGTCAGTGATTATTTTCTCTACATGTGAGAAGTAGCAAAAAAAAAAATTCTTCAGAAAGAACTGCAGTTAGATTAGCTTTAGCACCTGAAGAATTAGGGCTTTTTTTTTATTTGCTAGCTTAAGAACAAGACTGCTCCTGTACATACACACAGGAGGAACCCGAGGAAGCAAACAGAAACTATTTGCGCTTAAGGTCAGAGTTTGAAAGAAAAAAAAAAAAAAAAAGGACTGTTTCTGATGATTTTTCCAAAGTAAACAATTCTACAAGACAAAGGTGATGTAGACAGCATATGGTATGTTAATTCTAGCACTGACAACAGCTCTGCTTTCTGTCTATTCCTTTGCTAGACTGTGAGAAAACTTGCAACTTGTGTCACCGCCATGAAAGTAAACTCACAGGACTCGAGTTTCATCAGGCATGCTGACTATTAACACATGGGTATATAGAAGCACGTGACATAAGGAACAAAATTTCTGACTGAGCATCTCTGCAAAGCATCTCTTCTAATGAGAATGGCTGGTAGATAAGGTACCACAATAACTTACATGGTAGAGGAGAAACCAGAAAGAAAAATACTCTAGCACAAAGTGGATGCACACTGCCTTTGCAAAACAACATACAACTAAAAAACTACCCAAATAACATGCTTGTCAAAGGAGCATGGGACATTTTGATTAAAAACCCAACCACCCTGGCCAGTACCAGTGCTCAGGATTAAACCTTTGGCACGCTCATCTGGACAGCACCATAAGGCCCTACGTAAAGGCCCTGCTGCTTTGTGGGAAGGGACAGTCCCCAGCACCTCAGTGTTGCTGATGCAGGAAGGGAACTTTGTGCTCCAGCAATAAATGACTTGACTCTTCCTTCTGAATTACCTGCAGTACAGCTGTGAAGTGGTCTGGCTGTGTATCAACAGCTAGTAGGGCAAGAACGAGCTTGCTGGAAAAAAGGAAGGCTTTCCTGGAGGGAGAAAGCTGTTTGAGGGAGAGGGTCTGTTTGTTCAGTCAAATGTGATGCTTCATATGTTCTTTAATAAAGGGATGGAGAGGCTAGTGGGGAACAATCACAACTGAAGAGTAGTGAACTGAGCATCAAAGTCTTCCTGGAAGGCAACGGGATGGGGATAGGTGAGGGCAGAGCTGCTCCTGCCTGCACTTCACAGTCTGTCCAGAAGCAGGTAGAGGCAGAAGGGCTACAGGTGGTCACAGCCTGGTTTAAGGTTGGAAAGAACAAAATTAGCCTCTGTATTTGTATGCTGCCCGACAGCTCAGAGACAGGCCTTGGCGTTTTCTTTATGCCTTTAAATCACAATGCATTTCATGCTGGTAAAGACAATTGTTACATTTTTTT
Organism: Lagopus leucura; assembly: GCF_019238085.1. Taxonomy (NCBI): domain Eukaryota; kingdom Metazoa; phylum Chordata; class Aves; order Galliformes; family Phasianidae; genus Lagopus; species Lagopus leucura. Next base: position 54,488,190 of record NW_024962263.1, on the reverse strand, counting down.
TTTTTTTTTTATAGCTCTAAATAATGTAAGAATGCCTGTCTTGCTGTTACTGTGAGGATCACAGTATGTGGAAATACAGAATTGTTCTTGTTAAATAAAGTAATTCAAGTTTTAAATATTCCTTACTTTCCAGGGGGAAGGAAGTAGTAGGTGGAGGGAGGGATCAATTGAAGCACAGCTGGGAAACCTCAGCAGTGTGTCATGAAAGCAGTCCCCTGTGCCAGTTGTAGCCCGCTCAATCCTGGCTGTGTTTTTCTGTATGAAACTTGGATTCTCTTCTCGTAGGTTTGGTCAATTTAGCAAAGATTTATTGGTTTGAACTGTTTTATTCAACACAGCTATCTGCCTCCTGCATATGTTGCTTAAAGTGCTGATTATACCTAACAACCTTCAGACATGGGCTGCAGCCATCCTGCTTGAAAGCAAATGTTCTCTGCAGCCAGTACCAACATCCTTGAGCTCCTTGGCAGCTCCAGCAGGTTTCAGTCATTCTTACAAACAGAAGAACCAGATATGCCTATTTTCTTTTTTCCCTTCAGTAAAAGCTCAGAATCTAGAATCTTAATTTTGCCTGAGTTGCTGTTGACAAAATTACACTCTAAACCCAGGCCAGTTCCACAAGACACAGTTCTTACTGACTTCAGCAAGAACCCAGGGCTTGTAGCAGCTTCACTGGCTGTTTGTTACAGGAACAGGCACTGCATAGGAAGTTACCTACAGCAAAGAGCCTAACTGCTCATCTCTTTCAGTAAAATAATGGAAAGGATAGATGAAGCAAAAAAGAAGTGATGCAGACAGACCTCATGAAGCACGAATTGGTGTTCTCAGTGAATAGTAGCATTTCTTCCTCTCTACTGAAGGGGATTCTAATTCTCAATGAATATAATAAAGCAAAAAAAAAAAAAAAAAAGTAGATTACTGGCTGCACAGCATTTGAATAGTACATGTCAATTTCAAATACATTTCAAATACACAGAATAGAATTGGTAGTAGGACTCCCCCCAGTATATGCACAGCTGGGAAAAATCAGTACCGTTAGAAAGAATTTGCAATCATATGCTAACAGAATGATGCAGAATTTGTTGATAGGACTTGGAGAACGATATACAGTCACTGACAAACAAAATATACACTACTTCCACAGAGGTCCCAGAATGAGTCAAATTGCCCTTAAAACACCATCTGCTTATTGGGAGCATAAAGCGTGTATTTGTTATAGCAGCTTCACAATGGAGGCCCAAAGATCTGACTCCAAGAAGGAAACAAATTAATAAGCAAAACGTGGCAGCCATTAAGGTAAATGAATAATAACTGTATTCTGGTCACAGTTGTTTTTTTTTAATATATAATATATAATATTTAATATATAGTATATATATAATAATTACCTGGCATACTGATGGAAACTGAGAGGGAAAAAAATCCAGAATTATCTGCAGGGTTCATCCTAAACATTTAGCAGCTACCTCAACAAGAAGTCCTTTCATGTTTTGGTACACTAGTGCAATGTTAGTGTTCTCAAAACTAGCCTGAAGGGTTTCTAAATTAGTAAGTCTATGTTACCATAGTAACATAATGCACTACTAAAATGGACCACTTTTTACATCCACTATAATCAAGTTAGTAACCAAGAAAGTTATAAAAATTCCTGCCTTTCCAGTTGAGTTTGTTTTTTTTTTTAAAACTACTCCTACAGCTTTAAAGAAAATATTACTAAAAATACAAAGAAATTGCTTTGTTTCTTAGGCAAGAATAGATCCAGAAAAAAAAAAAAAATCACCACTGCAACAAAAAGCATGACTTGCTCTTAAGTTTCCCGAGTTCCACTTAACAGACACAGAAAGCTTTAACAGACACAGAAAGCTTTAATGCTCCACATCTAGTTGTTTTTTTGTCACAAGCAGATGACACCCTTTCCTTATCTTCCCCTTTTCTATGCAAAACACACCGAGACCTCAGTCACAGAGCTTCTTACACTTCAGGATCCTTCCTGTCATGCTGCCTCATGTACCCTGTGGCATGTTAAATGGCACTAGATGCCCTAAAAGTCAACCTGCCATCCTTGATCAGACAATATTCAAGCTGAGAGTATTCAAGTTAAAAACAGTCTCATATAAAGTTCAATGTTCAAAAGACATCATCTTCACAGCCATCACATCCACACAGCCCAGAGAATCTGTCCTACATTCACACCGATTAGAAAAAAAATGTGTTTCTTCATATCCCTGAAAAAAAAAAAATCATTGCCCCGATGGGAAACATCCTTGCTACGGTCAACCCTCCCCAGACAGCCTCAGCACCTTCATGTAGTGGCTACTGCAGGATCCTACGAGGACAAGGAGCCTTGTCCAACCCAGGAAGTTTTTTCACAATTGGCTTTATTCAAATGGTATCGAGTATTTGCAGTCAAAACCTTGAAGACTTATATTTGGATGTACATACATATATTTTTAAGAGATAGCATCTCATTGTATATAAATATTTTTTTGTCATAAGCCTGCTGTAACAACCTCCCCAGGGTATTGCTGTGGACTCACTGTTCATAAGAAATCTCTTAATATTATTGAGACTATACACATGAACTTTTTCTGACTCACGCTGCATTGAAATTTAAGGGGAAAATGTCACCAGTTTACGGTTGTGTCAACAAGAGCCAGATGTATTGGCTTGTAATATTGCTTGCCAGTAGAGCAAGTATAGTAAGTCTGGTGCTGAATTCAATGATTTGTGAAATTAGAGATATTTTTTAAAAAGGAAGTTACTATGAATTCATTTTTATCACTGGAAGAATATGTGAAATATTCCAGCTTCTCCAATTTTGACCTGACTGGTTTTTATTATTTTAGATGATGCGATCATTTACAGTTGAGAGTTAATGCCAAAGCATTTTAGATTAATTTGTTGAAATAATTCGCTATAATTTATATTCCTTCCAGAAAGCTGGAGGGAAAAGAAGAAACAGTATCCAAAAACACTATGCAAACCCTTCCCAAAAGACTTACATAAGCACAGGATTGTTCATCGCCTTCCTTTACCACATCAAGTTGTAGCAACTGAGCCAGAACTGGGGATTCTTAATTCTCTCCACCCCCTGCTTTCCAAAAAAATCACATCCGGAGAATATAAAGAAACAACTGCTCCCCTTATCACTAGATTTCTCACCTGGGACAATATCAGTTGAAGCATGAGACATACACAAACTTATGCAACTATAGTTTCCAATTTGAATGCACTTATTTAGTATTAGCGACCTTTTGCTGCACTGTTTTTGTGATTATGTTGGGGGTGAGGAAGAAAAGTTCTTCCTAATCTCAAAAAAGCATCTGCATGAATGGAACACCATAGCGAAATTACACATAAAGCTCGAATCTAGTGCTGACCATCTATAGACCGAACGACCTCTTGACTTTAAATGGCTGTTTTAGCAGTGATTTTCACCTGTGGCTATCATTCCATCTTGTTGCTGTTTCCAGAAAACAAAAGAAAAAAAAATTGGTGGCTCAGGGATTTTTATACATGGCAGTGATCATCTAACTGAGCAAAGAATTCAAAACTGTGCAAATTTACCCTTCCAGTAACAAGAAAGAAGTCCTGCACTTACGGACACTTGATAAGTCACAGAAAAACTAAGTTCAAACACATTATCAAATGCATCCTCTTAAGTACATTACAAAGTACTTAATCATAATCTTCTCTGAGTTGTTGGTTCTATGCAATTTACAAAACAAAACAAAAACATCCGATCATTAATGTATACTGTGAGAAAAAACACACTCTGATGAAATTCCAATTAAACCTTGAGCTACCACAGCCTGCTGCCAACCTGACTGTTTTGAAGGTCACATCCTTACTTCTGGATTATCCTAATCATATCATAAGGTTAAAAAAAACAAACAAACAAACAACCATCTTCTGGAAATCTGAACATCCGCATATTAACTAGCAGGAAAAACATAAGAGAACCAACAGTTGTAGATGAAAACTAACGGCTTTGAATTACAGAGTCCCACATAGCTGCATTTCTGTCATACAATATACAAGTTGCAAAACTAAAGCGCTGGAAAATAAATCAAACACCAAAACTAAATTACTGCCAACAAGGGCATTGCAATTCAATGATAACGATTCATGCGACATCAACCGATTTTAAGCTGCAACAATCTGAATACTTATATGTAAATCATTATTTATGGGAAATAATTTGAAATACTGACATAGAATTTATATCTTAATAGCCAGTGTACTGACAGCTAAAATGGTTCACAATCTGGCTGCTTTTATACTATGCAAACTGCTGGGATGGTATAAAAATGGTTATGTCCGTTTGATGATCCTCAGAAGCACGCTCTTCCGCCAGCAAGGGATGGGAACTGGGCAGTGGTAGCAAAGTTCTCATTTTGTGTCCCTTTGCTACATATTGGATTGCTTGTCCTAGGATAGAAAAGTTTTTACTGTAGAATTTCACTATACATCAGAGGAGCGTTTAAAATAGTGTCCTCTCTTTCAAGGATAATACTCATGTGCATTAAAAAAATGGAATTGCTGTGACAGTGTAAGTGAGTTTTGGATTTATGAGGGTAGCTTTACTGAGAAAGTCAAGGCAACATTCCATCACCTTGGAAGTGACACTTGGAAAAATGACTGATGCCTGACTGATGGGCAGCCCCAGCTCCTCCTGCCCAAGGACAGTCCCAGGGTAAGACAGAGAATATAATTCTGAAGTGTTTTAGTATGAACCTGAAACATACATCTCTAAAACCATAGACACAAGAGGTGTAATCACCTTTTTGGATGTCTCAACCTGGAGTCCCCAGACACCAATGCCAGCGTGCATCTCTTCACCCTCCCAACTTGCCACTTGATCTCCTACCCCAAAACTCAGATCCAAAGTGAGGCAGAACAACCCACCCGCTGCTAGTGAGATAAATTTTAATTGTGCACTGACTGGCTCCACCCTTCCCTTGGTTACCAAAGCACCACTGCTGAAGTAGTGCTTGAAGAAGCAATTAAGACTGAGAAGCTGCCCCCGGCCCTTCTGTGGTAGATATGATTTCTAAAGGCACAGAAGGCTGCTTGTTTTTCTGAGCCATGCAAAGCATAGCAGTGACCATCACATGCAATTCTCACGCCTGTTATCAGTATCAGTGGGAAGTGATGGCAAAATTGCACAATGACCTCATACCACCTTTGGCTACTGTTTTCAGACTTTCAAAACCTGATACCCACATGTATGTTTAAATTTTTTACAAGGAATAAATACTATTCTAGGCTCTTCTGTAAACTTCCAGTATCCATAATTTATATAAACTTCAAGAGATTATATAAGGAAGCCATATTTGAACGTGAGTCCTTTCTTCTATAGATGCTTCAACCCTACAGAAGAGTCCATACAGAAAGAACACCCACAGCTGGGAATCAGCCCAGCCCTTATACTTTCTCAGGCTGTTCCATTTGCATTTCCCTCACATGCGCCTTTTATAGTTAAAAAATAAATAAGAAAAACAAATGCCATCCCAACTGGAAGCCCCAAAAAAATATGCCACTTTTCTAGGAAACAGAATCACATGCCAGAGTTGTATTTGAATCTTGAAGTGCATTTGTTTCCTATGCTTAATTCCACTTTTAGTACAGGAAATCCCTTAATTTTATTCTTCTTCTCTCCCCATGAATTAGTACCAGGTACTTTTTCAGAACAAGTTTTCTGCTCCCAGCCATCACCACAGTGTTATTTATGACAGTATTGTGGAAGTAAGCAAAGCTCTGTAACAGTGTCTTAGAAACATCTCCATCTCAGGACCTCAATGAGACCTGCTGCACTCCTAATTTACTGAAAAGAAATGCCTGCCTTAAGCAAGAAATCCATTGTTTAACTGTTAAATATGTAATGGCAGTTAACATTTGGCAATTTTTTAATCAGTTTTAAAGATTCTGTGCACTCTGACATGGTTTTGTGTGAACACTGAAAATACAGGTAGAGGTCCCAATAAATAAGACAATTATTTTATTGATTTCTTTTAAATGCCATGACCACACAGTAGCATTGTCAACTTCCTTCTCTGGGAGCTCGTGAATGTAGCACAGTTTTGAATAATCTGGCAAACAAAACTATACTTCAGACTTTTGGGCATCCATTAAAATCAACACAAAACACCAAGGACAACAACTAAAATCCTTTGCTTTCCAGAACAGCATTGAACAGAGTTAATTAATGCTTGGAGCCACTCTGTGGGTTGGACTAGTCATTCCCATTTTGTACATGAAGAAAAGCACTTAGTCAGTAGAACAGAAGCACCATTATTATTGCAATTTCTGGTTCCCAAAGCAAGGCATCTTCCTCTCTTATTAGGCCATGAAGCAGTGCTTCAAGTCTGCCAAAATGACACTGTTACCTCTGCTCCCACAGTCTAAATATAGGTACCTGCAGAAATTATTTTAGAAAGCACCAGAAAATACATACTGAGTTTCAGACCTTCATTGGCAAACAGAACCATCCAAAGTTGTATGTTTTTTCATCATTCTTCAAGCTGTCTCTTGTAGTCTCATTGACTTTATTCTTCATTTTCCTTCTTAGGACAATTTGCTTTTCTAACTGATGATAATTCTCATGGCATGCAAATGCACTCATCTAGAAATACAACTAGACCAGACTTGTTCTTTCTAATCAGTGAAGACACTTCAAGTTTCCATTGTGTTATGAGATTTTGCCTAACATCGGCATAGAAAAGCCTTTCCAGCAGACAGGATTCTTGAGATGTGTTGCTACAAGTACAAGAAAACCTTTTTCTATGTCTTAACTGAAAAGTTGATACCCATTTTGTGAGACTGCTTGATGATATAAGGTAAATTAAAGACCACTATCCTAGAGCACACTGAATTGATTTAACAATTAACTCTTCCCAGGTTGAAAGGATGCGAGACAAAGCAAAAACACAATGGTTGGAAAGCATAACAGCAAGGCGACTTAAGATGGCACTATGGAGACAGAAAACCAGCATTCAGATAACAAATGAGAGACGATAGCTAATGCAAGGATATCATGTAGAGAGTTTTAGCACTGTCTACAAAGAATGAACCAGCAAGATGATGTAAAGAGGAATGATATAATCAAAGTGCACAGGCTTCAGAAATGCTCCCTTCATGCAATATTCAAGATTGATGTAAATGGCACAAGACTGCTTTCATGCAGGCTAGAAAAGTGGTGGTGAGCTACTTCTGTAGTAAGATGAGACATATGGATGGGCAAACAGGGAAATGCTGCATCTTGGGCATGCAGCACCAGGAAAACTTCAAGATACAGACTGCACCTGGCTGCAAGATCCTTGAGAGGAACAAAGCAGAGCTAAGATGTACTGACCAGGTTTTGCTCCACTAATAACAACTGCTTTTTTATAAATTCATTTTTCATTACTATGCTAAAAAATTAATAAGGCAGAAAGAGAAATATACTTTCTGATTCACATGGACTGCAGGATTTTTACCTTAAGGAGAAATTTCAGAAGCCAATTTAAGAGCTCACTTCGCATGAAAAGTTCATCATAAGGACTTCCTTGATCTACTGAGAGCCTTATGCCTTAACTTGATAGCAATTGCATCTACTACCTAAGAATGTGACCTTATTGATAAGAAATATTAGGACACTTGAGGGGTTCAAAAAACCCTACAAAGAAATTTGAGATATCAGCTGAGCAGAGAATAATGTAGAAGAGATTATTTAATATTAACTCTGCTTTTATATATTTACAACATATACAGACAAAAATGACACCTACACAGTAATAAAGATTGTAATCAAACCGTATTGGAGGCAACTCAACCATTCAGAACTAATGCAAATTATTTAAGGACTTTGTGCTTTCAAAGAAATGCAGCCCACCTCAGATGACAGCTCGCGTGAATTAGGGATGTTAGTCTTCCAGACTTGAAGGCTATGCTGCAATTGTGCTAAATATAACAGGAACTGAAAACAGAATTACACCTAGCTCAGTTCTGCTCTTTGCAAGGAAAAAATCCACTTTTTTTTAAACAATGTAAAACAATGCATCAGTTCTGCATTTGTAACCAGGCCATCTGATTTCTCCCACAACTATAAAACCAGAATCAATCAATTGTAAAAATAAGCCCCAGCTTGTTCTTCAGTATTAGTGGCTTATTTTCTTAATGCAACACATGCAATTCTGTTTTGAAGCAAAAAGAAATGAGGATCCCCTAAGACTCACTGTCCCTGGATTTCTGTCCTCTGAAAAATACCCTGAACTTCCAAACTTTTCCATGCCAGAGTAAAAGGCCTGATGGCACAGTGCAAGGTGAGAAGCTGTGCTTTCGCTGGTATTTCTGACCAAAAGAAACCAACCACTGCAATAATCTCAAGCTATGGTAATACTCTCAATTAGTCAGATCTCTGAGAGTCCTTCCCAAGAGTGTCTGATGAGGTTCTGCCTTTGTGCAATTTGTCATTATCTTTGTTTTAAATGTACTCGTGGTTGGCAGTTTGGGGTCTGTAACTGGCAGGCTTGAGGAAGAAAGAATTCATAAAAAAAAAAGCTCTGATACAGCATCCTTGTGCTTAATGGTAACTCCTTTCCAGCTGTAAAGAAAAGAAGGCATTTCTCACACTGCTGCACATCACTGCCAGAAGTAAAGTAACAAACTGCTACAACCCCTGTGAAGAGATGAGAATCAAATCCCCAGTTCTAACAAATCCTTCCCTGCCTTATTTACACAGAACTCCCCAAGCAACTAAACCCTTTCTGCCATGGCTGTCACCTCTGCCCTGCAGAGCTGGGAAGGGCAGAAGCAGGCACGAAGGCAATGGTCACAGTGGTGATAACCCTGTTCTTGTTGCCAATACCGGGGGGCTGTTACTGACTTGCATGGCAGCCTTATTTAAGGGCAGATCCCACTTTATTGAAGGATTTCATATAAAATATTTGCAACTTCTTTAGCTGCATGATATATAGGGAATGAGAAGCAAGTTTTTTCGTCTACAAAATTGAACAGGACATTTTCTTCTAGTTCCAGACAGCCAAACAGTCCTTGAAAGCAAAATTCACAGAATGTGTGAATTTGGGAAGGGGCTGGAAGGCAGAGACAAAGGAATGGTTCTAAAATGTATGCATGGTAAAGGGAATTAAGAGCAGGGAAAGAAGATTCAACCTGCTAGGACAAACTCATTGCTTTTTCATGCATGCCTATAACATCCAACAAGGTACAACTTCCTCACTATTACAGATTACCTCCAAAGGATTTTCAAAAGACAGCTGTAGGGACCAAGGAAAATAACCTCATCATGTGTAAAAGGCCTAAAAGCTAAACTAAAAAGAAACAAATGGGAAAAACAAACAAAAACTGTACAGTTTATAAAGATTAAAAGGATTTATCTGATTAGTTTTTGAAAATTCAACAAAAAATAAAATTTAATATTTCTTTCTGGCTGTGATTGAAGTTGATGTATTAAGCAAGGAGCTAAGGAAGCTCTCATAAATAGAGATTGGTTTCTTTCATCTTCAGAACAGATTTTTTTTTTTTTTTTTCAAGTGCTTCCACTGTAAGAAATGTCTATGTACAACTTCTAAGATGTTATGTCAGAACCTGTAAATAAGCAGGAAAAAATAAATCCCACAACATATTCTAACGCAGAACATCAAAACAGAAAATGTGTGTATTGAAACAGTAAAAATCCAAAAAATTGAAAACAAAGATAAAGTTTCTGCTACTTCAAATATAAAACCTCAGATCTGTACTCTTTGCCACTTGTCTTGGCCAAGATGTAAACAAAAGACCACCTCTCAACCCCAAACAATGTAATACTAACCATGGTGACCACTGAAACAAGGAGAAAACTGTTTTAGTGGGGGCTGAAAAGGAGAAAGGAACCTTATTAATATTATAAGGCAAAAGTCATGACTGAAGGATGAAGAGCTCTGCCAGATCCCTTTTCTTTCTCCAGTCACCCAACTAATACTAAAAAGGACGCCCTAACAGCTTCCTCCAGCACTGCCTCGAGGACAGATGCTACTTATACACACCTAAGGACTAAAAACAGTTTTAGTAGCCAGTTTTGTCCAGTCTTCTAGTTCTCAGCAGTGATGTCAGACCCACAAATGGACTGCAGAAACCAGGCTGAGTACAAGCACAGCCTTAATTACCTGTACTTAGGACTCCAGAAAGTATTTGCATAACAACGCAATGCCTGTAGTGTGTTCTCAAAGCAGGCCAGTTTCTCTATGTTTGCTGCCTAATTCAGAGCTGTATCATGCTGGAGGGGAGTCCAGCTGAGGGGCCACCTCCTTCTTCTGGCCCACAGCCTTTTATTCTCCTTTCTCTCATGCAGATTTCCTTCTGTGCACTTTCTGCCCACTTAAGTTTAACATGGTCCTTAACAAAGACGTAATTCTGTGTAAGTGGTGCCCAACAGAAACCATCTAAGAAAGTTAAAGCCCTCTCTGAAGTAATTTTATATAATGTTTTTGAACGCAATGAGATAATATCATTGTAGAAAGTAAATTATCTAAGATTTACAATGTCTACATAAAGCATAGAAAGTGTGGCCTGCATGAAACAGTTTTTTAAAAAAATTATTTCCTTAAGCAACTCTTTTCCATTTATTTTTTCCAGCTTGTCCTGATCTCCATTATGTTTATATACAAACTAGCAATAGGTAGATGAATACAGATCTCCACCTATTATGTATGGGTGTGTACATGTGTAGAAACCCAAAGTAATTTTGGATAGCATAGTTAATACAGAAAAAGGCCCAATCACTGCCCAAACAGGTCACTCAGGCCCATGTTCAGGCAGCTGCTGAAGGTCTCCAGAATTTAAGACTCCATGACACCTCTGGGAAACTCATGCCAACATCTGGTCATTTTCACAGTTAAAAAAAAAATAATAAATCATATGCTTACATCGGAATTCCTGTGTTTTAGCTTGTGCCCATTGCCTCTTGTGCTGTCACAGGACATCAAATGAAAAAAGACTGGCTCCATTTTCCTTTATTCCTCACCAAGAGTTATTTATATACATTGCTAATTTACTGCATGATTTTTGGCAAGCAGAAGAAAAAAAAAAGCTCTGTGTAGGATCCTACTGCCTCAGTAGGATGTTCCACAAAGCTGGAAGAGCTGCAGATGTATCTACTTCTTGGATATGAGAGAAGTATCAATCAAGTTTCAGCAAGTTTGCAGGAAAAAAAAAAAATCAATACTAATTCAACACCAAATGGATTCAGTATTTGTAGAACTCTTCTAAGAATGGGTTTAAGACTTAGTTGCAGACATGCTATTGATGCATGTCTTCAGAGTCATGCTGAAGTAAAATAAAAAACCATAAATTGCTTTGTAGAAGGAGGAAAGAGGAAATACTTGCAGAAACTGGCTCTTGAGGAGGTAAACAGTGCAGCTGGTAGTAAAGAAGTACCCCAGCTTTTGTGTGCTGCAGGAAGAATTCCTTATCAAGACAAAGAACCCAAACCCTACATACTTTAGCATGAGTGGTTGGAGACCATGCACCATGGGGGGATTGAAACTAGATGATCACTGTGGTCCTTTTCAACCGAGGACATTCTATGATTCTATGAGATGGTCGCACCATCTGTTTTGGCTGTCAGTCTGTGAAGATTTAACTAAGGCAACCATGAAAGTGCCGGGTCCCCTTTAGCAGTAAATTCATCAAGTAGCCAGCACAAAGGAGCAAATCAACACAACTCCAAGCCAGCAAGCACCCACACAGTTCACATCCCTGTAGGCAGCAGAAAAGCTGTCATTATTTGGTTCAGCATCATGCCACCGCTGGCTGGAACACCTGCAAAGAACAGAGGGTTGGTAAGAGCAGCCCCTCAGTTTGCCACCCTACAGCACAGCTGATGTGGAGCACTTGAGTACAGACACAATTAAAAGGGGTCTTGTTTTCAAAAAGCAGCCAGCAAAGCTCATGAATCACTTTGGAAAGCCCTGAGGTAGAGATGACAGGAGGATGACAGGAAGATGAAGAGGAATGCTTGCTTTCAGTAAAGAGGTAAGAGAAGAAAAGCAGGGATGTCAGATTTGGAAAGGTCAGGGGTAAGATTTGTGTTTATCAAAATGAGCTTTCTACGTAGAAACCAAGGACACCTTACATCAGTAAAAGTCATAAAAAGTCATAACAAAACAACAAAAAAAGCCTCTTTGATAAGAGAACTTAAATTCTTCACCTGCATGCCATCCCTGGCCACCTCTACTTCCAAGTTATTTTTGGACATTCACCACTGAAAAAGGAGTGGTGGCTGCAAAGATGCCAGAGCACAGAGGGCTGAATGGCAGGCAGAAGTTGAAAGGCAGAGAAAGCTTGACTGGAGAAAGTGAGTAACAGAAAGAAGATAGGTCTGAATGGGAAAATGGGACAGACAAATTTAGAACTGAGGTGGCAGCAAGGGAAGAACAACTGTGCGGAAAAGAGAAATGATACACCAAAACACTGAAAGACAAGGAGACCATCTATTACTTCAAGGTCCTGTTCTGTTCCAGCTGCCATGCTCTGCTTTCCACTACAACTAACAGCAAGCAGGGCAAGCACTCTGCGTGTGCTGGGCTTTACCCAGCCCTGGGGCACAAGGGCCAAAGCAGCAACCTGCATTCCACAGGATGTCAAAGAGATATGAGGTGGGGAAAGCCGGGATTGCAAAAGGTTTGATAGAGTGGTGATGGAAGAGAACAGGATGCAATTTTTCAGTATCTCATACATCTTCTGGTTGGACTGTTTTTGGAATGTCACAGAGAGAAACACAAAGCTGAACAGTCAGTTCTGGATGACTGCAATGCCCAAAATACCCAGTGCCAATTATGACACTGAGACAGAAGAAAATTGTCCCTACCCTGGGAAGTTTGCATTGTTAGTGCTCACATGGGCAGGAGCAGTTACACTGATTTTTTTTTTTTTTTTTTTTGCCCTTTTTAAGGATTTAAGGATATAAGGAATGATGATTTATGACCATAAAACATAGACTCTTCAGCTCACAGCCTGTGGTGACATAAAAGATGCTACAATCTTTGTGGTTTTTTTTTTTTTTCTTTTTTTTTTTCCCTACCTCTCTAGCCTTTTTCTGTTCAGATAATACAGGCAGGCAATGCTTTGGGACAGAGGCTGTATCATACTGTTGGGTGATAATGCAAACACATGCCTCCCCATATCAATAACTCTCCATTATCACTACCTATAAAAACAGGATCCAGATCTCAGAAGAGCTCATTATAACCATGGATCTGAAACAGAAGCAAAAGCCAAGTATTCCCAAACTTCTGAAAAAGTGTGTACCCACACAGACCTGAATGCTCAAATTTCTCTCAGTTTAAATGGCCCTACCAACCCATACAAGTTGTACCACAAGCTGCACAGTGTGGATAGTGAATGTGTTCGTACAGACTTCCTAACCAGGGAGCAGATCAGTCTGCTCTTTGGCTAGTCTAGCAATTTCCAAAAGGTTAAGCACATTAAATTACTGCCTTTCCTTCAGATATCATTATTTTTCAGTAATAGAGATTTTGTAGTATCCACACTGATACTAGGAATGGATACAACAAAACCACTCTACAAAACCCAGCAGATAAACAGCCAATAAAATAGATGGCCATATAATCATCAGGAGCACAAACAACATTCAATTAATAAGCCAATATACCTCAGAACTATCAGGCACAATAAGAAATGTTTGTTATGGATAGGAATTGATTATTCATGTTTATTAAAAAAAAAAAAAAAAAAACACATTTATTTATGAAGTGAGGATCTGGGTTGAAAACTTCCACTGTTCTCTGAACAGACTGCAGCAAGCACTGGTACCCATAGGTGGCTGAAGTACATCCATGAGAGACAATAAGAAACACAGACAGTAATCCTGTTACTAGGATTCCCCAGACAGCAGCATCCAGGATCATGGTTTGTCAGTTGCATTCTGTACTGATCCATCAGGTCACACTTAAAAACTCAGGTAATAAATCTAAGAATAATTAAAATGAATTGTAACAAGGGATTAAATGTGAAAAAAAAAAAATTCCATTATATTTTCAACCTCCATTCCCCAAGTACACAACTAAGGCAAAATACTGCAGCTGCAAGAACCAAAAGGAGAAGATATTGCTGTTTCTGTCACCCTGTTCAATAAAACACGTTCTTCCTCTGTGTACTGCAAGCATTTGACAGATAGGTGCCTAGAGCTATGCATATTTCCTCCTCTCTTCAAGTCTCCTGCACAGCTCCACACAGCCCACATAACAAATCACAGCAAATGAGTGAAAGTGATGGGACAGGAACAGCAGCCCTACAGTAGCCAGTAGCCACTGTCCCATCCCATCAGCTACTTGGCAATGAGGGGATTCTTCTTCCCAACACCCATCCTGCCCAGCCATCTCAGTATGGGGAAGGATGTCATGATTCCGATCATACTTTGCTATTCTGCTAAGGCAGTGAGTCCTTCTTTATTTTCAGAACATCCCTCACCTCCTCAGCCAGGCTCGTCTCACTCAGCCCAATTTCAAAGTTTGGGGATTTGAAGGATGTAAGAGACTTTCACTCTCCAAGAAAACCAAAGGGAATAGGCCAGTGATCTCCCATGAACAATGTGCAATGAGCAGCAACTACAGATACCCTACTGAACCATTTAAAAAGACTGACGTTCCATCAACGTAATAATTGGAGTTGGCTCCAAAAACAAATAAGAAGGTGAAAGATACTTTAGGGCACAAAGTCACTTTTCCCATTTTAATGTAAACCTTTACATATATATCACTTACTGCTACTCAACTTCAAAAACAGCAAGGCCTGTAACTACAAATCCTGCAAAATAAACTCACTTTTTCTGGAGTTTCTCTTTCATTGCTAACAGACTACCAAAAAAAAAAAAAACAAAAAAAACAAAAAAAAAAAACATTAACTTCAAGCACCATCTTTCTTTTAGATTTGGTATGGTTTTACCTAATGTGATATGCACTTACACATGTAATGGTAAAAAAGACTTAATATCTTAATAAATCAGAGCTGGTCTAACACTGTTTATAACTGGCACTCAGATTACTGCATATATCCATCCTCAGCTGACAGTCAAAGCCAGTGCTTCTGAAAGCACTACTCTTCAAGGAATATAAATATTTCCATTAGCCTATAATGAGATCAGGGTACCACACTGAAAGCATTAACAACGTATTCATTTCTACACAAACATATCTTAGGCATACATGATTGAAATCACTCTTTGACAGCTACATACATATGAAACACTCTAGCAGATGAGACACTGATTTTTGTAACATACTTTTTTGTTCTTACCATCCCATACACCCACTGCACTCTACAATCACAAAACAGCTTTGGTTGGAAGGGACCTCAATGCCCACTCTGTTCCAATCCTCTGCCATGGGCAGGGCTGCCCCCCACCAGCTCAGGCTGCCCAGAGCCCCAACCAATCCAGCCTTGAACACCTTCAGGGATGGGGCACCTCAGCTTCTCTGGGCAGCTGTGCCATCGCCTCACCACTTTAAGTGAAAAGCGCCCTCTTATCATCTAAACTACATCTGCCCTCTTTTATTTTCAAACCATTCTCTCTTGTTCTATCACTATCAGACCATAATTCTTGATTGGAAAGGAAAAGTTTCTCCTTTACTTAATGAATGATGTAGAGATTTAACTACAGAGCAATGCAGCAGAGACAAGGCACGGAGCAAATGCACTATGCAGGCATCTCCTCTCAAACAGCAACTACAAACTTTGAAGCCAAGAAAATTTCCAGCAAATGTGAATACAAAGCCTCAAGAAGAATAATCTGAAGTGTGCTAGATTTCCTGCAGCAATTAGCACGTTACCGTTAAAATGTTTATAGCAAGAAGGATGAGAACTTTTTTAGACAGCACTCAATAACTGTTGCTTCTATTTGTTTTCTTTGTTTACCGAAGAGAAAGAGGAGATGGTTAAAAAAAAAAAAACAAAAAAAAAAAAACACAAAGACAGAAGCAACAACAAAGTAGCTTATTCCTTTTTGTTAAAGCGTTTTAAGTTTAAATTGAACTATTACCAGCTTTAGCTTCATGACTGTCTTTTTTCCGGAGATGTTTGTACAGATCATCACAGCTCTTTTAGAAGGTAAGGAGATGCACACCTTAATAGCTATGGGGTGCAGTATTTCAGTTTCTATGGGAGCAGGTAATATATTCGCCACCAAAGATATACTGTCACAACATCTTTTTCCTGTTATGTCTAATGTTGCTTACAAATAATGATAACTAAACACCTGAAACAGAAAATAAGTGAGCTGCCTCCCTATAGCAAATATGTTATTCAGCTGGGGAATTTCTACATTTCTTCAGCTATAGCTAACCATTACTTACTCCCTCATGTCACAGAGGTCATGAAGATAGAGATAATTACTTCATGAAAGCCTCTTTAAGAAGGCAGAAGGCATAAATTAACTGAACACCTCTTTAAGATGCTTCTGGTTGGTCCTCTGAAGCAAGGAGAAATATATGGCACCCTGAACAACCCACCTTCACAGCCAGGTCCTCCCAGTCCAAACCTAACTGTGGGGAAATGTCTTTTTTTGCATCTACATCAGAAAAAACAGCTTCAGAAACAAAACCCTGGTGAATGTTCACAAAGTACTATTCTAGTCAGTAGCAAACATTCAAAGAAACTCGTACGTGCCAGCTGTGATTAAAACATCCCAAATACTTTCCCTTTTGAATATGCCGTTACAAATAACAAAGCATGCATAACTACCGTGCTTACAGCCATATAAAGTTACTAAATGCATAAATACGCAGGTTTTAAGGGTATCTACTCTGGGGGTTAATGTAGTTTCGCACCAGATTATTAAAGAACAACTTGATTTTATGTTGGTCTGGGCAGTAGGAAAAGCATCCTTGTAGGGAGGCACGGAGGGAAGAGTGAAAGCTAACACCAAAATAGCTCCTGTTCTCAACACCTTCCTGACACTGCTGAGACAACCTCGTCCCTCCGACGCATGGTGGCAGCCAGCCAGAGGGCTGGTGACTTCATGCACAAGTTTATCTGGGCTCTGGAGTCTGACACAGACAAGGGCACCAACTTCCAACTCTCAACAGTCAGCTTCGATATTCCAAAGTCATCACATGAAGAATGACTACATTAAGAGACTTTTTTTTTTTTTTTTAAATACTTCATGCTTGCTTCCCCATCGTCTGAACAGCTTTAGCTGTAAAACCTGTCCATCAAATATGCATGCTTTTTATAGGAAAAGTTGTCATCAACTGATGCGCAGGTCAAGAACAATGAGAACTCAAATGAGTGCACTGGTAAATACTGTGAAAGTCTTGAAATCACAGGGGAAAAACTGGCATATCCATCTTGTTTCATTCTACTGCTGAAGGCAGTTCTGATGATTAACAAGGCTCTGGGCCAAAATTCAGCCTTTGAGAACAATACAGACAAATATATCTGTGTGTGTGTTTGCAAGGAATGGATATACTGCAATCTATCAGGCAGGGTACCTTTAGTTTCATTTTGAAAGCTACTGAAAATAAAACCCGTGGATGAAACAAAGAATCCACCCAGACAGCATCTCTGTTGCAAGAACAATAGCATATACTCCTCATCTCTCTCTCTTTCCATGAGAGGAACACCAGGATAGTCATTACTCTGATCAAATTAAAGAACACTTTGCAAAATTACCCTTTAAACTAATCACTGTTAGGAGATTTCTCTTCGTGTACCAATGGTCACAAATGCTCTAATTCAATTGCTTGCACAACGCATTCCAATAAAAGCAATATTTCTATTAGCATTACAAAAGGCTACAGGAAAATTACTCGCATGCACAGGCTGGAGATTTCAAACGAAAGAAATATTCCTGCATAAACACACCCTATTTTTCTACTAAATCCACTCTAATGACACGTTTGGTAATCTGACGGCTCTCCCACCAGAGAACACACAGTATTAACGAAAGTAAGATCAAATTAAATAGATGACATGATTAACAGTACTCATTTCATGCACGGCTGTGTTTTACCGGAAAGATAAAGACCTGAAAGTAATTACCACGAAGTAAAACTCCTCCAGCGACCTCTCTGCTGGTGGCTAGCAGTCCTCGAGTACTGATGTTTGGTAACAAAGAGCAATGCCTTTCATCTGCGGGCTCTCATGCTACGAGCTGAGCACCTCCAGCGCTGTGTGCGCGCAGTACCTCTGTATCTATGTCTGTAATGCAGCACGCAGATTACTGGGGAAACCTATCAAACCGGCAGGCAGCAGCCCAGCCTGCCAATAAGAGCCAGGCACATGCAGGATCCGGCACATGCTCGCTGCAGCTCCCACCCTGTCACCGCTGCTTAGCGGCTGCTCAGCTAATTATAGCTGCCTGCCGGAGCACCCAGCCATAGGCACGTCACACCTCCCGGCCAAAGGATCGGTACCTGGGGCTGAGAGCGGCCTGGGTGCGGAGAGGAAAAAAGCCCCTGTTTTGCTGCTTCGGCTCCAGGAAAATGATCTGCCTCTGAGGAGTGGGAGACTAAGGCTCAAGGATGTATTTAGGAGAGTGCTTGCAGAGCTGACCACTTGTCGGCTGCTGGATCCATGAGTGAGACAACAAAACCTAGCAGTTTACTTTGTCAGTCATCCTTGTTTCAGATGTACACATTAGCAGCGCAATCACTGCAGTCCTCTGACAGATTTACTTACAGTAGTTCACAACTCACAACGCAGACCTCTGAGGCACTCAGTGCACGTGTTCAGCACACAGCAGCTCCCACAGACGTCGACAGAACCACCTTTATCCTGCACACCTTCACTTGTGCAGACACTCAGCTAACCTGAGAGCTTCTGTAAGCACTGGCACATCACATTCTAAGCTTTCACAAGGTGGTGGTGGAAATGCCAAGGACATTTTTGCTGTTAGGCAAAACAACTGGACTCATTTGGAAAATACTTCCCATGAGCAAACGCTCCTTAGAAGTATGGGGAGCTTACTTTCATTTTATAAATATCTCTGTAAGGTCTGAGTGCACAAAACTAAGGGACACTGTGATCTAAGAGACCATGGTATACTAGAAAGATGCTGAGAACTCCTACAGAGTATCATCTAAATAATAATGAAAAAAACCAAGCACTGGAATTTATTATTCCTGAACACTTATATGTCAATGAATCTTCTCTCCAATTAGCACAAAACAGAATTTTGAAGCCTCCTATTGCCATACTGTTCACATATTCATTTATTCCACAGCAGCCATATGGATTCCAAAAGTGACTGGCAAGATGGAAATACAGAGCCTGTTTTTCAGAAGTGCCAGGTAGCTGGCTAGATGCCCCTCATGAGATAAAGCAGTTTGTTCAGGACTGACACTGCCTCAGTGTCATCATAGTACAGAATTAGGTATATGTAACTTTACAACACATTGTTAAGATGCTCCACAATGTTACACATACCCATAAACATAGTTTCTGTGCTCATGCTAGCATTTCTTCCACTTCTTTCCTCTTATCACCAGCACCATACAGCATCACGCACTGTCTAAATACATGATATTATAGGTTGTTCATAAACATTTATCTATCATATTTACTTCAGTACTAAAATTATGTTTGCTACTACATAAAATGTTACCAATGGAATAAGGCTTCCATGTACTAACAGCGCAAGGCCACATTTATTGATAATATGCAAATAGCTTACTTAATCTGTCAGTGGAAATTGCTCATAAAAAGTCACTCTGCTAGAAGCAGACTTCATTTCTGTAAGAAAAACATTCTCAAAGCAGTATA
Source organism: Lagopus leucura (assembly GCF_019238085.1). Classification (NCBI taxonomy): domain Eukaryota; kingdom Metazoa; phylum Chordata; class Aves; order Galliformes; family Phasianidae; genus Lagopus; species Lagopus leucura. The sequence goes on along the minus strand of NW_024962263.1, from coordinate 54,468,432 downwards.
TGGGATAGAAATAAAAATGAAATGCAGGAAGAGTGACATTTTGCTCCTTGAGTCAACTTCCAGTTGGCATTAAGTTTTGTACTGCAATCAACTATGGGGGTTATTTTATTAAGTCTTACTTTCAGATTACGTTATCTAAAGAGCTCATCAATTTTTACAAACCACTTCTTTAAAACTCTAGAATATTCCAAGTTTCTCAGCAGCGTGACTTGAATCTAGAAAGCTATGTATTTCATAAATGAGAGTGGGGATGCTTACACACAGGTTAAAAACTTAACAGAAAGATCTGAAAAAAGCAAATCCTGGTGAAGAAGATTCTCATTTCTTTGATGATCAGACTCATGAATACTTTTTACCAACATTTTGCTGAAGGTAGTGACATGAATAAAGCTGATAATCTTGACCCAAGAGCTCTAATCCAGCTGTTGGGGATACTCATGTTTGGTAAGCAGAGACAGACACCAAGACTAAGTCATTCTTCTAAGGTAATCCACATTCACAAATCTCCAAGACACCAATGACAGGTGACAAAGAGATCAAGAAAACAGAAGTAAGTGTCAGCTGCTACAGGATTCCCAGTTTTGAAAATCTCAGGCTGCTAAGCCTAGAGGTCCCCCTCTTGGGATTTGCCCAACAGCTGCAAGCCCTCTAAGCTCCCTTCATCATGCATCCATCCTCCTGCCTCCTTCTCATGAGCTGCTGGCTCCAGAGGAAAGCACAACCCACGTTCTTCTCTAAGGTAACCCACGTTTGGCTGGAGGTGGGGTCTACCAACATGACATAGTTGCCAACAACCTCCATTACAATGATTCCTGTTTGACAATTGCAAAACTGGCATTTCAAGAGATACCATTTTTTTTTTCCCTCTGCAAAATAATCAACACTCATTAAACAACTGTAGTTAGCTTAATGAGTCAGTTCTAACAGCCTCAGTTTCTGTATCGGTTCTGACAACACTCCTGATCTTTAGATAGCCTGAAGGGAAAGGAAGCTGTGGAGAATAGCACCCTGGGTCTGACATTTGGAGCTGGTAGCAGCTTGCAAGGCAATCTGCTAAAATCCCAGCTGGGCACAAGGCAGGGCTTTGCCAGCCTCCTCTCGGCCCGTAATGACTGCACACAATCGTCTGGATCAGGCACAGGACCTGGGAAAGGATATGGCTGCATCTACACATGCCAGGAACAGAGGCTGGGAAAGGTTTCCTGAGGATAGAGGAGCTTCTCAGCCTGTGCACATCTCTGCTGGAAGTGAACAAGTTGTGAAAGGTAGGCGAGTTGGCCAATACTCCGCAGACTTTCATAGAAAGCATAAGCCTGTCCCTGGCACAGGGGATCCATCTGGGCTGAACTTCGAGTTCCTGTTCCTCCACATGAAAGCAGAAGGGCTTTATGACGTTTTTAGAAGTGAAAAGTAAGTTAGGCTTTTCTTCTAGCCATGATCTTGACAGAATTGTTTCAACCAACATTTTCCACAACCATATGGTTCGAGGCAGATGTCCATCACAGAGGGGAGGAAAAACCTATGGGTACGACGACTTCATGTGAAACTGAAAACAAATCCTACTCTGAAAATTGCCTAGCTATCATATTAATAAGTTTTACACTTCATTTAAGCACATCTAAATGAGTTAACAGACAGATGGTTATTTGAGGAACAGATAACTTTTTCCTATGTTACTTTTATAAGTACTTACATATCCTATGGTTTTAATTAAAAAATATTTAAAACCAGTAGACTCCTGATGTGTCTTACAACTAAGCAGGTTTCACACTGGCTAGCAGTTAATGTTTGACTTAAAGAAACATCAAATATTGTTTGGAAACTGTTACAGCTTTTACTTAAATAGGTTTTGCAAAATACAGAAAACATATGGGAAGAAAGTGAGTTGAATAAAAGGGTTGTTGAAGCAGCATGCTGCTTTTCTAAAGGCAATAGCACATATATTTCCAAGCTGTAGTCCTAAAAGGTTAAACTGAACCAATTACTCTAATGAATATTTTACTTGGCTCAACGCATTCATTTGACTTTCAGAAGAAAGCAAGATAAACTATCCCATGGTTTCGTATACATAACAGGAAAAGAAAAAAACAACTTGAGATTTATGTATGTATGGTACTTTCTACATTTACACAGATTAAATACGAAGGGGCAATTTTTCATAATTTTTTCTATATTCCAATTTTACTTCCCCCAAAGATTTATCTAGTGCTATTTTCATTTCCTTGTGAAAACTGCCTTTGACTTCACAGCAGTTATTTGGTGTGCTCTCTGCCTGCCCAGCAAGTGCTTGGTGAAGTCTTGGAAGTCTGTAAATTGGTGGTAAATGTAACACAAGCCCATCATTCATGGAGAGAAATAAAACACACTCGTTAGTGTTTGCCAAGCAAACCTTCTCAGGAAGTCACAAATGCCAGGCTTCAAGATTGGCACTACGCATAATAAAAATTTAAAAAAACAAAACATATCCATTTTATGGAGCATGGGCATTTCTCAAAGTGATGCTAGTTTGAGTCTGCTAAGAAAGCAGTTACCTGTACATATGTGCATCTATGTCCGTATATGTATGAATGCTACTGATTACATTTCAAAAAAAAAGTAACATTCAACTGTAGGACTCATTTAAAATATGCTAATTACACCCAGATACTGCTCCTCCTGGTACTTAACAGGCAGAGAAGTCCCAATAATAAAGCCAGAGAATCTCCGGCAGGACACCACTAAGACTGATCTATGCCCAAACTTTATTTTCGTTATCAAATAGCATTCGTATTTTATTTTCTTTCCCTCCATTTTAAGAAAATCAAACAAGAAATCCCCACATCCATCGTCATCGCTTGCTTTTGCAGTCATACACACTGGCAGACTCTTTACTGAAAAGCCAAGTGATCAAAATTAAGACATCAATCTGCCACTACCACCTCTGAGAACCAGGGGAGGAGCAGCCAAGCTGCCAGTAAGGCACGTTTCATCCCACCCACGATGGATCCTTCCAGTAAACACAGTGAAGAAGGATCTGAAGCCTGCTGGAGATTTACTTCTCTGAGTACTTATACTTTGCCCACAAAACCAGATATGGCACAGATGTTAGTATTATTCTGGTTGCATCCTTAAGATCAGAGCCATCTCAAATTTAAAGGACAGGTTATGTTAAAGACTTCATATCACCTCAAAATACATTTTCTGTCACACATACCATTCTGACAGCTCCATCCCAATATCAAAACTTCCACTTCTACCCACATTCCTTTCACTCTTCCTTCACTGTAATGTTTTCTTCTCCCTCCATATCCTATTTCAGCAACAATAGCAAACTACACAAATATTCTTAACATCCCTGTATTTCCACCCCCTCTTCTCTGACCCCAACAATAGTTACTGAACCAGCAGCTCAGTCTGAAATACAACACATTTGTGAGTACACACTAACAAGACGATCATGTGTGCCTCCCTGACACCACTTCATGACTTCTGGGTAGTCAACTAAATGTCCATGAGGATGATGAACCACTGAAAAGGACCACACTGCTCAACAGTAACACGGTAAGCAAGAAAATAGCCCTAAACAGTGGATTCAGGTTCTGGGCTATGTACAGTATATGCATGACTTACATAAACCAATGATTGTGACCCAGTGATCAAGACCTCAGTGAGTCAAAGCTGGTAAAAACGTATTAGCGAAAGCAGAGGTTGCTTCTTTTAACAGTCAAGTGAGGAAGATACATTTGCATACCATAACAAGCAGGTTTAAAAATAAATAAACAAATTTGAATGACAGAAGATTCTCAAGCCATAACATGAGGTATAAGGATAGCAAAAGTCAACTGCTCACAAGGACATGGGAAGTTAAATATACATCGGAACAGGCCACAAGAGGGCTTCGTAAGTGGAGATACATTTTTTGTACTTGATGTAGTGGAAAATAGGGATCCCAAGAGCATCACTAAAGTCAGAAAGCTGACAGACAAGCACAGACCTGTTCCTGAATTTTCCTCAGTGGAAGAGCAGAAGCAAAAGAACAACAACAAAAAAAACACAAACAAAAAACAACCTACAGCATGGCAAGTACACTTCCAGTACCTTCACATCATTAATCTTCATCACTACTGCTGGCACTTTCTTCTCCTTTTCTACTTACTGTCTTTTTCCCCGATGACCACCTTACTGCAATCTGTGATAAAACCTTATGCTGCTCATATCTAACCAAGACATCTATATTGGCACAGGACTTTAAATGCAAGCCTTCCATTAGAGGACAGGCGTAATTTTTCAAAAATGCTGTGCTGCAAACAGTGCAACAGCTGAAGAACGAGATGCAGCACTCCTTCCTTTGAAGGAAAAACTGCCAGACTTGCTCACTTCTGTAATTAAGAATGTTGCTTCCAATTCTGGTTAGAAAGTGCAGCTCTGTGGCTTTCTTTGATCTTCTCTGATGACAATGAAGACCTAGTAGGCTCTCTAAAGCCCTTTTCATTAAATTTGTTTTATTCTTCAAAGAATGTTTTCCACTCTCTCACATCTCTTTACATGAGAAGGTGTTTATGTCAAGCTGCAAGACACAATTAGAAAGCAAGTCAAGGTGCAAATGTCAGAACATGAAGTGGTTCTTTGCAGATGCTAACACATGCAGGCACTCACTTGAAAACCGCCCAGAAATGGCAAAGCTTGGAGACTTTAAGTCTCCAGCCCACACCCATAATCCTGAGCTTCAGAGCAACTTTCAGATCTCATTACTGTACACAAGGGCTAAAGACACTCAGAACAATTAATCCCAGAAGAAAACTTGCTTTGTATTGCAATGACTTCGGTTATCATCTCAAAGGTAACGAGGTTGAAGAGAGATTATTAAACTTCAAGACTTTTTACTTAAATGTAAAATAAATTTAGATTTGAATCTTAGAAATATTGGTAATTTCATGACCAGAAATTGTATTCACATACAGCCAGCAACTATGACTTGCTGTACCAGAACCCAGTCTCACAATCTTCTTACAATAAACCAAAAGCATTTTGTTGGCATGGATGAAATGCTTCTCCAGAAAGAGAGGCTTAATTATTTAATGGAGCAAGCCAAAAGCCCTTGTATGAATAACTCTTCAGGACTTATTTCCTAACAAGAGTGTACTTACACCTCGGGCAGCTTGTAGACCTGGCAGCTGACATTTGTGGGCCAGATAAGATACCAGACCCTGCATCCAGGACAGCTTGTGGCTTTTAGCCAATGCTCTAATATAAAATGAGCAATGACTTTACATAGCCAGGGTCATGTAAAATTAGTGTAAATGCATACAGATTAGTTCCTAACCCTAAAGTCTAGAGACTCACACCCATTGTTTTCTCCTCTCCCTGACCATTTGAACCGACACTCCCCATCCTTCAGTGTTTCTCCTAAAACAAGAGGGAAGTGATTCCCCTACTACAACTAACAGGGGAGCTAGGGAGTGCTCTTAAAGTGATGGCAAATGCACATCTGCCACGTCTCAAGGGCAAAACGCTTACTGGCCATCCTTCTCCAATTCTTTCTGGCCAGAACAGCAGGCCTTTTCTTCACCTTCCTCTCCTAGGCCTGGGGAAAAAAAAACTGTCACTCAGTTTCCTTGCAATATATACATCAATATGGAACAAAATGACCAGCTGTAATACTACTGCTGTCAATAACTAGGACTTCTTCAGGTGACCATCCTGAGACTCATCCTGACCTGGGGAATCTCAGCTAGATGGCTCCTTTGATCTCTCTATTTCAGCTGCAAAACCCCACTGCTTCCATGATAGGTTTCTAAAATGTGGGCACATGACCTTCAGTTTTACATTTAACAAAGTAAGAACAGCACAACAAAAACACCATGCCAGCAGATAATCCTTGTGCCACTGGCACTGTAATTTAGCAGTGATGACTCCACATTGTTTTAATGGGCATTGAATTTCTGTCAACATAAGACCAGGAATAATGCAGTCTAATACAGGTCTGAACCTAATTTTCATGAAACAAGTATGTCACATCTTTTCCACTACTATACATTGTGAAGGATTACATTGTTTTAGCTTGATGGTTTTTTCCTGCATCCTCAAGCGGATGATATCTCAGTGTTGAATTTAAAGGTCCCAAACATGCCAGAGATGGAGAGAAAAGTCAATAATTCTATAATAATAAGAAATACTGGTGATAGGTGGATGGTTGGACTGGATGATCTTGGAAGTCTTTTCCACCTTCAGTGATTTTATGTTATTAATAACTTTTTTTTTTTTTTTACATAATCCCTGTAGAAGTATGGTACAAAGCCATCAGAAAGTTAGGCAAGAAGGCAAGCAGTAAAAATTAAGTGAAGTGAGAACCAGAGTTTTCAGTCATTCTCAAATATGCATCTCTTGCTACAGCAGTCTTCTGCTATATATAAACAAGAAAGTCTCTCCTTGCTCTCCAAACATCCCTTTTAATCAGGGTCTAAGAAAGAAACTGCTTCAAAGCTAATCAGCAAATTAAACAGACATTGATATTTTCAAAGCAAATTCCAGCTGTCTGTAGTCAAAACATAAGCAACATAACCACAGTAAAAGGGCTGCCAGAGAAGGGAAACATTAGGAAATTTCAAAGTTGCATAAGTGTTTAACATTTACTTCAGTGTACATGATATTCATACTTTATAACAGGAACTGATGCATGACAAAAAGAAACCCATAATTTGTACACTCAGCTGCATTGCCACATGCAGTCCCCCACATATCCCATACACTAGCATAAATACTCATGGTTGGAAGAACCAAAGGGAAGCAAATGTAAATAAGTCTCAAAGGACTGAGTTTTCACACTGATCAGCTCAGCACATGTTATAGTGCAAAATCTTAACCATTTGTCTCCTTTAAAGTATTCAAGTTTCTCAGTACTTACACCATACTATTTATATAATTCGTTTTTAATGAAGCAGATACAGAATTGAAATAGCTCTGAAATATTGATGCTGAGAAAAATTTAGACAGCTCACTTCTCTTTGGGTAGTTAGAACAGAGTCATCTCCTGAGGTAAATTAGTGAATTACTTCAGCAAATAGTAGTTTCTACTACTGCTTTGTATCTCATAAATAGATATGAATATGTATCTCATATACAATGTGATGAAACAAGCACATTAGACCTATGAATAAAAAGTATTTTTGAATCTACTTCACAATTTAGAGTAAAAAACCACCTGGATTCAGATACCTCTCTTCTCATTCAGACTGTGTGATTTAAATTAACTTTTACAGATCTGAGCATGCATGAAGGGGAGGCCTTAAGATTATCTTTCACCTTTAGCAGGAATGAGATTTTTTTGGCTCTGTATACACACTTCAATTCCTAAAGATCAGAGACATCTTCAAGTCTTCCCAATGATATCATATGCTAGAGTATCTCTTGTCAAATAAATAAAACACAAGAGCAAAAGTATCAAAACCTGCTAAGCGGGGATACCCAAGATGAGCTGTGTTTAAAAAAAGAAAAAAAAAAAAGCCTAAGATCTGTAGAAACTGCTGGTGGTGAAAGAGATGCATGGATGCACTTGAGAAGTCTGTTGTGTCTGAAAAGCCCACAACAACAAAACAAAAGGAAAATGATAAAAGCATACACCTAGAAGGGGGCAACTAAATCCACACCTAAGAAGTATCAGGAGACAGAGCCACAGAAAACAAAGCATGCCTTCTAGCTGGCAGTGCCTCTTCACTCACCTCATCAGCTTGTAAAGCCTGCTGGAAGCAGATCTGCAGAACTTGTGAGGAAAAACAAAATACATTATTTGCATGTTTGCTATTACAGCTCTCAGGAGAACTTACCCATAACTACTTTACCAACACAATTATCCATACAAGATCCCTCCCAGATGCAGCACAAGCACCAGCTCGTATTTACTAACTGTACTTCTAGCACTGTAGATGTATTTTATTTATTTATTTTGCTTTCTCTTCCTTACACAGATAAACAATTTTAATTTGCATAGTCTTCAGGGCAGCCAGATGGAAAATTAGTATTGATTTCTTGTCTGAGCCAGCCAGCACTTCCATCTAGTAAGTTAAAAAGGCAATCACCCCAGCCCATGGTTAAGCACTGTTGTCTGTAGCTCACAACATCTCCACAGCAAAGGAAAAAAGCAGTTTCAAAATTTCTGATCTCTACTTTACAGACTAAAGCCATGTTATTAAATTAACTGGTTCCCATCTTCTCTGTGAGCTTCACTTATGTCACTGTGCATTTCTTAAGGCTCACAGAGCGCAATTCAAACATGGGACCATCATCTCATGCCTCAGCAATAACCTACTAGCAAAACAAAGGCACTGCTGGAGCTGGTCCGTATCAGGGACGCTGCTAACAGGACACAGGCCTTGGCAGAGGGAAGATACCTCTCTCTAATAGAGATATACATCCAACTTAAAAAGTGTTACCTGATAGTAGACGAAGTATTTTGCGTTAGAAGGTATTGTGAAAGAAGCTTGAAGACCTATTCTCTACATCCCTTGACTATCAGCAGAAACAGAAAGAGCCTTTGAAGAGTCTGCAGAGGCTATACTCAAGAGAACACTTAGGAATGCTTCCCAGGTTGTTTGGGGTTTTTGTTTTTCTAAACATTAACGAAACTCACTGTAGCTTTCAACTGAGAAAATGAAGATAGAAACAAGGATAAGAAGCTAGAACAAAGCTAAATATAGGTATAGTTACCTGATGCTTTAGATAACTGGTGAGTCATTCGATTACTTGCACTGGAATTAAAGCATTTGAAAATTAAAGGGTGCACAATCTATCTATGAATGGAAGACAACATCATATGCACATCCAGCCCTCACCTTACAGACAATAATGCTTCCCAAGATTACCCATATTTTATGTTACAAGATGAATTCATTTTGTTCTTTATACACAGTTCTTTAACACAGGGAGTACCATCAAAACATTAAGCTAAAGAGATGTGAAGCAATCATCATTCAGGACACTCCATAAACACTTTTTTCTGCTTCCCTTAACAGTGAAATTTAAAAGCTGGCCAATGACTAAAATAGGTGAGTAAGAGCACTAACTTGGCAAGAATCATAAGCAATCATTCAAGAAAAATGTGATCTAACACTTGTAATTTTAAACTATCTCACAATCTGTCTTACAAAATAAAGAAAAAATTTTATTTGGATGAGTCAATATATTCATTACAGGATGCCTATCACAGCAAAAGCTCAAGTGAATGAGCACTGCAGAAGAACGTGTAATAGAAGTGCTATCAAGATGTAACTGAAAGAGTCACAAAGTAAGCGTGGTGTATATACATTTATTCAAAACTATCTATTTTTACTAATATAGCACACAAAGAGGAAAAAGGTAACTCATATATTAGAAAGCTCTGCAGAGGACAAAATCCTACCGGAATACTCCACATGTAACAAAACTTCATCTAGAACTGATGCAAATATATGGTAGCTATCAGAATAATTAAGTTTCAATGCCAAGCACTTCTGGGTAGAGATAACTTAAATCACACTGATGTGACTGAATAGTTTTTGGCTGAGGTCACATACCTAAGGCTTGCTGTCTGCTTAAACAGCTCACCACAGAGCACTTCTTATCACATAGTGTTTGTGTGACACATGAGGAAATACTTTCACTCCTTTGAAAGCTTACAGCACCTAATCTAATTTAGAAAGTGTAGCTGCAGCAGGCAACAGCATTAAGAGCCTTTTTTTATTATTATTTTTAAATACTATTAAACAGATCTATATATAAATGTGCCTCTTCCATGGAAATACTTAATAGATCAGAAAATAATTTTCAAGATGTTGGCATATACAAACTAGGGAAGGCTGATTTAGGCATTAGATTGTGAATTTATTTAGCATAAGCATTCATGCTTTCTAAATCCATTAGGAACCCTGTTATTAAGGAGTTTATTAACTGCTGTGATAACAAGCTCTTTTAACTCAGGGACGATGGTGTAAAATAAAGTCAACTACCAATGAGTTCAATGAAAAAAAAAAAAAGTTCTATTCTTTGCATACCTCAGAATTCACACAAATCAGAGAGCCCAGCAAATATCTTGGGAAAATAATCAGAAAAAATAATCAGAGATTCTTTTCATTCAATGCTCTGAGCAACTCAAAAATTTCCACATAAACAAACTGAGATGAAGCAAATTATTTCAACAGTCCTGAGTGGAAATATTTCATTTTATCTTGCAACAGGTAATTCTGGATGACTTACCATGATTAACACCATGACATCAGCACCCGTATGGAAGGATAAAGCCTATCTCAAAAAGGCTGCTTGGTGGAACAATACTACTTTTAGCAAACTGAGCAACTGCCTTAGAAGTTCAGGCTCACATGACACATAAGGGGAATTTTCTTCCATCATGAGGAGCTCTTCAGGCTAGAGAGCAAAGAACCACAGCTCTCCGAATGGCTCAACAGCCCATGTTGCTACAGGTCAATACTAACCAAGGCTAAGTGTAAAATCCATGGCAGGCATTTAATGCTTCAGATTAGCAGTCACTTGATTAACGTGACCTACTGGCCCCATTGTTACTTTATTATTTATTTTTATGTCATGTCCTTTGTGCAACTGAATCCTTGTTCACAATTTTAAGTTGGTCCTCCTTTCAAAAATTTCACAGAGTTCAGAATTTGATTTTCTTTATGGCTCTTTTAGAGAAGTAATAAAATTATATACCTAGTAGTTTAATAGTGTATTTTTGCAATTAGTGTAGCTGACAAGTTCAGCATCTTTGAAAATGTATCCACTAAGGAAACAGCAGGAATTTCTTGTTTGTTCATTTACTAGGGAAAGTTGTAGAAAATCACTGCCTTTCCTGGAACAATAAATTTTACAACACTAAAGCTGAGGAGGGGAAATAACAATAAAAAAGTAGTTATAGTTCATCCTGAGTCATTTCCCCATACTGACACTGACTAGCAGATGGGTGTCTATCCGACTACTGATTTTATCTTAGTTCTTATGAAGAGTTCAATTCATGAAAACCAATCAAGAAGAGGCAACCCACACACCTCAGAGGACTAGTGAAGGGTGGGACATGACTTTTCTTTTTCTCTCTACTTTCTATCTCCTTCCCTAACTAGGTCAGGGCTCTAACATGACCAGGTAGAAAAGGCTAAAAGCACAAACTGATTCTCCTAGCACCACCAGACACCTTAAGGTTTGAAGGCCACGTACAGCGCAGGCAAAACACTGCTAGAAAATGAAGGCTTTTTCTTTTTGCACTCTGTGATCTTCACATCCCAACTTCTCTGAGAAAACAAGAAGCACTGAATACAGGAACTCCAGCAGGAACCTAACCAAAGCCCAAAAATATCTTAAAGAAACAGGAAATAATGGATTGATGTTATGCAATATGAATGGACTTAAGCTGTACAGAGTTCCCTGATTATAACTTAACAGCACTTCTTGCAGTTTTAGAACTCTGATGATATAACAGCTACGTAGCCATTCTATGTCTTCCTACTATTTGCTGATCTTTCTCAGTATGCCCCATCCCTGGAGGTGTTCAAGGCCAGGCTGGATGGGACCCTGGTCAGCCTGGTCTAGTATTAGATATGGAGGTCGGTGGCCCTGCCTGTGGCAGGGGGTTTGGATCCTTAGTGATCCTTGAGTTCCATGCCAATCCAAACCACTCTATGATTCTATGATCACAGTGAGCTTTACACTCTTATCATTGTAAGTCTCAGGCCATCTTAGAATTGATCCGTATCATCACAACATCTATGGGTCTGAAATCCTCCAAGGGTAAACAGGCAGACAATAAAGAAACAAAGAGCTGAACAAGATCACTCTAGCTGTAACAGAAAGATTAATCTCATAACATTCCTCCCTTCTTTCTGCTTTTTGTGACCTTCTATGTCTTTGTATGCTGGCCCACATACTGCCAGAAAGGTCAGCCAATTTTTCTCATTCTTTACCTATCAGGAACATCCAGTCGGGCTCTGATTCCTCAAGTTCCTCTCTCACATGCCCTCTATAGCCTTATTGCCCTTCCTTCTGCAATACTAACCACGCAGCAGAGCCTCAGCACAACTCAGTATATCCTCTCTCTTTCAAATGCTCAACTTCTACATTCTGCCCTTCTCTAGTTTTGTCTCCCCATCACTCCCTGCAATGCTTTCTCCTGAGCATGCTCTGGCATCCCTCCTTCCTTCCCATGACACCACTGACTCATGCTGCCCTCTACTCACTCCCCTTCTGCCCCTGCCTGTTTCTTCTCTACCAATGCTCCCCTTGCCCTGAGGCACCAACTGACTGACATGCCCCAGACTGCCACTCACTCAAATGCCTTTATTCCAAGGCAGCTTTCAAACATGGCTCAGCAATCTTAAACTCAGAACAAAGATAAAAAAGAATACATCAAAAACTGCAACGATGAACTACAACATACACTTGCAAAAAATGCATTGGTCATGACTTGCTCATAGTCTTTCCTTAGCACTAATTTTTGTGGGTAATGGCAGTGCAGTATGTTTACCTCTATACTAGTAAAACATTTCATAGGATACCACATGGGAAATTATCACTTCAGATAGAAATGATGCCAACAAAAGTAGCAGAAAGAGCAACAGAAATTCACAAACACAACCAAAAATATTGCTGGATAGGAGAGGTCGAGAAATTATTTTGAAGTCTTACATCAAAAGATAAGAGGCCTTGCTGTAAGTTAGGAGAGTGCACTGATGAGACTTTGTTGGCACCAAGCTCCAAGAAATCAAGAAGGTGGAGGAGAACTGAAGTGTCACACCAAAAGAACCAGGTGAATTTGTGAGTTACAGAGGCAGAATGGAAGCAATCGCAGCAGCATGAAGTGCAATGTCAGGCACTTACTTTCACAATAGTCATCAAAAACTCTGCTAAAAATGGTATTCACCAGCTGGAAACATGAAAGGATAAAAAGCACGCACATGTCAGTCTCAGATGACTGTAAAACTGCAGTTACGATACCATCTGTCATGGAGGTCTTGGGCAAAGGCTATTCCAGGAGAAAAAGAATATAAGCCATCAACTTTTGTTAAGCTGGAGATATGCAACCTTTTTTCCTCCCTTCTTCTCAGAAATAGAGTTAAAAGAACAGCAAGACACTTGAACTGGGAACAGCTGAAAATAGAAATCATCAAAAATTTTAAGCCAACTACTCCAATATTACCCATGGAGATACTTGAGCAGAGAACCAATATGACAGCTTGCACCTTTCAGAGGTGCACACTGAATGAATATCGACAAGGAAAATGTGGTTTATTCACCAGCAGCTCCCCTTTCAATCATTAGAGATATAACCATTCAAAACACAGACTCAAGCAAACAACCATCCATTCTGAGGAACAAGATTCTTTCTGCTCATAGAAGACAGACATCCAGCCAGACTCAATCACACAGGTAAAACAACATTACTGGTTATACTGCAGTTATAGGCAAGCAAAATGAGTGCATACCAATAAAGTGATGCTCCAATATTCTTCTGAATAGGAGTATTCCTATTTTTTGTATCATGCAGTACAGCTTCAGCACAGCGCAAGAAAAGCTTGTGCCAGCAGAGGGAGGCAGCTGCTCTCCAGGACACGCATCCTCACACTCCCCAATGCACAGTAGGAAGCCAACGAGTTTGTTTTTATGGAAGTGAACTCACCCCTCAGCCATTGTGTAAATGTAGCTTTAAATCAGGCTGAAATTAGATTTCACCGTATTTAACAAAACCTCTCCTTTGTTGCTCCTCTTTTCCAATGTTAGACAGGAAATAAATGCATTCGTGAAGGAAAAAAGGGAAAGAGTTCACGGCTCTTCCCTGAGTACATTCTGGCACACATGGAAAAACTAAGTAGAAAACATACAACAGTAAATTTAACAAGACACTCAGTCTTCACATTACACACAGACACAAAGATCTCTCACAGGTCCACTCTTAAACATTAAGCTTCCTTTTATCATTGTTCTCCTTCATTACATTAACCTCCTGAAAAAATACTAGCAGTCCAACACTTGCAGTCCAGCTTTTCTTCGTAAATTTAATTTACTTGGCAGAGAACATTAGTGCTAAAACTCAGGCACAATAAGACTGCCACGTATTCATTTTAGGATGGAACTTCTCTTCCCTTCCTATTTTAACTATTTTGGTCACAGTACTCTTGTTCTTAACCAGTTTTATTTCCACCAGTCTTTCTAGAAACTGACAGCTCTAAAATTTAACTACTTTAAATCAAATCCACATTACTGAAAAGCACATTGCACAAGCTGATTTTATTCCATTGGTTGGAGTTTTTTATAGTCTCAATTGTGTATTTCCACTGCAGTTTAAGTAACTGCATAGCAAATGAAGCAGAGTTTGCTCTGAATAATGAACAGCTTTGACAGTTATGTCCAAAGCTCGCAAAGGAGTTTATGGTGGTGGTGGCAGCAGTGGATACAATGGGGAACTGGTGCAAGGAAGCCAAGAGGACATGCCCAAGGCCATGAAGCAAGTTAGTTGCTGAGCTAAGAACAAAAAGTTTCTTCTCTTAATCTAGACTTCAAGTACCCAGGAATGCTTCTTTTCCAATTGAGTCAAAACCTTCTGATAATTATATAGACTTACCAAGGTTTCAGATTCCTTAGAAGAAAAGGAAAGAGACCAAATATTAGTCACTTACTTTGATGCACACAATCATTGCTTAGGATTTATTTACAGAAGTTAATCAATTTTAGGGGAGCTAGAAAAGCATGTTTCTAATAACCTAATTCTCTACAAATCTTCTATTAAGCTGCATGTTTTAAGAAAGCTAAGGCTGGTTTAGAGAACTCAAATAACTTCATTCTGAAGTCAGAAATTCTCCTCTTGCATCTTATTTTGAAAAACATTCTGGGTAGAGCACCGCAATAGTTTTCCTGTCTAAACCAAATGAGGCTTCTAGAAAGCACTTAAAATTATTAAGGCATGCAGATAACATGACAAGAGTCTGAAAATGGAAGGGACAAGGCAAAAAGCTGTATTCAGTTATTAAACATACATATTTGCATTTAAATCTGCATGAACGTGCTTTAAAGCAACCTACAAACTAACCGTGGAAATCTGTGCAACAGGAAGTTGGTAAAACCAAGATTTTGGCACAATTCAAAAAATTAGATTTTCATACAGCAGTTACATTATACACAAAAGATTACAGAACAGATTAAATTGACTGAAGTTTAAACTCAAAATGGAGACGATCAAGGTAAATATTAGATTATCTTTCCACACCTGAGAGAAAACTCTTACATTTGTTTCTGAAATACTTGACAATAAGTCTTCCAGGAGACAAGATTATAAAGTTTGATTCAGTCTCCATCCAAACTTTCAAACCTACATTTCAAACAAAGTCTACTCAAAGCACAGTAATTCTTCTGAAGCTACAAATGAGCTGAGCAAAATACCATAAGTACTTAGCATACTAATCCTTGCTTTATTTCTACTTATATAAAACATTTCAAAATGAAACATGCCTCATCAACGAAACTAAGTTTGCCATTACCAAAAGACTAGGTGGACACATCATTACCTTCTATGACCCATAAAAACCAAAGAGCCTTTCTTTCCCCTATAAGTCTGGAAATTGGCACAACAGGAATAATTCACAAACACATGAAATATTATTAATACGAATGTCTACCAAGGCAACATTTCAGAAAAAAAAAAAAAACCTGGGGAGAAATCCAATAAGGCATCTAGCCAGTAGTACGGGGCCATAATAAGGAAAGGCAAGTTTCCATACTAACTCCTAAAGTGGAAGCATACAATAGGATTAGCCTTATCTTATTTAAGTTTCTTAGCAAGTCTGCATCCTCCAGACAGTGTTCTGTTTCCAGTAGGACTCAGACTCCACTCTTTAAATGAAGCAGCAATAGCTACGCTTGGCAGAGTTAGAAGCATGAGAACATCAGTAGGCAGAATGGTAGAATCAGGTTTCACTTGAAGAAAAATAAAATTTCAGGCTAGATAAAAATAAGCCAACATATTCAAAGCAGCTTACAGACTACCATTTTTAGGTCATGCCTTGTACTTTTGCCTGCTTTTCAGTTCATATGTAGGAAGGTAAGATTATAAAGTGGCTTCCACATGGCATTTCAATTCAGATTATTCTCTACATAATAATTAAATGCCTTTCTTCTCAACACTTACATACTACTTCGCTAGTCTGAGAATGTTTTTTGTATTTATCCATTTCTGAGAAGGCTTTTTAATCCCTTCAAAGTAGGAAAGTCCTAAATAGAGCTAATCTCATGCTCCATGAACTTTAGTGCAAACGCTGCAAGCATTTCTGTTCTTCTTAACAACTTCATTTTAGTGTTTATATGGGAATACAAGCAAAGCAAATATGCTGCAGTAAATGTAAACTTTGAATAAAGTGTAGCTTTCAAAGTATTATGGCATATTTCAGCCCAGACTGCCAGTGACAGACCTTTCATGTCAACAAGAATTTTAGAATGGTCAGACCAGAACCCATTGGCAGTACGTTTTCTCCATAGCATGTCAACGTGCTTTCTGAAGCCAACCGCATTTCAGTTCCAGATAGAAAACAACTGAGTAGAAATGATTGAATATCAGGAAAATCTGGCCCCTTTAAGCAAAAGGGCAGGATGGCTTGTTGGAATTATGCCTCATCCTTCTAAAGATTCATGTATTGCTCCTTATAGCTCTGTCTTTTAGAGAGTAGCAGTAGGCAGCACCTCTGATGATTTGGTATTCTTTAACAGGAGACAAAACACGCACAAAGATGTCAAATAAGTTCATGACTGTACAAACACCAAAGACCCAACTCTGCCACTGAGATCAAATGAAGCTCATATTGAAACATTTTGTTTACCTAATGGAAGCATTTCAGAAAAGAACTTAGGCTGTTCAAATTTTTTCGGTAATACTTGATATCCAAAAATCTATTTATTATGTCTACACAAGCAGATACTAGATGTAAACTGTCCTTACGTTTACTCAAAACATAATAATCACACTGTCTCAGCACACTCATCCACACTACTACCAAAAAAGCATTGTCACAGCAAAAGATACATTTAACACACCTTAAAAATTCAGTATCTATATTAGAATTACCTTTCCCCCCAAAAAATAGGTAGATTTTTTTAAATATTACTTCAAATTGTATTCAAATTCAGGACTGTGGATCTGATACATTCATCTGGATAAGTAAAATCATTAGAAATTATTTGGATCCATATACTTCTATATCAGATCTCAAATGGTAGCCTTTTCAAAGAAAAAAAACAATCAGCAACATTACAGCCCATCTTAAGTGCATTTATCATCATCTTCTCCATCTTAATAAAAAAGAAAAATCCAAACAACTCCAACCTAAGACTCTCATACAACTCACATCTTCATCTTCCTCTTTGCTAGCACGTACCCAACAAGAAGGACCTCAAGCCTACCTGTCATCTTTGGCTGCTCTAAGGAAGGTCTACACAACAACCAGTTTCGAGTTCTTTGCAACATCTCATGCCACTTACTCATGATGAAATTGTTAGGCATATGGAAGAGAAAAATGGTTAGAGATGAAAGAAATCTGGATCAAAGTTACTACAGAAATGTGATCAGAAATAAGGAAAAAAAAAGGTTAGAAAGCAATTATCTAGTTCTGATGATCTAGTTCTTCAGGCAATCAACATAATCATATGAACCACCACCAAGGAACTTCCATAGGTAATACAGACATCACTTGGAGAAAGCAGCATCAGAAACCGTTTTGTAAGAGCTATTTTAGAAGAGAATTCTTGCCAGAAATAAAATGTTTAAGGAAGACTCCATTATGGAGGAAAATAAGAGGCTGCTGATGTTTCTTTCCTACAGGGTTTCAATAGCCAAAGCAGACTTACTGGGAGCAGAGAGGAATGGGAAAGGAAATAAAGGCATAAAAGTTGGTTACTACGAAACTTCACTCTGTTTCACATCTTAAGGAAAAAAATAATTATATTGTAAGAACGTTTTTAGACTGAGCAAAAGCAACACTCTCATTCTGTTTGTTCTAGCAGTAATAAGTACAAACAAAAAAGGAAAAAAAAAAAAAAAAGGGGCATTCAACGATTAAAGCTTCTTCTGCAGAAAGTTATGCTAGCCCTTAACGCTTAGTTTGAATGGAAGGCTGTTTTTTGTTTTGTTTTTGAGGAAAAAGATCCCACTAAAAGTCATGTGTAGCATGTAGACAGAGCTGTACTTTAACTCAGGAAATTCAAAAAAAAAAAAAAACCTCCAAACAACTTAAAAAAATCATAAGCAGATTTCTATTTTGAAACTTCAATCTAGTATTAACGGCAGTAAAGTAGAGAAAAAGCTATGAATAAAACCCAACACCATAATATCTCAGATATAGCAATGCCTGGATAAATCAAAATCATCAGCTTGGGTTTGTGGTGCAGAAGTTTATAGTTGAACGCAGCTGGATCACAGTCAGCTTGCCAGCTCCCAGTACAGCACCTCCAAGCCATATTGATTTCTGCAGAAGAAAAGGCCCCATAAATCTGCTTGAACAGCATTGCGTCATCCCTCTGGTTGGCTTCAAGAAGCAAATTAAATGCTTTCCATTAGCATGGTAAAGAAGCTATACAATTTTGTTTTTATTTCGAATACAGGCTCAAGTTACGGAACACTTGAGCTAACTCCGTGGCCAGGACTACATGTTTCGCGTTTGTAAAGCCAGCAATTCATGCTTATGGGAAACCAGATGTGTATACTGCACAGTTCCCAGGACCATGGATTATTTTGAAATATGTTGTTGTTGATTAAAAGGGAGAACCCGTTTCCCAGTAACACATGGAATACACTGAAGGAAAAACAACATGCCCCTACAGGAGAGGCAGAGAACAAAGTGGTAGGAGCAAAGAACGAAGGAAAAACCAGCAATGCTGTAGTATAACAAACAGCAACAGCTCTGAGAAGCAATAAGCAGAATATTACTTGAGGCAACAGGAACTCCTTGATCAATTATTCATATCATTGACACCAATTGTTACAGCTGCATCAATGAAAAAAATCTAGGGCAAATAGAAAACTTTCACAGCTAGAAAGTGCCCTTGATTTTCACCAGAACATTTGGCTGCTTCCTATCATATGTTTCTGGTTAGCAGAACAGCCCTCCAACAAAGGGGAAGAAAGAGGCAGAAAGATGCAGAACAAACTGATTTACTAGAAGTAGTAACAGCATTCAAGGCTGCATTTCAATCCATGCATTGTGCACCACCAAAAGCTCAGGGCACCTTGCACTTCCATACATGAATCACCACCACCACCCCATTTAAGGGCATCAGTGCACACTAAAGATTATGCAAAAAGCTCCTATGAGGTCCTTACACTCTCACTGCATACAACTGTACTTCTTATATAACATGTGAAAGAAATACTTTTTTTTTTTTCGTGGTTACCACAGCTTGTATTGTTTCATGCAGTCCCAAGGTAAATGTAACAAAAGGAAACGTTGAACAGATAAGTATTTCAGGATTTTTGCCCTCCCATTCAAAGTCATTATGCAGTTGTCAGTTTTTCTGCTCTGCCAAGGTTTCAATACAGTATCCTCAGTTGTTCAAGATGGCCTTGCTGGCAGACAGAAGAAACAGTGAATTTAATGACGTGAGAAGCAGAGAGAAAGGGAATGGCATACAGAGGGTGCTCTGTGGGCCTCCCCTTGCTTGGTGGTCTTACTTCCAAGCACATATAACAGATATATGGGGTGAAATACTGAATGTAAAAATGGTAAAATTGAAATCAGTTTGAGTTTTTCTCCACTAATGTTAAATGATGAACTTTGGTCTAGTTCAGAACCCTGCTTTCAGAGAAAGATCAATGGGGGATTAACAAGAAAAATCTGCTATTAGACAAATTAAGGAAAATTTACTTACAGAACCTTCAATTTTTAAAGTTAACACCTTGCAAAAGCTATTTTAAAATTGCAGAAGTTGGAAGACCTTTAGAAGGACCTAAGTTTAATCTTAAATTGTGAAAAATACTGTTTCCATTGCTACCATTTTTTTCCCCAAATCAACCATCTACACAAAGTTCTATCAATCTTGTCAGTATAAAGGACTCAGAGGGCACACATCATCACCGCATTCAAAATCTTGTCTTTCTAATAAAATCATAGTATATTCAAAAGCCCAAAGTAGCACTGACAAGTTTAACAAAGTTCTTGGGGTCTTTTTTGTCTTCATCCACCAGTGTTTGTCCCTTACGTGCATGAATGAGTTCTGGATGATCAAATGAAGAGAACTTTAGTGCTGGTAAACAGAAATCCAGCATACACAAACCTCACTCTCCTCTTGTTACTGCAGACATCCAAAAGTGCTTCCATAACTTGGGGCCACTCCAAGTTCCAAATGCAGAAATTAAAAGGAAACTTGCTTCTAAAAACACAGCACACTGTTGAACTCTCAAAGTTTGCTTTCTTGTCAACAAAGAACCACAGACACACATTTCTACCAATATCACAAGGAATTACTTCTGGCTCTAACCTGCAATGCACTATGTTGTTTCTGCAATCAAATGAAAACACTCAGAGAATCATTGGGCAGGGGGAAGAGAATGGAAATTCTTATCTTGCAAATCATACCAGCCACTTCAGTTTGCTATAAAAATAATCTCTTTACCTTGACGTAAAACTTCTGAGCTCCTGATATATCTGCTTGACTTGTTTGAAGGTCTTCACCTGTAGCAAAGGTCTCCAAAGGAGGCTGGTCTCTTCCCCCTGGAACTCCCAGAGGCTCCTTGCAGCACTGCCTGGAGACATAGCAACAGGGAAGGCATTTAGCTTCGTGATCATGTGTTATGCCATGTGTCATCAAAGTCATCTTGCAGGCCCTGAAAAGAGGTGACTAGTGATACTGGATGAGCATTCAGTCAGCCGGAGTTGTCCTGTATCATTTATGAGTCCCAAGAGCAGAGTCTTGAAGCCCTGCAATTTAACAGGCAACCTACAGTTATAAATCCTTGGTCTCTCAAGCCATCATTTTTCTCCACCGAAACTGCTCAGCGACATGCTTCAGGAATGCTTCAGCATATAAGCAACAGGCCCAAGCAGAGAGACATCTTCAAGGCAGGCACTGAGTACAGTGTCAGAGCAGACAAAAAAAATCCAGCCCAGCTCCCATGTTACTTCCTTGACCAGGGTCTTCTCTCAGCTGAACAGCCCTTATTAAACATATGCTGCACTCTATTTCACTTAGAAAGAAGTTAAAATGACAAAGTCCTCCAACTCCACCATAAGCAGGTAAGGGTAGCAAAAAGACTGGCTTCTTCAGATGAACATCTACTAAAAGCTGTTTCTTACGTGCAAAATAGCCATACACAATTTACAGAAATATGTTCTTAATCTCTGTTTAAGTTAATGTTTTTTTTTCTCTCAACATGTTACTTGAGGTGAGCTCCGCTCTAACCATAATGAGAATAAATAAATAAATAAAAGAGAAATCCCAAAGCATCTGAGTTTTCTGGGGTTTGGTTGTACTTCAGATACATGCTCAGAGGGACTCCTGCTGGCACACAAAACCTCCTTTTAATCAAGCATTTCCGAGCAACTTCAAATGATATTAGTTTTCCAACCATTGTTACTAATTCAAGAAACAGGCTACAGACACTGTGAAACACAGAATTCCCTCCCTAAAAATCTCAGAACTATTGAAGCATAAATTGAAGGAAACAGTTGCCTAACATAGTCAATACACAGGAGAAGCAACAATACTTGCCAAGTATCAAAGGTTTCCAAAGGCCAACCTTCAGAGAAATCTCCTGAGTCTGCGTTTCAATGCTCTTAAACCTAAGATAAGAAGATCATTTGCTTGCAAATACATCTGTGGTGGGCAGGTGGATAGGACCAACAACAGCTTGCCTTGAATATTTGCTGCCATTGAAACAGTGATACAACAGAACCAAGCAGAAACAGAGGGGATTCAGGGACAGATGGGCACCTTCCTGTAAGTGCTTACAAATACGTACATAGCAGATCTGTTCCAGCCACATTCCTTGACCAATGCCTCAAGCAAGATCTTATACACATTTTTGTCTTGAAGTTGAGTAACAGTTATTAGACTTATCAATTGGTCTTGGCAGGACATAAGACACCTCCAAAATCCCTAGAAATCACTGCTTAAAATACAACAGTGACGAAATTCTAAAGGAAAAAATTCTGCCTTGTTTTGAAAACATTCAGCTTCACAGAAGAATTCCCCCATTTCTGCTCTGCTGAAATCAGAGTTCCTTGTTTTCTGCTTCTCTGGCAAGAATAAGTCACTGCGTTACAAGTCTGCGAGAAACATGGGTTTTAGCTCCCAAGTGTGCATCTAGTGCTAGCAAGGCTACAGTATCCTACAGGAAATACATATCTGAGCTTAATACATTCATTTTTAAAGAAGAAAGCATGGTATGAGAGTGTACATGCATAAACAAATACATATAAAGTATCTGTGCAATCATCAGTCACCAGTTTCTGAGATACTCAGAATTTCACTTAGAAATATTTTTATGAATATTTATGTTTTATATATATATATATATGACTACATATATATATATATATATATAGACTACATCTCAAGTTTCAGCCTTTAGCCAACAAGCTGGAGCCTTTTATGACACATGCTGTTTCCTGCTTCACTGTCCAATATAAACAAGTCTTCGGACTTCCTTTTGAAAAAGAGTTTTTGTCCTCATTTATGTTCCCGTCTTCTTTCATTCTCCTGTTAAGTGTGTGAAATCAAAGTTTCAGTACTTACAAAAATACACGTCTCAAGAAAGGGAAGCCAAACTTAAATCAGAAGGATTCATGAATGAATGGACTTCTTATTTTAACAATCCCAAAGGCACCTACTTAAACCTTCAAACCTCACTTGAGTCTACCCTGAGGTTTCTATAATCCAAAGTAAAGTCTTTAAAAATGTAGGCTTTCTTGACAAAGAAATAAGCTGATCTGGGAACTCAGCAGGAGGTGATTAAACATTTGATAACTTGATGTTTTGATTAGGCGTTACCTTAATCGCTGTCACTGGGGAGAAACTGAAGTCAGGAAACAAAACTAGATGGCTCTAAGGATCTCGCTGCTTAGATGAATAGGATTCACTTCATACACAGAAAGAGATACAAGTGCTTTCTGCACCCAAACAGAACACAGATCCTTGAGAGAATAACGTTATTTAACAATGTGGACAAGGTAAAGGAAACCTCAGCCACACATGTAGCTAGAAAGGAGGAAATATTTGCCAGTGGGCATTATGCCAAAAAAATTTAGTCTGTTTAAAATATACCCAAATTTTCACAGGCAGGAGAGCTGAGTCACTATTCTTTATATCTCTAGAGGTTTAGGGAAAAAAAGCTCAGACATAATTTAGGAGTTGGAGTCAATTTAGAGAACATAATTTTCAGAAGCATTAGTTAGTGGAGTTTAGCTAGGAAATGGCCATATCCATTAATTCTGGCAGTTTCTAAAACGTGTGTGTGGGTTTTTTTTAATGAAAACACAATAAAACAAAATTAATTCACTCACCTATTTGGCATTAAACTACTGAGAAGATGACGGAATCAAATTAAAGAAACCCAAAACAATCAGAAGTCATACTTCCCACAAGTGATGTTAACACGTTCTTATTTCACATAGTACTATATTATTACTTTATACTAACTGTGCTGAACACACACAGAACTGTCTTAAACATAGAAGCTTTTGCTTCTGAGCTGAGAACCTTGACTTTTGTATTTTCTGACTTTATACGGAGCTGGAAACAATCTCCCTCATTGACGCCCACGAACATTGAGTTTCATCCCAAAGAAAGACACCTGTAAGAATCTATGAGCCTTATTCTCCATATGAAGTCTAATGAAAATATTCCTAATGCTTTGGAACAAGAATTGCATCAACTGGAAGGCAGCAACTTCTTCAAAAGCCTGAAGAGCTTCACTATCAATATGCTGGTAGCTGCAAGCACTTCATCACAAGGCTCCAAATGAGTGCAGCTACACAGCCACAGCATACTATCAGGGAAAGTTACAATATACTTATAGAAGCAAAAACTACATTAATTTCCCAAATGTTAATTACAAATGTCAGAAAGCTTAAGTGAGAAGCAGTTTACCAAGTCCAGCACACTAATATTTTGTTTGATGGCCTGCATTTATATTTTTTTTAATCATACATAAGCACAGATGAAGCAAATAAACAGAGTTTAGTTTAAACCGTGTTAATTTCCAACCCACATTCTCAGATATTCTCTTTCCTAGTTTCCAAGAGGGTTTCATTTAGGACTTGAAGTTACAGATTAAGCATTCTGTGTCCATGGAAATGCATCAGGTGCAGACAAGCTGTCATTTTATGACACGCACCATTTATCAAGAAAGGAATCAGAACAGAGTCCTTAATACAATCATATGACTGCTTACAAAATTACAGCTTCTGACCTTCCAGACTTCCTCTCCTTACTTCTTTTAAAGTTAACTTCTTATAAAATAAAAGGATAAAATACACATTTATTCTAAGAACCTTTTAATGAAAGTCTAGCATTTTCCTGGAATGAATCACAGTCATGAAAATCTAATAGAAGAGAAATGCATATTAAAAAAAAACAAAAAACAAGATTTGCTGACCAATGCATTACCCATCTCCACTGGGTGGGGATTTTTCCCACCTGGAATTAAAAAACAAAAGAAAATAAGTACAGACATTATAAAAGTAGTAATTAGGGTTCTTAATTATCAGTGGGCAGCCAAGTAAAACAGGACCCCTAAATGTGTAAAAAGAGATGCGATATCCTTTGTGGAAGAAATTGCTTTGGATGGCATTGGAAGAACATGGCAGAGAACATTACCCACAGGGAGGATACAACACTGAAGCCAAGCATCCATGCAGAGGACTGGGCTGCAGGGCTCTTTTCAATTTGAATATTCATCTCTAGTCAAGAGGCTCACAAGCACAAAGCGTGCATATTTGTGAATGCATCTGGGTTTGGTGATGATAGGTGAGCCAGAAGCACAAAGGAAGGGTGTGAAGAAATGTAAGTGTATATTAAGTGCACTTTTAATATGTATGTGTGTGTGTGTGTGTGTGTATATATATGTATATATATATAAAATTAAATGTGGAACAAGTATAATGACGCTTCAAGTGACAAGAGAAGACAGTCTTAGGTAGTGGACTTGAACACCAAATACCAGGAAATTTATTCATAACAATTGATATCTTACTCCTTCCTTGTGAAAGGAAACAAAAACACTGCACTGCCTTATTACTTTAAATATTACTGAGAACCATAAAATACAAAAAACAGAAGTTGAAATTAAGGCAAAAGACGACTCTATAAATACAGAGTCTCTACCGATTTCTCCGTAGTTTTAGCTATAGTCTCCTAAAAAGGGTAAGACAGATGCAACAATGTAATTAAGAGTGACTCACTCACAGATCCTGACATGCATGCCAATGAGATTCCTGATTTGAGGGGTCTTGAAAATGGCTTGAGATTTGGACGCAGCCACCACAATTTCCATTTTTAAGAAACAGTGTACCCTCTGAGTCTATTGAGGGCTCTGGGAACACCCATCATCTTAAAGAGAAAGGTCCAAAATACAGAAGTTTCTGAATTATAGTCTGGCTATAACACCTGAAATAAACCAAATTCTGAACTGTTTTAAATTTTACGCAAGTAGGAGAATGGGAAAGGTGAGCTATATTTCACTGATTTTGCTGGATGTTTAGCAGTGCATGGCATACATTCCTTTGTGAAGCATTTTTTTCCTCCTTTTCTTTTTAGGCTTGCAATTTAACTTAATTCATTTTTGATAGTCCCTATGAAAGCAAAGCCACTGTACAGCTCATGAGATGCAAGCAAAGTAATTGGTTTGACTTTAGGACAAACAGAAGCAGCCATATGCCATCACCATCTTTGCTTGTTACTTGGGAGAAATCTTAAGACATTCCCGAAAATAGACATGAGAGCAATTACATGAAGCTGAAGAGGGAATCAGGTATATTACACTACTGTCTGCATTCTCACAAGAAACTTTTCAAGAATTTGTAGCACTTAACAAGTAAAGCTGGAACTCTGCTAAGCAAAAGAGAAGCACACAACTAAAAGCACGATCTATGCTTGAGAAAGATCTTTAGACCTTACACCATGACACTCCTCTCAAGCTTTCTGTAGTCACCACTATGATGTTAAAGCAAATACTCTGGAATGCACGGACGCTTTCAGAAGTCTTTGCTATAACAAAGTCCATTAAATGCCACCTAGAGCCTTCAACAGATTTGGACTCATGACAATGCTTGTTGCAAACCCAACCATACTTGGGGCAGCGGGATTTTTAAGCAAATCCAAAATAAGTCTTTCCCACTTTGCTATACCCATGTAAGATAGGCCATGCAGGTGACATGAGACTTATGCTTGCTATCATACCATACCACTGTATTCTATCATACTGAACCACTGCACAAAATGTGTTTTGTGTGTAACAGAGGAACAACAACTCACATTCAAAGAAGCAGAAGCAACATGTAATACCATTAACAATTAGATCAATACAGCTCTCAGGCTTTCTGGATGGTGTTGGATACAGATACAAAACTTCCCCAACAACTCTGCTAGGGAAGGAAGGCAGGAAGCTTCCAGAGTGGTTCTCCAACGTACCAGAATGACTGAAGACAGTACGGCACCTTGGTCCCAATTACAGGAAGGCAGTAAGCATGCAAGAGCGATAGAGGCATTTCAGAGTGAGCTACCCACACGTTTTGAAGCAGTTTCAATCCTTTACTTGCTTAATGTCTAACACAAGAATTGGATTTACTCTAGTTCAAGCTCATATCACAAGTAAAAGGAATTACTAATGAGACATACGCAAACACCATGGACAAAAACCCAGAACTTATGCATTTCAGAATAAATAAGAAAACTGGTGAGGGAGTTGGTTATCAATTCATTTTTTCATTAAGCATGACTGAAATTTAGATAGATGTTCTAGCCAACAAAAGCAAATTTTCTTCTGGCCTGGCAGACTCTGCAGTTCATAGATGTAACACTCAACACTTCCAGTTAAAGAATTTTCATCAGCAACCTGTTAAAACTCAAGAGAGGCAAGAACATAGTTTAATACATATGCCCTTGAGGACAGCCACTTACTTACCATGCATTACACCAAAACTACCTATCTCCCTTGCAGTACATCACAACCCAGTAAAGCCCAGAAAAGCTTTAAGCCTGGTTAATCAACTGTAGTTTTCCTTGGTTGGATGGTTCACAGTTGGAGGAGAGGATACAGACAGATGAATTGTGGTTTGGACATCATGCAAGCTAACCAACAAAATGTTAGAAAACTAGAAGACACAAAGCAGTTATACTGACCATGATAGAACACACTAATCCTACAGCTGGGCTTCAAAAAAAACCCACACTCCACCTTGTCAGGAACAAGGACATGCAAAGTTTTGACTTTGGGTCAGGCCACAGGGCCAAGCAATCCCTGTACCATGCCTAGCAACCCATTTCCTTGTGACATCTTACCAAGAGCCCTTCTCAGTGGGTCTCAGGAACAGAGATCAGCCCCAGGCTGTGGGCCCCATCCTTAGGAAAATCTAATAGATGTCCATGCAGGCAGGACTTAAACACAAGCTGTCAGCTCTGCAGTTAAACTTCTTCAGAGGCATTGCATAGCAGTCTTTTTATGATGCACTGTTTTCAAAAGCAGAGTAGGAAACAACTTGATATATAGATACAATTCTAGCTTAGAAATGAGCCATTAGAGACACTGATGTTTCTACAAGTAAAAAATATGCAGGATCTCATGATTGCTTTCTTTAAAATTAGCGATCAAAATCTGGTTGCTGGTTAAAAGGTATTTTAATTAAAATACAAGTTGTTGCTACCCAAAAATTCAGTGCATTAGTATAGTACTTCCACACGTGAGAGGAAATAGATTCAAGCAACTGCTCTGCTCTAAGCAACGGGAAGTTGGCAAATACGGGCCAGGGGCAAGCAGCCAAACCAACCACTCATGCTCGGAGCGGTATAAATCAACATACTCAATCAGGCTTTACAATTCCTTTCAAAGGTCTTAAGCCCTAACTGCTTCTTTTATAACGATTTATCAGCCTTCCATCAGATCACTACAGAAAGACACAGAGGAGGCAACAACAGCACGATACTTCCACTTGACCTTGGCTTTGGGCCACTTTTTTTGTCAAGTGTCAAATCAAGAATGAAGCATAAGAGACTTCTATTGTCACACAATTTGGTAACTCATTAGCGTAAGCTTCTGACACATTTTATACCTTATAAACTGAAGTATCAATCATTTTCCTCCACTGTCCTGTCATACCACCAGATGCAGTGTGAAAAAGCCACAGATGGCCCATTGGGCTTTCCAATGGGGTGCCACATACATCGTTTCCCACTGACAACTCTTAACAAAATTTAACAGCGCTGGGGTTACGAATGAATGAAAGAGCATGCAATATTTTTTTTTACAAGTGTTTAAAATAGAACTGAATTCATCAATCACTAAGAAGTAAAACCACTATAGATGCAATAGTTCACAAGACCTCTGCTCAGAGACTTCACAATAGCAGACACAGAAGAGGAAGAAAAATGTATGGGAAGACACTGTGCAATAGCCCATAAGGTGAGGTCTCTCTTGCCATCAAGAGAAAGGGCTACTGAGAGCTCATCCTACACTGTCATTCATTCAGCAATTACCCAGTCACTCCTTTTTAAATAATAAAGATGAACTACGAAGGTCCACTCCAGTGACAGCTGTGCTGGTTAACCTTATTTCAAATGATTATATGGCTGAGAAAATAATGCTGGTCATTCCGGATATAAAAAGATCTCCAAAAACGCACACAACATTTTTGTACAGTAAAATATGTATTTTTTTTGACAGAGACAACAACTCCTAACAACAGGAACAGCTGGAGACTGATGACTTTAAGCTGACAATACATATTTTGATGATTTCACGAGACTAACAAAACGTCAGTATGGCATTCTCCCCATAAAGCTCAATAACATTGACTATGATGGATATACAGACGGTACTGCAGAAAATTATTTGTAACTTCAATACAAAGACAGGCAAGCAAGTAAGCATTCAACCCTAAACACTGGATTTGAACATTCTGAATTTCAAACTCAAATATAACTAAGGAGTTTTCACAGAATACTGAATTAGTATCAAAAACACTAAAAGAAGAACCACCTTTTGTTTAGCAAACAACAAAAAAACAAAACAAAAAAAACCAACAAAACATCACCTAAGGAGAGTTCTACCTTGATCATTTACTACAATGTTATCATTTCTACTGCTACATTTCCATGTTGTAAAGATGATGCATTTAAAAATCTAATTATGTTTGTACACCAGGAATAAAAGGGGTAAGTTTTTAGATGTGTGCCTCCTTAGATCTTCTAGAAGGGTTTTGCACGTAATTCAAGACAGAGCTTACCACTAAATAGTGTTTTTTTCTTTTAAAGCTTTAAAAGAATAGTACACCAAAAGTAATCATTTGGTTACTAACTATAAAAGTTACAGTAAAATATACAACATGAGCAGAATTTGATAAATACTTAAAATACATTTTTTTCTCTCCTATGTTTCCAGTTTTAACAAACTTGAAGTTTGTTCATCCTACATTAAAAAAAACACCGTGCAAAATTAACATTTTAAACCAAGAATTTTCACGCAATATTCAACATATGAATAATTGTTGGGAACAAACTTTCCTTGTACTGATGCTACTTCAGCACTTAAACTGCATAGCAATTTATTTGGGATGTTATAATTTAGTCCTGTGTGGGTGTCAACTGGCTTGCTTCAAAGTTTAGTTCGCATCTACAGCAGTTATTCAAGACGAGGCAATTTTATTAGTCATATGGGCTGTCTGTTACATCTAAGGCTCACGTGCATCTCATTTTGGGAAGTATGGATCCACAACTCCACGCATTTGAAGATTTGAAAATCTCCCAAAACTGATGGATATGCTTCTTGACTTTTGTCTGCACAAAACCAAGTATTAAGGGGCTCAAACATATCACTGACAGCTCCTGAGGAAGCAGATGGACAGACTCCCTGGCCTCCTCCCACATCTACACCATCTTGGGAAAAAATAAAAAGGACAACAGGACAGTGCAACAAGAGTTCTGTGCACCAACTTCCTAACTTACAATGGCATTTCCTCTCTTAAAATTGTGCTCCTTGATATCATGCCACATGTAGACAAGCTGGTGGTTTCCAGCCCTGCCATCTTTATAGATGGGTGCCAAAACAGGCCAAGAATGGAGGAAAGCCATCTAACATCAGCTCTAGAGCAGAAGGGAGAAACATGTATCTGGTGAGCTTTCACAGTGACTATTAAAAATGCATCACGGGGAGGTGAACATCTTAAAACAGTGATGATATGAAAGGCTTCCCACTGGTCTTCTTGAGCAGCAATTCCTCCCCCACCATTGCTTCTCAAGTCAGGAAGCTTCCTAGCCATAGAGGATGATTTTTGTTGAACAGAGCCTTAACTTATTAATAAGAACGAAATCTCCTGACCTAGATTTTCTCCTAGCTTAAATAAATAAATAAAATCTGTGTATACACACACACAGAGCCTTCCACTACAAACATCAACATACTATACTTGTCTTACACCAAAGCACTTCAAAACAGATACTTGACAATGAAAACAAAAAAGGCTTTTCTCTCTCTCTTTCACACACACAGCCTTAACTCAGCTTTGCATACAAACATGAATACAGATGATATGATATTTGATTAAAATAGAAACTTGAACCCCAGGTTGAATGTATTTACTCTTCAAAAGCATTTCACAATTTGACTTCTTCTTGCCTGCTGTGATAATTGATGAAAACTACACAGGAATTAAAATGAGCACAGGTGCACGTCTCTGTGGTTCAAAGAGGTCTGATCTCAAATGAAAATAATAAAAACAAAAAAGCTCCACTATTTTTAATAATGGGTTTAATGTGCCTAACCAAATAAGCCCAGATTCAAAGCAAGATCTTACAGTCCAGGCTTTATATTACCAAAATTCAAAGCTCATTTCATAGTTTATCAGAAACTTTTGTGAGCAATATCTGATTGAAGTATTAACAGCCCTCAGTATTGTGAGAGACTGAACCCAGGGGGAGGGGTGAAACTAAAACAAAAAAAAAATTCTAAAAGCAATAAAGAGCACTAAAACACAAACCAGCAGGTATAACAACAGATACTCAGCACTAAATCAACATTGTTTTTAAATTTGAGAAGTGAAAGGAAAGCTGGAAAGCTTAGAATATTTTACTGCCAATATTAAAGATCCGCACAAAACCCATGATTATTTTCTCTGTCAAATTGATACTGCTACAGCTGGATCACGACTTCCTCATAACTGTGAGGTCAGGTATAAAAAGAAATATGTAATACAGCTAAATCTTTGTGCCAGCTAATACCTAATGCAAAAAAATGTGAATTCCCCCAATTTTCTGTACCAGCCTCCTTCAGCAAAGCAACTAGCATGTCACTAATCCCAAATTTGCTGCACTACTTTGTTAAATAGATTTAGAAGCCAAATACATACAAATCGCACAGAATAAAGCATTGATTCTGTGTTCAAGGCTTATCACTGAGCTTCTGTGAGAATTGAAAGAAAAAAAGCAGTATTCACTTGTGTGGAAAACAAATTAATTTGTCTTCAGTGCATGCCAATGAACAACTCGTCAGTCATGTAGGTATTTTTATACAACTATTTTCTTGAATAAGGTGGCTTCGACACAGCTCGTGCAATAACGTGCATTCAAGCTCCTTTCTGAAGCAAAATCCAGTACATTTTTAGGTCTCTGAATATTAACAGTAGCAGATTACACACCGATGGACCAGAGACTTTTCCCTCCTCCAAGCAGGGGCAGCTCACAGTTCCCTCAATGTGAGACATAGAAGCTAATTAGCACTGCTTCCAGACCAGCTTCATTTTAACTCAAGCACCCCTTTCAATGGTGAGAATGAGGGAAACAGTGGCAGTGGTTTTGAGAAGTATGTCAGTGAAGCTGTCAACATCCAATTTTTTTGCCAAGCAGCCTTTTAACTATACTCCAAGTCCATACATTTTTCCTGTGTAAGTTACAATGGATTTCTGTAGTGCCTACTATTGTGTTCTTAATCATAGAATATCATTATTTTCATAAAGGAACCCCACATATTTAGCAGTGAATTAAAATGTAACAAGTAGACTAAACAAGTATTTATTGAAGAAAAAAACAAAAGAGAGATTCCAGATAGTTAGAAATAACCTAAATCCAAAATTGCTATCATTTTGTTTTAATTAAAATGCATGACTGTTCAAAGCACATGCCTAGTTATTAGTCAGTGAGGAGTGTGTGCATGTTTCATGGGGGGAAAGGAGGCATAAAGCTTAAAATAGCTCATCAATACAAGAAACATCAAACTACCATTTAAACTTCACACAATCCCATTCAAATTTACTGAGTTTATTTGTGTTCTGAGAGGAAGTATATGAAAAGCACGTTCTTCCACACACAGGCAGCTGAACTGGAGTAAGACTAAACCAAATCTACACAGGAAACCCAGGATTAGGGCTGAAACTCTGCTCTAATCCTCCTGTCCACAGAGGGAGCGATCAGCAGCCAGCACGTGGTACAGGCTCTGCACCTGCAATACCCAGGCAGGATTCAAAATGCTTACGAAAAGATCAAGCTTCATCTGACAAGTTTCCTTTTGGCTTAAAAAGTGAAGTATCTGCCTTCCTCAAAAACAAACCAAAACCACATGCTTCAAGCCTTCTCAGCAATTTTGCAAGAAGGATACCTGCACTGGCCAGATGTACACTCAAGCCCACAACTTGTGGGAATGGTCCTGATGGTGAGAAAACAAAGCATGATAAACCAGAAACACTGTGCTTGGGTACCCACAAAACAACTCAAGTTGGCAATATCACATCACTGCATCAATTTTACATTTACTTTTCAGCAAGATCCTTAGTTAACTGATGAAGTCTTAGCAGTTGTTAAACCACTTCACAAACAATGGAACAACAGAATTCCTGTAACAATAAAATAATGTTGAAATATAGTATTGTTTATCTGATGTTGCAAAATGCCTAGCAAAAGAGGAGAAAAGAAAAAGGTTTATCATTAAGTACTACCTCCTACAGCCACATGCAATCATTTCTAGTATTTTTATACTATAATAAGAAGAGAAAGTGCAGGAAACAGCCAGCCAGGTTTCAGACTTCAGAAATTACTGCTGTCCCCAAATGGGGGATTTTCTGTCACACCTATACCAAATGAATACAGACTGCCTGTTTTACAGAACTGGCACGGGGATCACTGTCATGAAGTGCATTGGGGGAATGAGGGGTAAATCTATACCCTGTGACTACTGCTTGAACATAGACTGGATTTAAAAAAAAAAACTAATAATAATTTTAAAAAAACACAGAAAAAAAATACTTTCAGCACCGCAGCTTCCAGAAGCCATCAGTTTCTATTGGTGGAAAACAGTACTTCAGTCCTATGCCATCCTGCCATGAAAGTTTCAATAGTGAAGCAGCGGGTCTTCTGCTTACTTTTGGTATTGCTTCTTTAAACGCACAGTAACATTTCACTTCACAAGACTTACCTATACACTGGTTTCAACTGCAGCCAACACTGACAATAAAATCACAATTCAGCACCAGGAATTGGAAAAATTTGCCAGTTATTTTCTCACCCTTCTTTTCCAACGCGCAATGCAAGCTGATTGTCATCTGGACTGCTTTAATACCTCTCCATATTTTACCAGCATGCATGCTCCTTGCCCAGAGAGCCAACTGCAGTCCACAAGCAGATATCACAAGTTGAGGAATTACTTTCTTATTTGTGAATATATGCCATGTGCATGTTTATTCTGAAGCGACATCAGCATCTGTATGTCCAAGTTATTAAGCATATAAATAATTCATGGTGTTTAATTTCTTATTTTTAGATTACTATTAAAACAGACATCAGCTGCCATATTTGAGCAATGAACAAGGCAAGTTAACCAAGGTAAGTCCCTAAACCTGGTCCTCACTGCACGAATACTAAAATAGTGGAGAAATGTAATAGCACATCAGCTTCCAAACTGAAGATTTGCACATAATTAAGATACTCTTTTCTGTTTCCTCTTAACTGCAAAGCCTCTTTAAAGAATAACTAAAAGTCCTTAACAGTTCAGGTACAAACTGCATCTACATCTGTTTTCCTACTTATAAAGCCACGCTTTCAGCTCAGCAGGAGGAAAGGCTCAGACTTATTTATATCTGCTAATTTTTCAATATTATAGCGTCTTATTGCTGACAACCAGGTATTAATACTAATGCTTATCTGAAAGTTCATAATTATATAACTTATCCTTTTTAAACAGTTTACAGTGTTAAATGCTTAACAGTTTTATTCTGAATAAAAATCCTGCCAAAAATGCAATGAGCATCTTCAGTGCAATCCTCAGTTCTTTCTTTGAAAAGCAAACAAAATCATTACATTCCATAAGGAGAATAAAGCCTCTAAAAGAATTAGACTAAGTTCTTCTCAAAGGCAGGATTGCATTTAAAAAGATTTTATTCTTGGCTCAAACGTGAACATTTGGGAGTCACCACTTTCAAGCAAGCACTCACCCACTTAAAGGCTGAAGCATTTATTTTGAAAAGCAGTGTGAAATTTCAGGGGAAAAAAAAAAAACAACACTATTTTGCACTTCCCTGCTTTTGGTAATTCTCCAGATATGACAAAAAATAATCTCAAAATAGCCTCTTCCCTATATAACCATTTTCTCATAGACACTGCCAAGTTATCTTACACCACCAGTGAGAATTTCTACAAGCTGTAACAACTTCCAAACAAAGCAACACTGAGTACAGAAATCAAGTGAAAATTAAAAGCATTTGAGGTATTTTTGAAGACACCTAAGAAAAGGGCCTGGGGAATTCATTCACTGGATGTTCACCATGTACTACTGCCTTGCCACCAGCCTGCTCAATACCACCAGAAGCCATCAGGGGAACAAGGCCTTAGCAGAGGGCCATGTGCCATATCCTCAGTGCCCAGGGCAGATGAGTTTGAGCCAGCCCCACCACAAAGGACTACATTCCTACTGCAGCTAACAGTCCTCAGAAGAGCAACACTTCACTGCTGGATGCAGACCAGGTACCGTAACTGTTTTTCCAGATCCAGCCCAAATCAGCTGCAGAAAGGAAAAGGTCATCTAGGAAACTGGATCAAGTCCCTACAGGGCTTTTGAATGAAGAGTATTACTTGTGTGCACACACATATGGACAACATTGTGTTATGGCAGAAATACAAATGGATAGAAAGAAGGATTCAGCCTTTTTTCTCCAGGATGACACAAGCCTACCTGAAGACATCCACACACAACGTTCATTGGGGCTTTGAGCAACATGATCTAGAGGGAGATGTCCCTACCTACAGCAGGGGGCTTGGAATGAGATGATCTTATGGGTCTCTTCCAACCCAAACCATTCTATAATTCTGTGGATACTGATGTGTGCTGCTGGTCCCAGTGCCAGAAGTGAGAGTCAGAGTTTTCTGGTCAACTCCCTTTCCCTGCCTCATGTATGCACATATTTGTGGGAATGTTGTTTTGGCCATTCTCCTTGTGTTTCATGTGAAGCCATTACTAATTTCTCTTACCTGCAAAAGAAAATCTTGACTGTGACATGAAAGTGCTCTGTAAGCTGCATTTACAGCAGCAATGGAATGTAGTTGCAAAAACTCGGTTTCTTGGGCCTAATTTTCATTTCATACATGTCAGTCTCCAACTAAAATTACAGCATCAAGCAACAGCTCACCTTTTTTCTTATTTAAATACTTTCACCCAGGAATGTACATAGGAGTAAGTTAAGGCATTTTACTATATAGGTCAAGTCCTGACCTGTACATCTACATACATTAGCATAAAGGTAGAAGTACTGCAGACATCAAAAATGAAACATTAATGACCAGTTTAAATACTCATCCTAGAGACTGCTAAGAGAAAAAAAAATTGCCTAAGCAAAAAAAAAAAACAAAAAAAAAAAAACAAGAAAACTGAAAAGTAATAACCAAAAACAGAGACTGCGTATAATTGGAATCTTTTCCCAAGACTTTTCCTTGTGAGAAATCAGTTGTGTTTTACAAGAAGACAACAGACTGAACTAGGCATCTTCATTTTATGTCACTTTGCATTTCATATATATTTAGGTTGAAGAATAACTACATAACTCAAGATAATTCAAATCTGTTCTGAAGCGTGCTTTTGATTCCCTGAAAAAAGCTGTACGGAGTTTTCCACGCAGAACACATCCTTTTTTTTTCCAGAAAGAACACATCTGTCTTCTTCCCAAGTCAGAACAGAATTAGTTAAAACAAATTATCATGCAACTGAAAACAATTAGATATTTAAGTTCTGTAATTTCTCAACAGTGGAAAGAAGTTCTTCTACAATTCAAGCTGCCAAAGGCTGCAAAGCTGTGATCAAAGACATTATAATGTCAAAAAGAAAAGAGACAGACGCTGGACTGCAACCTAGGGGCACACTCCCTGCTTTCTCAGGAGCTTTCAGTGGTACAAAGCCCAGCAGCCAGAAGGAACCCAGCCATACTCCAGCACCATAATTGCCTCCTTCAAGGACTTACCAACCCACTCCTGGAGAACGCTCACTGCAAGTCCCAGTGAATTTTGTTTCTTATGTTCTCATTTATACTTTTGTTTTTCCTCATGACAGAAAAACAGATCACAACAATTTTAAGAGCTGTTTGACACAAGAAGCAAGATAAACAGAACTAAAGTGAGGTATATCATCTCACTATCAGATACCACAACATTTAAAAGTATGAAAGAGTCCTGACATTGATTTCAGAAAAGCCCCCAGCCAAGCAAGAACTGTGCAACTATGCACAACTCTACAAAACAACTTCACATGAAGGAAAGATGTTATATATAAGTGACCGCTCCACTAAAGAACAAGATACATCTTCCACCTGTTCCACTGTCTGTTTTGAAAGGGTGTTATGAAAATGGTTGTAACAGCGTGTTCATCAAAAACTGTAATGTAAAAAGGACTATTTACAACAAAGGATAAAACTATTTTATTATTTCCTCCAGTTAAGTATACTATGGTACCAAGTTGTATTTAATTGAAGGAAGACTTCACTGGGCACCATTCAGTCTGGTTCAACACTGAAAACAGTGGGCTTTATTTTCAAATAATAGGCAGTTTTCAATTTGCACCAAGTTGAATGAAGTATTCCATAAAAGCAAGTCTCACTGATTAAGGAACAGGTTTTGCTTCTCATTAGAAATTCAACTTTAAAGTAGAAGAAGTTTGAAGCATGAGAAAGAGGTAGCAGAAAGTCTGAAACCTTACAGCAGCTAGTGCTGCATTAGACAGGATCTCTATCCCTACTGCCATTACACTAGTATTCCTCACTTAAGAATGCCCTTCTACAGTTACTGCATTTGCTAAATACCTCCGAAATTAATAGAATGGTGTATTTATACACTTCAATCACGTGAATACCAATAGAAAACATCAGACAGACAATTCAAAACAGACAGAATTAACATCAACATGCAGTTTGTCTCCCTGCCCTCCTGTCTCACCTGGACAGCAGCTCCTTGCATTCAGAGCACAGCAGTGGGCACCACATAGCTGTCTCACAGCCTTGCAATGCCACTACAGAATTACACTATGATATCTGGCTGCAAAGTCAGATAATGCCATTAGTAGCACTTGGTTAGTAAGAATCACAATGATAGAGGATGCAATGAAATGTACACTGCAGGTGGAGCACACACATCTGATTTCAATCGCAGGCTGGGTGCCTTATACCAAGCCCTTTCAGTAACAGCAACACAGAAGTAACATGGAAAACAACCAAGTTGATTCCAACAGTTGGAAAAGCATCATTTGACACCTTCATAGCAGCTTACAGATAATGAAAGCTCAGAAGAAAAAAAAAAAAAAAACTCTTATTAAACTCAGTTGATGGGGTACAGGGCTTCTCCTGGTGCATCTGGCCGCTCACAGATTAGGCCAAGCATTGATACTACTGTTTAGCCAGCTAAGCAGGAGTTAATTCAGCTGCTATGTCCCCAGAGCCTCTGATTCTCTAGTCTAGTCTTTAGGAAGAGCGCTTAGAAAGGGACCAAATACTAGGTGAGCATTCTCTGCATATGCCTCTTCACAAGTGGCATGGATACTACTCCAAAATGACCCAAGGTCTCACAGTTCCCTCACTGGGCACCAGAAAGATGAGCAGGGGTACCTGCAGGGCCAGGACATGAAAATAAGCAGCATGTGCCTTCACCATCACGCTACATACAAGACACCTGTGAACTGTCCAAGATGCAAGGAGATGCCAGGTGAGGAATGCCTCAGAAGCCACCACACTCCACATTCTCCATACACTTACAAAGGTGCCTAGGTCAGTATTATATCATAGTTTCAGTCCAGTATCTGATTTCTTCCTTTACAGAAAATAAACTATTACCGCCTCGCCTCAAGTGAGACCTCCTTAATTTTTCATTCACATTCAGAACCTATTCACACTACTTCCCTTTATCTTGGATCCCCTCAGACTCCTGTAAAAAGACAGGTGGCTGAAAACAGTAAGCCACTGGCAGAATTTTGCATTTTTATTACATGTAGGGGAAGGCATGCTGCAATAATCTTGTTCCATCTCATCAGCATTCCTGTTCTTTAGCATATTTTCGGAATAAAGCCTATGCAGGCAAATTAGCACGGTGATATTTCACATAGTTTTTGGTCTTTATGGTTCATTCTCTCACATGCTAATGCTTCCTGTCAGTTGCCAGGCTCCTAGATCAGTAAAGGGTAATTTGCACATCTGCCTACTGTAGCAGCTGTCTTTTGAAAATTAGGATGGATGGCTTCACAACCCCAGCCAAGCATCAGAACAGCCTGAAGATGTCGAACCAGGAGGATTTTAGGATAAAGTGAGTTCCAAACATCAAAAAGTCCAGAAGAGAGCTTTTCTTTTTTTTAAATCTTGTGGAGCTTTGAAATATCACTTTTAAAGTCATCAATCCCTCAGCCTCATCTCCCCCCCTCCACCACTAGCAACAGACCAAAGAAGCTCCAAGAAAGTCCCACAGCAATTTTCACCCCACGTCCTCCTAATTTTACAATTGCTGAGTAAAAGATACATGCCTATTTGTGTGCATTTCTGCAATTGCACTTATTCATTCATTTTAAGACAAAAAATAGATTATTGTATGCAATCTGTTACTACTCAGATAGCAAAACACTGTTATGTCTGGTAGCAGGCTTGCTGTTTTTGGCTATAAGAGAATTCTTCCCCCCCTCTTCCTGTGAGAGGAAAGATTTTCCCAAAGGATTTAAGTGATTTCATAAAACAAATGTAAAAACAAAGACACTTTTGTCTAAAGACTGCAAGTTTTGTTTTAAGGGGAAAGGACAGAGAGGGAAGGAAGAGAGAAATGACACTGATCATCTTCCAATTAAACAGAAAAAAGCAGACCTCATTCCAAAAATAGAAACTTTGATAGCACAAGCTTTCTATAATAAGGAGTTTATTAAAAAAAATCAAATTAAGATTTGTTTCTAAATATACACATCTTGCTTAACACAATCACCAGTGAATACCTCAAACCACTATGGCAAAGATCAGAGGAAAACATTTTCTCTCCAAATTCAACTGCTTACACTACGCATTCCTATTTGCTCTGCTTCATTAGAGTCAGTTTCTTTCCCTTACAGTCTACCAAATAGGAAGAAAGGAGGAAAAAAAAAAAGGCTGAAATGTGTGGTTTTAAATATACAAAGATTTGTGGGATTCACTTCAGCTACAACTGCTGAAGCTTAACCTAATATACATTATTTCATTTGCTCAATTAGGGCTCAATACTATAGTGGGAATAATCCCCTGAACTTGCACAGCAAACATTACAAGATCAGGACAACAGTAACAATAAATAAAAGAAGAACTAATGAAAGTATCAGAAAAGCCTTCAGCAAAGCTTGTGTTGTGGTCTTGCAAGAAAAAAAATCTAAGCAAGACCTTCACATCTGCAGATGTTCCCCATGCATTTACACAAACACACTGCACAAATGTCATGTGTTACAGAACTGGGACTCCAGTTTCTTACTAGTAGATATTAGTTAAAAATAACACGTGTCCAAATTGAGTGAAAGCATTCCATAAACTCCCATTCACACTGCCTACCACTTAAATTAATTTGGCATTGTCACTCACTGCAGTTGTCGCTTAACACAGAAAAGTAATTCACTGGAAGAGCTCAGCAATACACTTCAGCAATATCACAGCTCGGAATGGCAAAACAACATAGATAATAGGAATCTTGCAATTAAATTGAACATAGAAGTGAAATCCATCACATTTTAACTACTCATATCTACATACACGCACCAGTACACACAAGAGAAACAGTTTCACTTCCAATGGCCCACTGACCTCCCTGGGTAGCACACACTGTTTAAGCTGTCAAACAGAAAAGGACAACAACATACAAAGGTCATTCTGAATCCAAAGGTCTAAGTCCATTCATGAATTTGTGTAGTTATTTATGACTGACTTGCCTAATGCTATGTAGAGGTACTGGAGAAAGAACAATGCTGCTACCAGTGCTGCTACCTTTCACAATGAAAGGATGCTTCTTCAGCTCCTACTTGCACAAGGATAAGAAAAACACCAGGTGGAAATCTGAAAGAAAGTTGCCAGTGAGCACTGGAAGGCTGCAGAACAACCATTCTTCCCCCTTTCTTCCTCCCACAATTCTTCTCCTTTCCTTTGCTTTGTTTGTGAAGTACACAAAACGCCACGTAATTGGCAGATGCTCACACCTAAGAGGTTCTCCCAGCAGTTTGCTGCAAGGTTCTGCTTTGTTCCTTCCCCACTGTACCCTCCCTTCATTCAGACATGTTCCTCTAAATAGCGCAACCCCAGCCAGCTAATAGCTCTCCCACAGTCACATCACAGTGATGAATAAAACATGAGCTTTCCAATTTAATTCGAACACGCATTAATACGCATGCCGAGTTGAAGTGTATCACAAGCAATTCTGTCATCTCCCTTTTCACTGGTTTGCTCATTCAGAGTCTTTCCCTAACTCTTATTTTGTCAATCACATCTCTCTCGTATTCTCCCACTTGTGCATACTCCAGGTTTTACCTCCATCTCTTTAAACCACTCCCCTCTTGCTCCAATCCATTTCTCTGCTTCCCAGACTGACCATGCTTGCCATCAACACAGTAGCAACAAGGATGCTCCTTTCACTTGCTAGAGTTGCAGATGATACTGGATGTGGCTGTTAGCTTCCCTGACCAATAAAGTCTTCAAACATTTCCTCCCATTTCTTAATGCAGACTTTTCCAAGACCTCAAATTTGTAACAAAAAATTATTGGTGTTTTAAAGAACTCAACAAAGCACCAGAAGATGTGTGCTCAGCTGATTTGCTGGAGGCTGTTCAAGTTCAGGTTGAATCTCTCCTTTATAAACCTGAAATAACTTATCCACCTCACGCATTAGCATTTGGAACTTGAAAGTTGTCAAATAAAAGATGCCACACAAACGCAAAGCATAGACCTGGTCTCATCTTTTTTAATGATATACTCATCACTCATATAAAAGCAACAGCAGCAAGTGGAAAAAAAAAAAAAAAAAATCACAATAAGTGAATAGCATAATACATGCTAAAAGCTACCAAGACAATAAATTCAATTTTCCCTGGGATTGTTAAATTATTCTTTTGATGGCTCAGTACAATCTTTTCACGTTTATTTCCTATGGGGGATGCCAACACATTGAGCTCATTACACAGCTCCACTTGAGAAGAGGGGGGAAAAAAAAAAAAGGAAAAAACACATGTATTTAAAGCAAACATTGAAAATTTGAACTATTAAATTTTCCACAACTACAGTGGAAAGGAGTTTGCAGCTGTATTATTTCTAAGGAAGCTAGACACCTGCCTTATAAATTCAAAACAAACAGACATAAAACAGTATCAAGACACTGATCTTGCTTTGATGTACAAACATTCTCAAAGCATCTTGCTTTTTTAAAATGCTTCTTCTAAAGATGCATCCGCACCAATGACATACATTCTTCCTCCTGTATAAAGAGTCCTCTTGAAGCTTCCAGAAGCCAGATTGTGTCTACAAAGCCCAGCCAGAGAAGAGCATACAAATGGGCAGGCCCCAATGCTATAGAGGAGATCAAAGTCAACACAGTGGGGCCATCAAATCACATACGCCATCATTAAGCTTTCCATGAGGCACACGCCCTCTGTTCTTACCAGACAAGCCTTCAGCTGAAGGGAAACCCTGAACAAAGTGTGTGAGCTGCCATGCCTCATGCTTCAGGGTGAAGTGAAGTGACCGGGCCTCCTTGGGCTCTGTGTGGCTCAGCACAGAGGATGGATGTAAACACCCACTCAACAGGACAGCGTGGTCCTTACTTATGTGTTCATCAGCCATCCTGACCTCCAGACTGCTCTTCTGTTTTCTATCCCATGCATATTAATTTGTGGTCATCTTTAATATTTTATGATTTATACTTGATTCCATTATGCACTAAAAAAAAAAAAAAAGCAGCAGCTACTAATGGCATTGACAAGAATTTTACTTGCTAAAAATTCCATTCGCCATCATGTGACTGGACTACAGTCATCCTCAAAAAATTAAAAAAAAAAAATTATCTGCTCATGATGTTCCTTCATGGAAGCATTTTCTATTTCTGTTGATTTACATCAAGGATTGAAGCAACAAACTTAAGGTATCTTGAGTTACTCAAGCAGGTTCCTCAGCAGTCACACGCAAACTTCAAACATAAACTGATTTAATAGACCAACAGGCGGGAGATTTTCCCAGCCATCAGAGTCTGGATACTCATTTCAATTTTCAACATACATATTTTCTAACATTCATTCAACAAGACATCCAGTCATCCTCCTGTACAACAAGCTTTTAATCAACAATTACAGATGAACTTCAGTTTATGACCTTTCCTCTTCCCTAAGAATCTGCCCCAGGGAATTTCTTAGCAGCTGCTACCTTCCTGTCTGCCCTAACTAAGAGATAAAAGCCAACACAGCTTCAGTTTTAGTCTCCATCTAAATCCAGACTGTTTGCACCCACCATCTTTGTAGCCTGGATGATCCTCTAGACGTTCTACTGGAATTTTATATTCTCTGTACACAAGTAACCAGAACTGTGTGCAACATTTGACATGAAATCTCCCAATGCCTTGTATAATAACTTGCCTATCTCTGCTGAAGAGATCTTGGTGACCACTGCATTTCCTTTTGTGTCCAGCATCAGTCATCCCTGTTTGAGTACAGCATGTAGGCCTTCCCCTGCAGACCTATTTTAAAGGATGACCTCCCAGCTGATAGCAGATGCGCTGCTAATAATCACTCAGCAGATAATCTCACTTTCAGAGCTATTTAACTTCTCTCATCCATACCACTTCGGTCATCATGGACATTCAAGACTCCCTGTGCAACAATCCAACCTTCCTCAATGCTGACTGTGCTCCCTGACTTCACCTCATCAGCAATCACCCTTTGCACAGATTAATCTTAGCTGATATGAAGGAAAGACGACCAGCTCCCCAGCAATACCTACCCCAAACCAGCAACTCCATTCATGCAGCCAGAGTCACAATTTCTTTTTTGGTGTCTCCTTAAACTTAACCACTTTTTTAACCAGTCCTCGTATTTTCAATCTAGCTATTTTCACTGTAGCACCACTGAAGTCTTCTGCTCCTTTTGTCTACAACATTCAGTATTCATCCAGTAATAATACATCTTTAGTCTCCCATGACCTAATTGTAGCAAATCCACGATGCATCTTATCCTGTTTTCCACTTATCTTTGTGTATTTAATTACTTTTTCCATTCTAAATTTGTTCTAAATCCCTGAATATTATCAAGACCAGAGCAAGAAGTGTGAATAGATCTCATTCTTCTTTCCTTAGAAAATTAACACAAGTGTAATTATTTTGCTTTACTGCTATCACAATCAC
Organism: Lagopus leucura; assembly: GCF_019238085.1. Taxonomy (NCBI): domain Eukaryota; kingdom Metazoa; phylum Chordata; class Aves; order Galliformes; family Phasianidae; genus Lagopus; species Lagopus leucura. Next base: position 54,424,407 of record NW_024962263.1, on the reverse strand, counting down.
TACATCCAATTTGACAGACAACAAGCTTTTTTTACCTGGCTCCAACATTCTATGCCAACCCTTTCAGAGTCCTACAGCAAAGACTCTTTGCTTTCCTTTGCTTGACAGCATTTATTTTTATTTATTTGTCATGCTGTCTTTCTCCCATATTCAAATCCTCATTTCTATAGAAACTGACCATAAATGCCTAATTTTGGAGTTGTTAAAGTCACATCCTTAACTACAAACTGGTCCTCACAGTATCAAACCCAACTTCTCTTCCCCCCACCTTTAAAAAAAAAAAAAAAAAATCTCTGTTCATGTTAAATTTCTTCACAATCTGGCATTCAGAAATACATGTTACTCCTGCAGTTTCAGCCCACTGACAGTAAGTCTCCTCTTTCACTTCAGTTCTTAGAAGTTTTCTGGTAGCCTGTGGTATCTTTTTCAGGACACTTAGTCTTGCAGCAAGGTCCGCAGACTCCTTGGAAAACTTTTCCTTCTGCTTAAAATGCAGGTTCTGAGCAGATGTTGTACCCTTCATTTAATGCAATCCAACATATTTTTTTCCCCTCCAAATCTGTAGACCTGTAGGTCTTTAGCTTAGTGGACTTCACAAACTAGTTTCTCTAACTTCTCAGAACTTGACCTTCTGAAATAAAAGCAGTTTGCAGCTGACACATTAATCCCTCATTTTAATTCACAATGATTAATTTGTGGCTAATCAACACATGCACCTTGTGGAACAGAGCTATAATCTAGTGATGGAAAGCCAGATCCAGTGTCAGCCATGGGTAGACCAGAAACATTCCAGAACAAAAGCTCAAAGACATGACATCCAGCTCTGGACAGGGTGTATATATAAGGGTATATATATAAGTTCACTGCCCATTCCTCTACAGTTAATGGGCAAAAGATATCCCATGGTAATTAGACTGAATATCAATCAGTATGCTGAAATACATGACCACTTTTAGAAGCATACTTCAAAAAGGAAGACTTTTGTACACTACGCTTTTTCATGTTAGCACCATATCTCAAATAGGTTCTGTAGCTCTGAGCAACCAAAACATAATTATAGAGCCATGTTTCATAACTTCACGCACTTTTGCCTCATTAAATGAAATTCACTCCTCCTGGTTTTGGAGTATAATGTAAACTATAAAGTAAAGTAGAAAGCAACATCACGCCCACTGTAAAACCACACTTGTACAGAGCCCCTCCAGGAACTACCTGAAATGCCATCAGCCCCAAGGTGCAGGGAGAGAGCGCTCAGATGAGCTGCAGCAGGATATGGTAAGAGCCACTCCAGCAAAGTGACAGCAGATGAGTTCTGTATGTGCCTGGAAAACACCATTCCCCTCTTAGCTTTGACTCATGACACGATTTCTCTCATTATCTGCAGAAATGTCCTGGCACAAGGGCAGCTCAGGGCTATCAGCTCCATCAAGGCAATAAATCACCCAAAAAGTACATTCCTGGTATACTTACACTACAGAGCTGTAAAGAGAGCACGGACACCTGCTTGTTACTTCCTGCCCACAGAGGTTGTACCCACAGATTCAATACTGCATCATGAAATATCAAATGATTACGATCCTTTACAATGGGATGCCTGTCGAAGCCAGCATACAGCTCTGACCAAAGCACACCATGGCAAACAACTGCCATCATCCCCACAGAGACTACCAGCGATCCTTCATCTCTCTCAGCCTGCATCACCAGAAATGGTCTCACCAGCTCACACTGAAGCTTTGCAAAACCCGAGCACTTGCCCACTCTCACAACAGAGAAGCACAGTTTTCAAAAACCTCTTCATCCCACCCCAGTGAATAGGGTGCCGTTTTTTTGCTCCAGAAGTGCTCAGAAAGGTTTTGTTAATTCTAAGCCAGTTGCGTGCTGGGGTGGTATGGATTACACTGACCTTTTCAGAGCTCCAAACTTTTTAAAACAAGTAGGACACAACGTGAGACACAAGGCACACTGTACGCCCACAGCATGCCATGCACCAAAGAACCAGCAGGCTCTATGGGCAGAGCCAACAACAAGCTGCCCTATAAAGTATGGCTCCTATGGTACATAAATATGGATGTGAAATGAAAGCACTAGCTCTAACCCAGAACCATATTTAATCAAGAGACACATTTCACAGGGGAGTGAAGTCAAATTGCAAAGTGACCTCTGCAAAGCCACTCAGCAGATCAGTAGATTTAAAAAACAGAGCACTACAGCCATGTGATAAGAGGTATACACTAAAGATAAAAGTTCCACCCTACAGATAAAAGTCATCCTCCTGCTTAAAAACACAATAGCATTGTCATTTTAAGCATAAAGGATGTTCCACCCGTAAGTATCTGAACACAATAACTGTAGATTTGAAACACAAGCACGGATCAGCATACAAATCCCCCCAACTCGGGTCTAAGTGAATTAACACCGTGATGGCACGGAAGACGTAGATGTGCCCACGCAAGATTTTTGAAAGTTTTAACCTCCTCTATTATATACGTTGTCATACGCGTTGGACCATAGGAAACAGCTTCGCTCCTTGCCCTGGGAAAGATGCACCACTGGGTAAGCGCAGGAGGAGTACGGGCCGTACAAGCCAGTTACCTCCGGACAAGCCTTCCCCGCGGCTCAGCTCAGCACCGGGAGCCGCCAGCCGTCCCGCTCGGGCAGCGCGGTGTCAGAGGCAGAGCAACACCATGTGCTCGGCCCCATCCCCGCGCAAGGGAGTCCAGGGGAGGAAGTTCACGCTCCGCACCGACCCGGGAAAAATAACTCGGAGCAGCTAACCGGCCAGTCCTCCCAGCTGCTTTCTCCCGAGCCATATGTTGTCCCTTGATATTAGCGAGGAATTTCAAACCGCTTCGCCCGCTCCGCCGCCGGATCCCGAGGGAGCGGGCACAGAACCGGCTCCGCTTCCTCTAGGCGCCCACCCGACGGGTCCGTCCGCCCCCTCCCCACCGGGCAGGGCGGCTCGCAACGCACCGCAGCGCCCGGTGGGATGAACCCCCGCCCGCTCCCCGCCCGCCCTCCCTCCGCCGCGGGGGGTCCGCAGCGAGAGGGGGAGCGGTTGCGGAGCGGCGGCGCGGCGTTCAGTCCAGGGCCCCACCGCGCCCGCCGAACCCCGAATCGCGGCTCGGCCCGGCGCCGCGCCCCGCCGCCCTTACCGTCTTCGCCGGCGCGGCGCGGAGCCTCCCGCTGAAGAGCGAGGCGAAGCCGCGGGGAAGAGCGGAGAGCCGGGCCGAGAAAGCCGCCGCCGCCGCCAGCAGGAGGAGGAGGGGGCGGAGGATCGGCCGTGAAGGGGAGGAGACGGGGGGCGGGCGAGCCGAGGGGCCGGCGGCCGCGCAGCCGGCGCTTCCTCCCGACACGCCGCCGAGCGGGGCCAGGCCGAGCGTGGGGGCCGGGGTGCGGGGCCCTCCCAACGCGGCCGGGCCCGGGTCGGTGCGGGCTCGCCCTCGCAGTGGTCGCGCTGCGCGGAGCGGCCCCGCCGCCACCGCCGCCTTTGTTCGGTCGGGGCGTGGCCGGGCGTGGGGGCGGCGGGCCGGGCGCCGAGCCCTGAGCCCCGCCCGGGGCTGCTCCTTCGGCCGCGGACGGCACGGCATTAGCGATGTTAATTTGGGACTGCGATGAAAGCCCCGCTCACCTGTGCCAAGCGCTGCTCGGCATCCAGCGTTGAAGTCAGCCCACGCACAGCGCCTCGGCTGCCTGTTTATGCCTGGGGAGCTGACTGGCGACTGCTCTGTTAAATTAACTTGTGGGGTTTTTCCCTTCTGTCTTTCTCACTCTCTCTCTTTCTCTCTTTCTTTCTTTTTTTTTTTTTTTTTTTTTTTTTTCCCTTTTTTTTTTTTTTTTCTTTAATAATTGCAAAGGATAAAAGAAGCCATAAAGACTGTTTTCTTAGTATTCTGTTCCTGGTAGCTATCAAGAACTACAAAACAGATTTCAGTTGCACCTTTATCCCGTTGTCTGTGTGCATTGCTTTTCTTTCAAAAATTGACACTCGAACAGTCACCAGGAAGGGATTATTCTGCTCTTTGCTGTGGCCTCACTTTGAGCACTGGGTGCAAGTTTGGGCTGAAGAGAGGACAAGGAAAGCATCCAAAGGAGGACCTGAAGGGCAGTATGTGTGAGGAGTGGCTGAGGTCCCTCAGCCCAGAGCAGAGGAGCTGAGGGGAGGCCTCATGGTGGCTGTAGCTCCTAAAGGGGAGCAGAGAGGCAGCGCTGAGCTCTGCTTTCTGTGACAGCGACAGGGCCCAAAGGAAAGGCATGGAGCTGTGTCAGGGGAGGGGCAGGTTGGATATCAGGAAAAGGTTTTTCACCAGAGGGTGGTCGGTGTGGAACAGGCTGCCCAGGGCAGTGGTCCTGGCCACAAGCTGCTGGAGCTCGAGGTAAGTTTGGACAACATTCTCAGACATAGGATTTGTATTAATGGTGATCTTGTGTGGAGGCAGGATTTGTAATCAATGATCTTTGGGGGCCCTTCCCAGTTGGGATGTTCCATGGTTCTGTGATTTGCACATTGATGCACATGTCTAGTTGCTGACTGAATTCTGAGCACCTTGTGAAAGCAAACCTTTCACACCTGTCCATTTCTTGTTCTGTAACACCACTCCTGATTTCAGGTCATCAGTTTGAGTTCTCAGGACAACACAGGCTGTCCCTTCACATCAGTTAAAATAGTTGAAAGGGAAGGATCTTCCTGTGTCTCACTTAGAAGGGGATCTTCCTGTGTCTCACTTAGAAGGGGCTTAGGAACTCTTGCATGAAGTCTTCTCCAAAGAGCACTTAGACTTCAGTCAGTTGGACTGAAGTGGTTCAACCTACACAGGACCACCTATAAAGTGACCTTTCAGTGAACTGCTGACAAACTAGAACTATACCAAGTTGTTAGGACCCGGGGGAACCTTTGGCAGCCTTCCTTAAAACCTGCTTTCCCCAGTGTTCATTAGTAACCCCCTAGAGCTCCAGCAGTTCCACGTTTTCACCTGGAAGCTCTTGATGAGTGCAGACACTCAGAGCACAGTGGCCTCTGCTTCAGCTCAGTGCAAAGATCATGGAGCACAAGGTTTTTGATTCTAAGCTGTTCAGGTTGTTTAGCACCGACCAGCCACTTTGACATGCAATTCCTAGTCAAAAAAGAGGCCTACCAGTACTTTATTTTCAGGACAACACACAAACATTTGTCAAACAGCACTTCTGTTGTGTGCACCCTTCCTGATGAAACAAAAGCTACAGAGCTCTTTCTTACAGTACTGACCAGTAACGTTTTCACACCAATTCATCACATGATGGATAGCCTTATTAAATTATGCCACACTGCAGCTGATGCCTCTGGGAAGAAGTATGGAATAATACAATTAATATCTCACCCTTTAATTTTAATATAGCTATTAAAATATTCATTCTCACCATCAAGATTGGTAACAGCCTCTGTCTCAGACAGATGACCATCCCATAAAAGCACTGCCTGAAGTTCCCCACCTGCAAGGCAAGCCGTAGACTCAAGTTAATCATGAGCACCCAGGGACATCGTCACGTTCCAAGTCATTTTAATGAAACCAGCACTCTGAACCCAGGATGACATTTGAGGGCACCATAAATGATTATCCTTGCACACAGAGATTTGTATTTCAGGATGCCATAGCCTCCGTGTACAAGTGGTATCCGAGGCAAAGACTAATTCTATGAGTGTGCATGTACCTGATTAAACTCATCTAATTCCGTAAGGCTAAAATAAAACATGCATAAGAGACTGAGTTGTCTGGAACTAAGTTGGGAATCTTTGGAGGTGGACAGAAAATTATCCAGTTCCAGACTTATTTCTTCACACATACGTAAGAACAGATGATTACAAAATGAATTCATCTTGTTGGTCCATTAAAACGCTTCATAACTTACAAAAGGTTTTGAGATACAGGGTTTTAAAAATCCAGCTACTGATTATAACTGTCTACCTAGGCCCAAATTCTTATAAGACCAAGAATAAAGCATTTGTCAGTCTGATCAGCAGGTTTACTTGGAAGCAGCTGACACTGCTTAAAATAAAATTGTGTTAATTAACACAGGTTCTCAAGGTCATGTTGTAACAGCGCAACCCACAGTGCAGACAAGCTCTGTCCACCCAAACAATGGGTTGCTTTTATTCGTGTTCCTTCAACCTGCCATCAACAGCAAGTCTGCATTTCACTGCTGCTTCTGAACTTTCAGCCTGCTTGTGTTCAAAAGGAATTTTGGTTGCACTTTGGCTTACATATGCTGTCTGCAAAGCAGCGAGCAGAGGGAGGAAGCAGTCACCTGCTGTAGGGGCAGCCAGGGTTAAATGAGCTCATTTCCCTCTGGTTAGTTCTCTGGGTCTGACTGCGGCATGTTTGGATTTTGGATCTGGTCTGCTTGTGTTAACACAAGCATAATGATCAAAATACATTTGAACATGCAGATTGCTGCCTGGATTACTGCCGCAATTAGCCCTGGCAGTTTAAGTACTGCACAACGCAGCTCTCCTCTCTGCCACTTGTGCCTGTAGGATGCATTCACTCTGTATTACTTCAGACCACAGACAAGGAGGGGCGATCTGAAATCAGAAGCATCCTACAGCAGCTGCACCAACATGTTTTTTAGTGTACTTCTCCTGGGTTAAATCCATGAGTGAAGCACGTACATGCTGTCTGATCCCAGCCTGGTCCACCTCCTCTGTCCATGCAGTTCCCTCAGCTACACCTGCTGAGGTGGAGTCTGGATGGCTGAGAAAATCACAGCTTGCACATCCCTGAGCTGTACATGCACATTCAACAACTGTGTCTTCGGCTGCATCCAAACAAGCGTGGCCAGCAGAATGATGGAGGTGATCCTGCCCCTCTACTCTGCGCTGATGAGACCTTACTTGGAGTACTAGATCCAAATGCAGAATCTTCAATACAGGAGGGGCATGGACTTGTTGGAGCACATCCAGAGGAGAGTCACAAAAATGATCCAAGGGATGGAACACCTCTCCTATGAGGAGAGGCTGAGAGAGCTGGGGCTGTTCAGCCTGGAGAAGAGAAGATTCTGGAGACCTGATACCAGCCTTTCTTTTGCTAGCAGGGGACTGCAAGAAGGAGGGGGACAGAATCCTTAGCAGGGTCCATTGTGATAGGACAAAGAGAAACGGTTTCAAACTAAAATGAGAAGAGATTCAAATTGGTAATAAGGAAAAAGTTATTTTTACAATAAAGGTATTGAGGCACTGGAATGGGTTGCACAGACAAGTGTGGATACACTGTCCCTGGAGACATTCAAGATCAGATTGAACCAGGCTCTGAGCAACCTGATGTAGCTGCAGATGTCCCTGTTCACTGCAGGAGAGTTGGACTAGACGGCCTTTAAAGGTCCCTTCCAACTCAAATGATTCTATGATTTTAAATCCCACTGACCAGTGTTTCATAAAACAAGACTGAATTCCCTATGTCTGATCCCCAAAACACACAACTGCTCACACTAACAAGGTGGCATAAGACCCTGTAGTCCTGTATTTGAGCAGTGGGGAATAGTTTTTTCCTTCAATAAACTGTAGAAAAATTTTACGTTCCATGATCACCATGCTACTGGGGCCTTATTTGAAATGGAAGAAATGGTAAAGAAGAGATATGTGTCACATTTACCCATTCTCTTGGTGCTCAACAGCCATTGTGCCAAGCAGTAAGCAAGGCCAAAAGCCCTTCCCAGCTCCCTGAAGCCCAGCACTACACAGGACAACACACTGTTGTCTTGTCTCAGCCACTGCATTCTCCCCATCAACTTGAACATAGCTATATTTAGGATCCACTACAAGGCATTCATTCTGTTCTCAATTTTCTCTGCACTCACCTTGGGCATTACCTACAATGCTGTTACAGCTGTGTTTACTCTTCAGTTTCGAGAGGTGTGTGGAGGTAAACCCAGCCAAAATGGAGGAGCCAGAAGGTGTGAGGACATGACTACATCACTTGACACATTGCCTCAACCCATGCAAGCAGGGAAATAAAGACGTGGCTGCTCCTTTTCCCTGCATATACAGGGCCATTAAAGCTGAGCCAGACAGATATCAGTTCTTTAATTAGGCTTGTCCCTTGCAATGCCCCAGGAAAAATGTTATAAGAAATACCATACGATTGCCCAAGAACAAATGAGATATGATTTTAAACACCCTTTATTACTAACATTGCATAAGTATTCTAACAATCAAATCTAACAGTTTGTTATCATAAGCACAATCCTTCTGGCATAGCAGCAGCAAGATGAATAGCATGTCATATCTGTACTCAGCAAATAGCTGCTTGCCTTTGTAAATAAAACTGTCAGGACCCATTCTCCATACACATTTGCAAATTACATCCATTCGCTATGTGTCTTGTGGCTTATTTAATATGCTGGCAGAGGAATGTTACCCACATATCCCTGTCATTGCCAAGAAGCAGGCACCTTGGGAGCTATGGCTTGAATCCACCCATGCCTCATATAGACCCTTGCTGAGAAGCCTGCTCATTATCTGGTTTACAAACATTCCAACCTAGCACTCCAAGAGTGTTTGCTTTGATTACTCCATTAAACAAGGATCACATAACCTCAGAGGAAGTGATTATATACTTATTTTAGTAATAAGGTAAAACCTAAGGTAAACCTATTATGGAAAGTATGAAACTCTAATCAACATCTCTGAACATCATTCCTGAAGGATTTCTATATGTGTGCCTGTCACTGCTTTGCACTGTCAAAGGGTATTTTGCTACACTGTAGTAGGGGGAAGTTATGTGACAACCTGCTGTGCAGAGCAGAGCCATGCCTCCTCATCCCAATGTCAGCATCCTGCAGTTCAGTTAAACTCTTTGTCTCATTTTAACTGTGTGATATGCCAACAATATTGCTTACTTCCCAGAGAAAAAGAGTAAACTAGTTCAGGTGTGCCCTACACTCTAGGAAAGCAGAGTAAGCAATGAGCCCTATATTATTTTAGGGGTCTTCCTTTGGCATTTTGTGCTTTTTGAAGTTTATTCTGCATAATACCTGAAGAGGACAAAATTAATCATCAATGGCATTTTTAAAAGTAAGAATTACCTTTTTATAACTTTTATATTGCAGAAGTGTCTGCATCTCTTTAATAGTCTTTAATAATCTGAAGAAGAGAATATCTTCTGGAGATCTTATCACCTTGTACTTCTTGAAAGGAGGTGGTAAAGAGGTGGGAATTGTCCTCTTCTCCCAAGTAACAGCAATAGGACAAGAGGTAATGGTCTCAGGTTGCACCAGGGGAGCCCCAGTTTGGATATTAGGAAAAATTCTTCTCAGAAAGTGCTGAGGTATTGGAACAGGCTGCCCAGAGAGGTGGTGGAGTCACCAACCTTGGAGATGTTCAAAAAACATATGGATGTGGCACTCAGGGACATGGCTAGTGAGTATGGTGGAGATGGGTTAAAGGTTGGACTGGATGATCTTAATGCTATTTCCAACCTTTGTGATTCTGTGATCTTAAAATACTAATATATGAAGTGCTGCAATTTTGTTTATATCTCATACAAAGTAAGAAAACCATATATGAAACCATATATCATGCTAATTTTGACATTTTTCATTAATGATATGTAATAAACTAATGTCATTTCAACAAAGAGTTCTAATTAGTTGCCAGTAACACAGCATAGTCCTTTGTAATTAAAAATTCTGTGTGTGAGGAGAACTGCCTTGTTCTCATTACAGGGCCTAATGCCACAGAGCATCACATTTCTTGTTATTCTACCAGAGGAATGTATGAGCACAGTAATGACTGCATTAGGGAATGGCACATAACAACAGAATCAATAACAGATATAAAATGTGATGACACTAAATTGCAAAGAAAAATTTGTCCATAGAAAAGCCTCCCTCCGGCTTGTATTATTACACTCCCCCCTCCCCCCCCTCCCCCCGGGCAGTTCTATGGCAACAACACAGCTTTTGAGCACCCAGACAAGCATCTCATCTAATGACAGTGGTAGAGAGTGGTGGCATGGAGGGAGGGCTGGATCAGAATGGGAGATGAGAAAGATCCAGCAGTTCCTACAGCAGGCCATGAACACCATGGGAGAGGCTCTACGGGAGTCATTTATCACCTGTTGCATGGCTTTCTCCTTTAATTACCAGAAGCTTTAACATCCAAGATGAGCAGAGGTTGGACAGTATTTTCAAGTGTGCCTGGGCTGCAGTGCAGATGCCAAAGCATGAATAAAACCAGAAGCTGTGAGTTCTGATTTCAGGTTCTCATCATTGCTAAAGCAGATCTGGTTTTATTTTACATATTGAGGTGAAGCTCTTAAGCAACGTGGGAAACAGCACAGAGCACAGCTCAAGAATTAAGCATGTTTTGGATTGATAAAGCATTGATCAGGCAGTACTGTTTGCTTCTTGCTATAGCCCTTTCTAGAGACATCTTTTTTTTGTCAGAAAAGAAGATCATAAGTGGTTAGGGGAAATGAAGAGCTGAGTGTGAAATGAGTTATATGTAGAAATGAGTGATTTATTACTTAAATAACTGTTATATCAAAATACATTTAAAAATAATTCTAATTTTTATTTCATGGTATCTATTGTATTTGTACAATTTTATGAGAACAGGCCAATTGTACTGAAGTGCTTGCAATCAAAACAGCACACTAATGGAATGAGCAAAAATCTCAATCACAGGCTGAGGGGTAGGATCAGACACATGAAACCTCATAGTGCCTTTGTAGTTATATGCAAGCTTTTTCTTTTTAAAACACCGTCAGGAAAGAACTGATGCCTCTTTCTCAAGAACTTCACCTGCAAGAATTCTTGCCCTGAGTGGGCTTTTTCCCAATCATTTTCCCAGTCTATGGGAAGAGGGGGACAGAAAGCTGATGGATTTAAGTTACACATGAGGTCTGACTTCCTTGCACCCCAGCTGGTGCCTGGTCTGAACAGGATGCCAAGTGAACTGCACCGATGTCTCTCTGAAGTAAGACTATCACAGAGAGGCTATTTAAACATGAGCATGAAACTATCCCACCTCCAATAGCTTGCATTTTCCTTCTCACTTAGGTTCTCTGCTAGGAGCAGCTCAGTGCAAGATGCCCTTATTAACTCTCTAACACACATGTGCCATGCCTCTGCCCAAGCACTCACCCTCAGCGTTCCTCCTGCGCAGCTCCCAGACATCACTTCCACCCCCAGCCCATTTTCAGCAGTGTAGCAATCACCCTGGCATAGGCAAATTTAAAAATATCCTCCCACATTGTTGCATTGGAGGTGCTCAGGGGAGCTTGCCACCTCTTGCTGCGTGGCCCACACTTATATAGTGCATGTGAGTGGTGACTGTGTCCCTGTCTGTGCTGGCTCATCGAGGAGTTTCTTTTGACAGCTCACACATGAGAAGGTTTTGTTATTTTTTGAAATGTTGTGGTAGATTTGTTACACTTTTGGCCAGAATGTCAGCAGAGCATCTGCAGGGATGCGAGCATTGGAAGTGACAAGCAGTGAATAACTGATATCAGGCATAACTAATAGTTGTGCTCTGACTTTGTCATGTTATTCTTAAAAAAAATCCAGTCTGTAAATACAGTCTACATTTGTTAGCTTGAAAGGAGGGAAAGGGGATACAAAAATAATACAGACAGAGAAATTAATAACCAAAAAGTTGAAAAGCAAGCAGAAGAAAGTGAATAGCAAACGGGAGATGGTGGATTAGGAGAGATATAAACATACAAATGGATCAAAAGCTGATACAGAATTGTAAGAAGTGAACTGAGGATGAAAGTAATCACATCATTTCAAAGAAGGAAAAAAACGAAGAAGAAAGTATTTGCAAATTTTGAATTATTATATACAACCAGTGATTCCAGAACCATGGGCAAGAAGGACACGGTAAAAGCAAGTGTGTGCTGAAGGCCCATGGGCTGTGAGACATTCTATTTTGAAAGTTAACAAGAAATCTGTGAAGGGACTTAAAATACAGAGCAAGCGTGGGTGGGGCGGTGGGTACTTGCAGCTCAGACGCAATTTGGATGCTGATGAAGTCGTGCTGTAAGACAAATATTATCTTTAACCACCACGGGAACAATGCAGTTATTTCAGCAATAGAAGAGTTATGCAAGGGAAGACATTTGAATGAACTTGTGGGCTTCTTTTAGAGGCTGCAGCGAAGCTGATGACTGTATTTTCATTCAGACTTGTTGCTTCTCTTTGTTAATCATTGGTAGAACAGAAAATGTGGTGAGAACAATAAGCTGTAAGGTGGTGTGTACTTACATTGTGCTCTTCCTCCACACACTGCCCATTTTGTTTTCTTTGAAAGCAGAAACAGTTAAAATCTAGCAGGGCACAAATCCGTAACGTCACTGAGATATTTTCCAAAAGGAAATATTTTACATCAGAAAACCAGAAGAAAGAGAGAGAAGGGACTCCCAGGACAGGTCAGTGGATGAAGTACAGCATCAGATCTCTCTTCAAGTTGTATTATGGAACTGGAACATCAACCGTTGTGCCTGCTGTATTAGTCTTACTCAGTTGTACCAGCAAAAGCCACATGTTAGGTTTCTGGAAGGGATGGAGCTGAAACTGGGTACCATGGGGCAGTGGCTGCATTCAACTGCAGTTCCCAAGCAGCCACAGGTGCTAGGCAGCTTCCAAAAAACAAATGCTGGTGTTTTCACAGCTGTGAGTGAAGACATTACCTCTGAAAAAAAAAAAATGATCGCTGTGCTGCTCTTCCTGGTGTTCAACAAATACTTGCTATTTATTCTATTCACAGGACCTCTGCAAAAATGATGTGATAAAGTTTAGAAATAGAAGGAAGATCTTGGGTAGAAGGCAACATACACTGCTAGGTGCTTAGCACAATTATTGTATGATAGATTAACCAAGGGTGTAATATGGTGCTTATCTGGATGTCATGTGAAGCAATGAAAGTCTTCATTTCACACCAAATAGATTAGTTGTAGATAGTTGTTGGAAATGGCAATGCTTTCTAGAATTATCTTTAAAAATGTGTGCAAAATAAATAGAAAGGAGGTTTTCACAAATAAGAGAATACTTTCTAAAGGCATGGTGTACCATTACAGTAATATGATAGAAACTGAAAGTGTAACTTGCAAACAAAGTTTAACTTGCAACAAACTCTAGGCCATAAAAAAAGTTATTTCTTCTTTCTTTTTTTAAATTCCTGGAAATATTCCTGAAGTAACTCCCAGCTTTCCAAGTGGGAATATTTTATTAAAGTTACCATATGCTGGGATATATTCTGTCCAACTTGACATACGTTTTCCATTAGCAGTGAAGAGATTTCTTATGAATAAAATGATGGGAACTACTGGTGCATGTGAAGAAAGTGTCTTCCTTTTTTCTGTTGCACACCCTGTTGCAAAAACCCTAATACAATTCACAGCTGCACCAAAAACACTATGCAATATTTAATGGTATATTGCTATTGAGTATGCATGGAACTTTACTAATTCCTAATTTTACAATGTTTATTACAGATACCAAGCACAGCCTCAGTGCAGAACAGCTTCCCTTTTCAGAGATACCTCAGACTTAATTAAGTTTTAGCTCATGCTTTCAGTGATAGGCTTCCACCACCGCCCAAGCATTTTCCTGTGTTCTTACCAGGTGCATGTAATATTCATAATTAAAAATACAGACAGAACACTTTCAGCCTTTTGGGAATTATTTGACTTTAAAGCTGCAGATTTAAATTTAAGCATATGTTCAAGAGCCACATACATCTTTAAGTAGGTTTGTGCTATAGCAAGGAAATTTTCTTCAGAAATATGGAAAATTGTTAAGAAGGCTGCATACTGCTGATTCTGAGGAAAGAAATAAACAAGTATCTATTAAAGTTGCTGACTTTAATTATTGTATGTCTTTGTATATTAAACTCTACCTTATTTAGTTTTACAAAGCTGTTATTAAATGTTTTGTTCATGAAAGGAAGTGACAAAATTATGTCGCTAAATTCTCCTGACTCAATAATAAATCATTGCTTTTTTGCTATTTTACAATATGTATTTTCAATAACACAGAGGAACACTTGGGTACTTAGGTAATAAAAATCTCCATATTAAAAAAATGGTCAAAAGGGATCTCAAATCTTTCTAACATCCCTGTCACTTTGATAATTTTGGGAGATTTCCCATGTAGATGCCAGCTGTCCTTTGCACCATGAATTGCAGGACAGGGTCCCCTTGCCAGAACAGGACAGCTTGGGTTTGTGCAGGCTGGGGGAAGGACGTTGGGAACACGGTGCTCCATCCTTTGCCTTTCCATTACATTGGAGGTTGATTTGTAGCAACATCAACTTTGTTCCACTAGAATAAATTTAAATATACCAGACAGGAAACATTGATACAGCTGTCGAGGGTATTGCATTTAGTCCCTAGCGGGGTTTGGAGAAGCATAAAGCATATAATATGAGATTGGATAATATACAGGCGCCAAACAGTTGTTGGTGCTTTAGCAAGTCCCATTCTCAAGTGAAAGTGAATTAACATTCCACTGGTTTTTGTGCCTTCATGTGCCTGGCTTGATACCCTGCTAGAAGAAAGTAAAACAGAACTGTTCTGTCAAGATGTGGATCTGTTTTACAAAGACCAGGTTCCAAACTTATTAAAAATCAGACACAGCCTCTGGTTATAAGCACCAGCCTCTGGCCAATCAGAAAAGAGAACAGAGCTATGAGTCATAAAAAAATCTGGAAAAAATAAGTAATTATCAGTCAATACCTTTTCGTTTCCATAACATCACTATAAAGCTGAATAGTTTTCTTTTAAAGAAGTGTTACAAAAATGTTATTGATATTTTAATCTATCTGCATATTTATTATCTCTCTTTTGATTATAAATAATGGTAGCCATATGTCTTCAGTATTTCCCTGTGCCCTTGCAGCCCAGAAGAAAGTGCTGCAAGTAGAATAGGGTCTCACAGCCAGCCAGACAGCTGGCCAGAGAAAAATTCACAATATTGTAGAATAGAATAAATAGAGCTTCTGTTGTCTTCACCCTCTGCTTTGTGTCTTCCACACTTTTGCTCTGGAGATACTGGATTTCTGTTTCTTCAAGTAAATCCCTGGCAGGTATCCCAAGAAAGAAGGGATTTACAAGCGTCAAATATATTTCTACTTCCCTGCTAAGGGGGAGTCCCATCCTTGAGGGATTTCTTGCCACTACATGATTCTGCCAGTGTTGCCATCCTGAATAATGCATGTCACAGGGAGAGATTTGTCCTGTTACTGTGGCACTGCTTAAGAATAAAAACATTAAAATCAGCCATTGACTTCAGCACTGTAGGTGACACTTTTCCTTCTTTTCTATGACATGTTGTCCCATTGTTTTGAGTACACTGTTTGGAAGAAAGCAATCTCGGGATTTATAACAATTTGTCACTGAATCCTGCCCTATTTTATGCTACAGTTCATAAGAACTGTATGCAGAGTAGTTCATGCTACCCTTTATAAGAAATCCTGTATTATATGCAACTATCCTCCTAGGCCTAATGTGGCCTTGTAGGAAAGCACCAATTCCCTCTTTGTATTTACTCAAACTTTTTGCCAGCTGGCAAACTTGACATTTGAAGGGATCCCTTCTTTCAAGCTTCAAAGTATTTTGCACCACTGGCTGTGTATAACATGATTTGCTAACTGTAAATAATCCATATTTCTAATATTAAGTCTTTACCATTATGTGTACCACTCACTGGAAGAGTGATGTAACTCTCTACCTAAGCTCAGTTATATAAAGACACTAAATACAAAATTGTTTAAAACACTAAGTATTCAATGAAAATGAAATGTCATTTAATTTGGATACAATTTTGTACTACTTATGTGTTAGTTTTTCCTGCCCAGTCTCATTTGACCAAAATGGAGCATGGAGTATATATGACTCCAAGGAATGCAGGGCTGCTTTGGGGTATCACCCAAGTTTTCAGTTTTTCAAAAGAAAGAATAGAAATTGGTCTTTGAGGTCACAAACTCATAAACTGACTCTGGCATCAAGGGAGTCACGTTCAGTAACTCCCAGTAAGATTTCTAGTGATGCAAAGACTTTTCAGGCCAAACTGTTGGCTTCCTATATTTCACCCAGAGCAGTACTAGAATGTTGCACTCTGAATATGATGGTATCAACTTCTTAAGCCCTGATCTTTAGAAATTCTGTTAATACTTATTTCCAACACGAGTTATAATATATCTTGTTTGTAAGTAAACAAAAATGAGGCATATACATATGATGAGTCACACCTGCAACTAGATTAAAAGATAATAAATCAAATATGCTAATAATGCACAAAAATATTCACTGACAGGAATTATTTTTTCTCATTTGTAGAGTAAGCATATAGTGTATTGATCATCATTAAACGTCCATTGTTTGATAGGGTGAAGAAAGAAAAATCAGCGGATCGAAATGAAACCATACTTGTATGCTTCATTGAAAGCTCCTGTTTCAATAGGCTGGCTCTGGGAGTTAATGAATATACTTTCTTCTTATCTGAAACATTAATCTGATACTTGTTTTAGAAGTATGTGGAGGGAAATAACTCCATAATAATAAAGCTGTTGCTAGGAGGCCGGAAGAAACCTGAACCAATTTGGCGTGGAGAAATGGATAATCAGTATCTTAGCGCTTTCTTTCTAATGTGCCCCTCATGCTTTTCAGTGAGAGCAGGAAATCACTGAGATGAGAATAAATCTACATTCTGATTGAGCATAATGAGGGCTCAAGAAAAGAACTGCATCAATTGCTTTACACCTGTGGCTGAACTGCAACACATCCCATTAAATACACGCTAAATAATACCATTCAAGAGGTGTAGCAAAAAGCCATAATTTTTTATGAATATCACCTTATTCTATTTTATTTGCAGAGAAGTTTTAAACTTTCCATTTCTGAGAGTGCTTCTGTTGTTTTATTGTTGTTGTTTTTTTTTCATATTGTATCACTAGAGCCTCAGATTTCAGTTTGTTTGTTTTTTTTCCTCAATCTTCTGTGTGACTCATTCTGATCCAGATGTAACTTGCTGCCTTTATTTCTTTTGGCTCCCACCTCCTCCAAATCTTTACCTTTTTCTCCTTGTTTTGGAGAGGGAGATCTGCAACTTTGATAGCACCCCCAACCAGAAATGTGATCACTTTGGTCACTCAAGCTATATGTTCTTAGAAGCAGACTCTCTGGGTCTTTGGCAGCTCCAGATTCACACTCCATATTGCTGTCTGCTCCTTTCCTATGGTCAATTCCCATTCTCTTTCTCACTTCAGTGTTTCTCACCCTCAAATCCCAAGCCTATTTTGCCTCTGAACATCCATCCTCTCTCTACACCTTCTTGTACACTCCTTTATCTTGGATGTCCTGTTGCGTCTCAAAAAAGAACAGGTCTATAGTGGAGCTTCTCGCATTTCCTCCTGAAATGTCTTGCCTCCCTCATTTCTCTATCACCAGTTTGCTCTGCTACACTGAAGCTCAGTGTTAACTTTGATCTTTTCCACATTATTCACCTTCTCCTTTTCATATTACAACTTTCAGTAATTTTTTTCACTTATTATTCAGCAGTCAAAATAAAAACTCTTTTTTGTAGGTATGCAATGGAAAAAAGATACTTAACACTGATCATCTCATGACAGGCATTAACTGCTTCTTTTTGTTCTCCTGAACTGTTCTGTTCGTTTTCCTTAGCCTACATAATGTACACAGTCTCAAATGATACCTGACACTGGGTTCACACACCACAGTTCATATATAATTTCCCTTATAAAATTCAATCTTCCTTATCCTCACTCTTAAGATTCTTCGAAGCTTTTATCTGACAATATCTCAACTGTAGTTTCTCTCTGTTCCTCTCATCTCTCTCCAGATATTGCTAAGATTTAAATTCGTTTCTCTTTCCTGGCAATGTCCACCCTTCTTCATAAGTTTATTTTTCCTTCCTTTTTTTTTTAATCGACTCTATCTTTTCACCTTGACCTTTAAAACACAAACATTTACTTTATATAGGACTCAACTATTCAGAACAACAACAACAACAAAAACCAACATAAAAATGGTCCAATTTATGTCTTTGACTTCTGGCTGGTGTGTACAGTGCAAGAGGAGGAGGAGAGAGGTGTTCATTAGATTTCAATACAAGAAGAAAATGCATTGCTGTTTGTCTGCTCTCGTACAAGGTGCCACAAAGCATTTCTGCCAGTGGTATTATCCATGCTAAATCCACTACAGTAGAGATCTATCAACGAGACTTTAATTTCTCTTATACTACTCTAATTTTCTTAAAATCTTTATCCGGCAGCACAGTACTTAAACATATGCTTTTGCACAGACTTTGAGTGACCTTGCAAAAGATACCAAATTATACACCTCATAGACTTATAATTAAGCACAAGACTAATTATTCTACCGAATTAGCTCTTTAAGCTAGCTCAGTGGTTTATTACATCCATTTTGCATTCAGGCCATAAAGTAAATCATTTAAAGAAACATATTTTGCAATTTAATTGGAATTTTCAGTTTTCAAAATATTTTTAGCAGAGACATTAACTTTGTTTTCCAGACTAAGACATTAGTTTGCTGTCTTTTGTAGATCTCAGGTAAAATAGCATATGTAAGGGAAACATAAGAAAGAATTAATCTCTGTGACATCTCCTTGTACTAACACCTAAAGATGAAAGGGATTTCAGTTTCTGCCCTACCTCACAGAAAGAATGCTTAATCATAATGACACATTTTAAAATGCATTTCTTTTCATATATACTGGCTTCCACAGAAATAATGGTAATGATAAATGAGTATGTAAATGTAAAAAAATATGCCATAATGTACTTATATTGGAAAAAAAAAAGGCTCTGTGTTCTTTCCAAGTTACTCCAAGTTGTTATAGTATTAATAACGGTGGAAATACTGCAGACTCTAATTGTTTTGTGTCTGGAGCCTAACCAAATAAATACAGAAAAGAAGATAGAAAGACATAATATTTATCTGATACTAAAAACTGATATATCCTTAGAATATCATGCAGCATAGGAACAGTACTTGGAAAACTGAATAGAATTCATATACACGTAATAAATTTTCAACCTGCAAAGGAGAGAGACTTTTTCCTTATAGATTAAAGCAATACTCTTCCGCTCTTTCAGACATTTACAAATAGGAATTTCCAATATTAACGAATAAAGCTTCACAGCTTTGGTGCAATGTGAAATACTGCTTCCTCAAGGAAGGGAAGTTTCATGACTTGATCAGACAGTAACTGTTCAGCAGGCTCACAGAGCAGCCATGAATACAGCTTAAACAACTTGATACAGACTTTTGGATTGTTACCAGTTTTTTCTTCCCAGAAATTCACGATTTTGGACGTGTGCCTCCAACAAATGCCACCTTTATATATCTTCACTACTCCTTCCAGATACCATTTTCCAGAAACTACTGCATTAAAATCTCAGAATCTCCAACTCTTTCAAAATATATAAGCCACTGAGACAATAGCTCTGAAGGTTGATTCCACTTCTCTGAATCTTTTCTATTGATTAGCATTAAAAATAAGTTCCTGTGAGATGTCTGTCTGGTGAATACCATTTAGACTATTTCTAGCAGCCCCAGAGGATTTAATTTATTTTATACAACAGCACATGTATAAATGTAGATCTTTTTCCACCAGATAACCAATTGGCTCATTTAAATATTAGATAACAAATGGGCTGGGGGAAAGCTGGGGATTTTCCCTCACGGCTTGCTGTTTAATAGGAGTACAAAAAGTTGAGCTCTACAATGCTCTGCATGCTGGCCAGAATTCAGCACAGCTCCATGCAACTGAGATGGCCTCTTTGACCTAAAGGTCAGAGGTTTGGCCTCGTTGCCTGTCATATCACTGTAAGGTTTATAGCAGGAAATGTTGGGACTCAATCTGTGTTTGCTGCCAGGTCAGGAGCAATTTTGGGTACCGATGGGGCCCAGTGTAAACGTATTGATTCCTCTCACACATGGGGAGAGGTGCTGGGGTATGAATTTGCCCTGTACAGGCGGAGATGCTGTGTGGTTATGCTGTGAGATCAGCCTTCCATGAGAGGGCTCCCTGGCCAAATCCCATCTGCCTAGAGATGCTCACATCCCAAAACTGTTATGAAACAGTGTGCCTCCTTGCTGTGGTGGTGGAAGCATTGTTATGTGCTGCTTAACATTTCCGTAGTTTAGCTGGGAGCAGGCATTTCTGTGGTGTCACTTTATTCAGTCTATGGAGGGGGTGATATTTCCAGTAAGAAGCCATATAGAATTCCAAAGATCTATTCTTTTTCTTTTAAACAAAAAAGAACCTGACTTGAGTTTGCATTTCAGTGCAAGGGTTAAAAACTCTGAACTGCATTTTCTGAGCTGGGGCCCCATTTCCATTCAGTACAAATGCAAGTGACACTCATGCCTGCACATCTCACTTAATTGAGGACTGAGTCATTCCCTCAGTCATTCAAACCCGTGTTCCCAACAGCTGCCTCACAGTGTCCTCCGTAGCTCTTCTTTTATAATTTGTTTTTTACTGGTATTTTCTTGCATACACTACAGATTTCTTGCTAAATCACCATCACAATCCTCTGTAATTCTGATATTCCCAGTTTATTCTGATAAGTCATCCATGACTGTTCTTCCAATCGTCAGTTCTGCTGCTATTAGTCTCATAAAAATGTTTCTGAGAGTTTGCAGAGGTTTGATTCCTTCATGAAAAGCTACCAGATTTAGCCTTGTTCCCATGGCTACCAACTCCTCAGTCACTCCTCAACAGAGTTTTCAGCTGCTCTCATTCAAAAAGAAAAAAAAATCCGTATCTATGGACACTGCAACTTGAATTTCAGCTTCATCCTGTTATTCTCATTGAGAAACCCTAAAGTGATGCCTTTAAGAAACATAGGAGTGTGAAGACTCACTTGGACAGTTCTGCACAAGGCCACTGCTGTCACAAGCACATCATACAATCCCAGGTGTAAGTCTGTCAAGCTCCATCATAAACTGATTCTTGTTTGCCTGGTCTTTTTTCCTCTCATTTTTTCCAGTTAGAGGTCTGAGTATAATTCATGGTTTGGTTTCCTGCATAAATTTTGGTTAAATTTTTGCTCTATCAAGTCAAATTAGTACAAGGAACGCTAAGTATTTTGTTTCCTTTTTTCACAATGAAAACCGGACACGGCAAAATTATAACATTTCATTTTCAATCAGGGCAACTTTAACAAATGCGTGTAATAGAATATATAGGTATCTCTGTAACTCACAGAACAAAGTGAACAATTTTGTCTCTGTTTCTTTTTCCTCAGGCAAGCCAAAGCCCACTTTTTTTTCCTGAGCAAGAGGTTCTTGATTTATTCCAGAATGTCTTTAAGGACAACACAAAACCTAGTTTTGTTGGTTTACAGTTTTTATTCACTTACCCCATTGTTAAAGAGTTCTTCTGAAGTACTGTTGCAGCAGGAAAAAACAGCCAGTCCAAGCTGTTCAGATCCAGAAAGTGTGTCCCATGCCATGGCTGGTCAACAGGAATTCCTTTAATTCTTATTTCTGAATCTAGCCATACAGAAGAATTTCAACTAGACATGTCGGCAAAATTCATATAAATGTACGATTAGTTTTAAGATAAAGAATCTTGCATGTCTTTAGTTGAACAAGCTGGTTTTAAGTTCCACTTTTAACCAAAGGAGCATGTAGAATTTCAGAGATCTTATTAATTTTATATAATTATACATTGGTATGTCATACTACATTTAGTGGCCTAAAATAACTTGTGTATGCCAGAATATAATATAAACAGCAACAATTTTTGAGTGTTACGGAGTCTCATGCTGATTTGCTGCTGTATACATCTTCCAAACTGCACAGAATTACAGAAAACAGAAGATTTTTGGTGACATAATATCAGCACCAGCTGGCTGAAAGATGGGGAGAAACTGTCATCTTGAAAAATAAAAGAAGTGCTTCTTCTAAACTATAAAGTTAAAATAGTAGCACTGTATATAATATTTAGTGCTTTTGTTTTTTTTTCTCGGAAATGATGCAAAATATTAGCTTAACCAAAGAAAAGCAGCCAGATTTAGAGCACTAAAAATTGATTAGCTGACAGAGAATATATGTAAATTCAATAATAATGGCAGATCTTTTAAAATACAAGATTATTTTTGGACAAATATGGGATGAAATTTCCTTTTTGTGCAGGATTCCAACATGACTTTCTAGCCTGCCCTTTGTTAGGATTATTCAACTTTCAAAGCATTTTTCCTGCAATGAACAGCCTTCTGCAGCTCTGCTACACCAAGTGTCTCCTGTCATGCTAGTTTAGCTCACTGATCCCTCTGAAGAATTGCTGTTCTTATGACAGTAATGGCAGGGCTATCTAATGTCTGGATTTCCCCACATATGTACTGTTGGCTCTCTGGAAGAGCTGTATGATGGAATTTGAGGAATGTGTACATTTGCCTGGGATTTATGGATAACAAAAAACAATCTGGATAGTTTGTTCATCACAGATTTCATGGTATGTACAGATCAACTTTTCAGCAAGTGTGCGATGAGTCTGATGATTCTGGAAGACATCAGAACTCCTGCATATACTCTGTACAAGTGGTCTCTGTGCACAGCGAATGAGACACAATTGGGGTTGCTATGGACCATCTGTGCAGTACACGTGGTGAATCTGACTCTTCCTGTCATCATCAAACAGAATACTCATGCACTGCTCAGCAGAGGCTTAAATAATAGTCAAGGCAACTAAAACAAATAAAACCAACCAATGGCCAACAACTCTTCTTCCACTCTGGGCTTCTCTTCAGGAATTTCCTCTTCTCAAACCTGAGAGAAAAGGCTTTCATTCCATCAAAACACAAATTCTTCTGCCTAGAAATATACACTTCTGGGCAAGAAAGGCCATGTGAAGTGCCATCTAATAGTGTCTATTTCTCTCCACAACAAATACAGCACAAAATGAAAATCTCAGTCTGCCAGATAAAGGCCATTACAGCTAGATGAGAAGCATTGCACTAAGAGTTCTGCATAAAGATTTCAGCTAATTTTAGGTCCTTCTAAAATGCTCTCTCTCTGTTTAGGGCTCCATGCCATTTGTCCCCCCTTTCGGTTGCTAACCATTTGCAAGAGAGCCTTTAGAAGAGTTCCTGCAAAAACATTTAAACATATGGATAAAGCGCATCCATTTGAAATGCTACTCTGTGCTCCAAATTAAAAATGAAATTATTTGATGGGGCCATTATGGCCTACTAACAAACCCACAGATTTGAACGTTAGTTTGAATATGAAAATTCTACCAGTGGCTCTTACACTGATATTTAAACAGGAAGAACTGGAAGTGGAGTCTCCATAAAAACTCAGCAAGTATCAATGAATGTCAGTGGGAGCTATTTTTTTCTTCTTAGAGGAATTCAGTGACACAACTTTGCTTTATGTGCACTTCCATGTCAAATGCCATTTTGTCACACTGCCCCTCTGCTGCCATCTGTCACACGGCAGCAACATGTAATGGGATATTGGTGAGAACGTTCAACCCCTACTGCCATACCACCGCCATCTGCCTCTGACATCGTGGACTGACACAATGAAAGAGGAGGCATTACTTTCTGAGCAGCCCTCATACATACAAAGTGGGGGAATGAGAAGCTGGAGAACAGCTCTGCGGAAATTGATCTGGGAGTTCTGGTTGACAGCACGCTGTGTTGGTTGCTGTTTGCTGTTTGGATGCCACCATATAAGGACATGAAACTATTAAGAGGTTGTCCAAAGGTACGGAGATGGTGAAGGATTGAGAGGCAAAGGTGTACGCAGGGCAGCTGAGGTCCCTGGGTTTGCTCAGCCCAGAATAGAGGAGCTGAGGGGAGGCCTCATAGGGGCTGCAGCTCCTCACAGGGAATGCAAGGGCAGCTCTGAGCTCTGCAGTTTGTGACAGCGACAGGGCCTGAGGGAATGGCATGGGTTAGGGACAGGTTCTGTACCGAACAGTGGCTGTGCACTGGAACAGGCTGCCCAGGGCAGTGGGCACAGCCCTGAGCTGCTGGAGTTCAAGGAGCATTTGGACAATGCTCTCAGACATAGAGTTTGATTTTTGGGTGGTCCTGTGTGGAGACAGAATTTCGACTCTGTGATCCTTGTCGGTCCCTTCCAAGTTGGGATATTCTAAGCTTCTGTTATTACATGAAATGCCTCATAAACCAAGCATGAATTAATATTTAACTGAAAGCATAATTGGTCTCTCAAAATTAACATTTACACATTTCCAATCATTAACATCCACTTTAAAACCAACTGCAGCAAACATTTTAAATACGACAGCTTTCCTTAGAATTTGCCTTACTCTAACATGCAACTCGAAGGAAAAATGCTTATAATTTGGGGCAGATTAATGAACTCCTTTTTATGCCAATGTATCTAAGAAAGTAAATTTGTTGGGTGCATTTGAAAAAAAAAAAAAAAAAAATCCATAATTCTCCAGAAGCAGACTTTTCAAAATCTTGTGTGCTGCAAGTTTGTGAATATCAGTTACAGTGACAGAGACCTTCTCCCTGCTATGTTTGTGAAATGATACCAAATCCTTTTATGTTGCAAGCGTGTAACTGAAGTTTGTTAGGACTTGTATATGCAGTCTAATCTGTGCTCAACACATACAGAAATCTTCATTGATCTCTGGGGTACAAGAAGTGCTAAGAAATAACTCCGCAGAAGAAATATCCAGTATGTTTTTCAAGCATATTTTGCTATCAAATGTATGTTTAACATTTATCATTAAATCTGGTATGAACTTACCTCTTTTATAATTGTCCCCTCACAAATCATTGTTTTCTCATATGATCTATTAACAAAAATAATATAACAATAAAATAAATGAATACGTAAGATATAATGCTTATTTATAAGATACTCTCTCTTTAGTAAGCTATTCTGACACACACCCTTCTCTGAAAACCTCAAGAATTAGTGATTAATGAGGCCTTATTTTAGGAATTCCTTCTGCACTGATAATTTCTTCACATCTCATGAACTTAACTTGAGGAAACTGTGCTCAGAAACAGGCGGAAATAAACAAACTCGAAAAGATTTTTCACACCAAGGGAAAAAATCTCTCCATTCAATGTGTTTGGGGTCACTGCCAAGCAATGTGTCAAGGCTGTCCTCTGTCATGATGAGCCAAGCTAAATGTCTGCACGTGAAAAAAAAGAGCACTATCCCAAAGGGGAGATGGCTTTCCACTACCTTCAGATTGTCTAGGAGGCACTCTGCCTCTTCTAGCAACTTTTCCCTGGTGATGAGCTCCTTCACAAACTCCTATTCAGCTTCTGATAATTGTATTGCTTTGACTGGTATGGACACCTTCCTTGGTAGGCATGGTACAGCTATAAACACTTGTTTGTCGTTCCAATATTTTTCTAGTCCCAGTCTATTCCTCTATAATAACATCAAGAATACACACAAATATTCAGAAACCAGTTAGCAGGTTTTAGTCTTCTGAAGCCAATTGAACTATGTAACTGAGTGTAATGCTACTTTGGGGAAGCCAAATTCTTTTTTCCAAAATTTTTCTCTGCAAAGTTGGCTATATAAGCTTTATACCACATTTTAATCTGAGAACAGTACTGTACCTTAATATTTTGCCGTATAAGAGAGTTGATACAAAATCACTGAGCATCCCCCGTGCCTGGGTTGGAAACATCAGAATTCTTGGGGCCTCTTTGATATAATGTCCTCCTCTCTTTCCACTGGACGGTAAATGAATCATGGAATGGCTTAGATTGGAAGGGACCTTAAATATCATTAAGCTTCACCCCCCTGCCTTGGGTAGGGTTGCCTTCCACAAGATCAGGCTGCCCAGGGCCCCATCTAACCTGGCCTTGAACTCCAGGTATGAAACATCCAGCATCTCTGGGCAACCTCTTACACTGCCTCATCAGATGCCTTGTCTAATCATCTAAGCTTGAGTCTAGGAGGAAGTGGGATTGGTCTAGAGATTAGGAGATGGCACATATCACTTTCAGAATTGAGATCAGTCTGCTTGCTACCACTTCCATTCAACTATAGCATTGCTCTGCAGGCATTCATAATTCTTTTTGCCTTTTTTTTTTTTTTTTTTTTATATGTCTGCCATGCCTCCATTCTGGTTGCTACTTGTTTATTGTCTTATTTATTCTGTGATAAATATCATATATTTCAAAAGTGTAAACTTCTGCACTACAGAACTTCTGAACTACACTTGTTTTGCTCAAAGTGTCCCTGGCTCCAAACAAGAGGCGATGGATACCATTAAAGCAATGGTAGGGAAGGCATTTTCATCTCTAGCATTTTGAAACTTTCGATGATTTTAACTTCTAATTAACAAGTGTTACAAAAATTTGTTGAAAGAGCTAATTTCTACCTTCTACCTTTTTGCTCCGATCTTACCTTTTACTGCATAAAAATGTATTATTAGACACTGAAAAGCATAAATGGGGCATAAACTAATACAGCATTAACTAAGCTGTCACAATTACAAGAGATCCCATCATATATGCCCTTCTTGGATCACTGACACAGTTTCAGGAAGGTATGATGCTGATGTTTGACCTCCATTTCTTTGGAGAGAGGGAAACTGCTGACAGATGTTGACCTTATAGGCTTGTGAGTCTGCAGTGCTTCCCTATCCTCTCAGAATAGCTTTGATTAGCTCATTTTCTGAATATGCTTCAATACCCATTTGTTTTTCCTGGTTCTTCACAAAACACAGTACTAGGCAATGTGTTGGGAAAATAAAAAGTATTCAGTATTCTGCTAACTGGCAAGTGATTGTTTACTGAACACTTACGAAGCATATCAGAACAAGCAAAAGAAGCACATTTAATCAAAATATATTATGTTTCTCTTAATAAAATTACTTTAAATATATTCTGCATGTTTAATCATCTTTGAAACTGAGGCTCTTTTGTTCACTGATAGCACTAATTTGGATTTATTTTGGACATAGCAATGAATTAAAATGGTGCATGAATTCTATTCCCAGACCATCCAGATTAACAACTGTAAAACCCTCCAACCCTCTAGTTGGCAAGTGATTTATTGACATGACATTAAAATGTGTTTTGCTTCAGCATTAGTGACAGGAGCTCCAGAACTTCTGTCACTGAGGTGATAAATGGATCCTTACACATTACCGCATTGAAAAACTGGGAATGGTGCCATTTCCCCCTTCACTTTATTGAAAAGCACATCCCTTTACATTTACAGGAAGTAGCAACTTCATTCTCTTTCTGTGAATATAATACATCACTATTTTGTTTATGAATGGTTAATCTCTTTATTTGACCCGTTGATATGGGGAGGGTGTAGGTTAGCATCCAGGAAAAAACACTGAGAACTGCTGTTTTTTGACCTTCAAAAGGGTAAGTGAAATGAATAAACTAGCCTGATCAAATGCAATAGTAGTGAAACTAGCGTGGTCGTGAAACACGTTGGCTACACATTTCCTATTCTGTCTGGTTTAAACATATCTATAAGAGCTTATAAAAAAATGAAGGAAAATTATTCTCAAGAACCCATTCCTATAATGACTTGAAACCACTCAACCTATAGCAGTTGTTAAGACATTTATGCAAATGAAAAATAACAAATTTAATCTTGATGAAAATCGGATATCTGCAAAAGAATATTCCAGATGTGACAAACTGAGTTTTACTGAAAAAGAAAATTAATTTTTTTAATCAAAATTTTTTACTTAGAGGAGTCAAATACGTCTGTGAAAAAGGACTAATTTTAATTAGCTTATTGTTCAAGATTTGGTTTTATTCATTGAAATGAATTCTATTTCAAAACAAACAAAAAAAAAAACCAAACATTTTGTGCTGCAGTGACATTTATTTAGGCAAAATAATTCAAATTGTAAAGAAAAAAATAGAATTATACCATGTTCAAACAAAATGAAATATTTTAGCAAATCCCATTCTTTCCTATTATTAATGATGACAAATTTGAGAAAATTTTCTGTATTGACTGTTTGATCCGGTTTGGGAGTGCACATTGAATTTAAAATTCTCATCAGTTTCCCAGAACAGGAAAACCATTCTCTCTTCTTCTGTCTTAATAAAATATCATAGTAAGGTTAAATCTGGGTCATTTGGTATCTTGAAAAAGATTCTGTGTTCAGATGTCCCTGATAAGCTCCTACCTTATTGCCACAAAATACTGCTTCCAGTGTTTCACAACTCAATCACAACACTGCTATTGATGCACGCTGAAATAGCCCTGGAGTAAGCTTACAAAGGCAGGAGAAAGCAGGAGTGAGAATCAACGCTGGCTGCCCCAAACAGCCAAAACCATGCCAGCCTCTTTACTTCACTATTTTAGTATGCTCAAGTGGAACAGTTGTTACTCAGATGAGGATTAAGACTGCTGTGTCAAAGAAAGCAGGAATAAACTCATTGTGATTCAGTCAGTTGCTCTGACCTGAAACTCAGTAGAAAACACTACCCAGACCAGTAATAAGTTCTGCATCTGCCGTGCAGACGATCCATTAGAAACCCAAACATCCAGAAGTTAACAAGACAGTATCAATATTTTTTTTTTAACGTGTCTGGAGTTCTTCACAACTCTAACGTGAAAAATTGGATTGAAACTCCTGAGAGAACAGCTTTTCTTCCTCTAGTTAATCTGCAGATACTCACACAGCCTTACTCCAGCATATGCGTGCATCTAGAAGAGGGATAGGAAGAATGCAGAAAGTGCTCTTGTATGGATAAAGCTTGAAAGCAAGAGAAAATGAACAGAACTTTGATATAGCACTAAAAGGTTTAATAACTTTTTGTCTGTTTAAATGCATCCAAACACTTTTTAATTAAGCTTTCTTCCCATTCTTCATAACAATAGCACAGCAACAACTTTGTTAATTATTTCCCTGTAAAGACAGACAAACTCATCACAGTAATTTCTGCTATATTACCGAATGTCTGTTTGCTGAGGAAAATGAGGGTAGTTCCTCAGATTTCCACGTAAAACTCTCTGCTGTGAATCCCAGGAGCGTCATTCCGTGTGAAAGGTTAAATGTAGTTTTCCCAAGTTTTATAGGAAACACTCCTACTGTTCAATAGTGCAGAATGCAATTTGAGTGTAAGGTCAGCATTAGTAAAAGGGAAATATGAGCTGTTTTATACTTGAGCAGAAATCAAGGCCTTACAATATGCCGGTAAAAGTTTCAGTACTGTGAGAAAAATGATGATGCGTTTTTTATTGTTATGAAATACCTGATAAAGACTGAAATACAGTCAGACATTTCAGTAAAGTTTCTATTGCACTGCCTCCTGGCATTTTATCAGATCAGATGGATGTGGGCAACATATACTATTACCAACTTCAGTCTCCCATTCAAACCCTCCAGAGGATCTGAGTGGATCTGTGGAAGTGCATGGCTGTGAAGTGCTGTTACCTCCATGTGGTCCCCAGTAAAGCTGATGCTAGACAGTGTTTTGTAGCCTCTGTTTTCAGAGAGAAGAGCAGGTGGAGAAGTTGTCACAAAGAGAGTGGTTAAGATTAGGACATGAAATATCAGCTTCTTTGGGTATTCTATGTTGATTTCTTACATACAAATATGTATAAAAAACCAAAAGGATGAGGAGCAATTCAGACCTCAGACATTCAAGTGAACAATGGCAAGTGAATTAGGGCGTTAAGCAATGTAAAATCATGCCTGTTAAAGAGAAAAGTATGAGCTACCTAGACATTAGCGAATTCTCAATTAACCTTATCAGCCCAGCAGAGAGGCCAGATTCTTACCACAGCACCATTAAGGCTCCACTGAATACAGTCAATAAAAGACAGGATGTGCCACAGAGATAAGAATGGGACGATAAAGGCTGCAGATGTTATAATGTCGTAAGTTTGCAGCCCTCTGTGTAACAGAGTCAACAGTCCCAAGGGAGAGAAAAAGAGCAAGTTCAGAAAAGAGTATTGAAACAAGCAGTTTCAAGGTGTGTATAATCAGTGGATATTAAGATGTTACAATCACAAAATAAACAAGAGAGTTAGGCGAAGTAGATTATGATAACAAAAGAGAATAAATGGAAGGCTTACCCTTAGTTGGGCTCACCACAAAACACCAGAAGGAGGGATCCCCAGACAAGATCCTTCCCCACTGGTAGCCAGCTCTAAAATAGGTCTAGGAGGAGTGGAGCCTGGCTCCATCCCTTCCGGCAGCACAGCTGAATTGCCTTCAGCTGTGCTCCTCTGGCTGACTCATGGCTCTCCTCAGGTGATCAATCAGAGGTTCAGGCCGTGACTCAGCAGTTCCCATACAATGTGGAACTCACAGCAACAGAAATACGAAGAAATTTGGAATTTAAAAGGAATTTTGATGTAGTTATAAGGACTGACAAGAGTTTCATGAAATAGCCAGAACAATTTAATGCATAAGCTAATCTTTATTGGATCAGGAGGAGACATAACAATGAGAGACACCTACCCTTAGACTTACTTAGAACACCTACCCTGCACTTATTTGGAAGTTCTTAAATCTTCCATTAAAACTTCTGCTGCTGGATAGCAACTGAGAGTACTGCACTGCATTTCTAGTATAACAATACCAACATTCCTATGTTGAAAATTGAAGAAGAAAGAATGGAACAGAGTCACTAAAGCTCATAACTTTGCACCCTAAAACTCCTAAAAATTATTTTTAAAACCCCTTCCAGATTTCAATGGAAAGTTTCTGTGCACATGTTTTCTTTGTGCCTGCTCAGCAATAAATCAAAAAAGAATCTTTCCTTCAAAAGACCAGCATGAGACTAACCTCTGAACACTAAACTCTGAGAAGTAGCCTTGTGCTGCTACAGGATTAGACACTTCTGTGTCTCTTTTCTCAGTAAGCTGTTAACCCTCATCATCTTTTCAGTGCTAATACAATAATTACTGCTACTTGCCAGTTTCTCAGTTTTGTCCCAAATGTGTGGTTAGGTGGTATCCTACCTTATGAAGGTTTTGAATGACTGCATATGCACAATTAAAACTAAAGAGGCACGAATACATGGTAGTTAATAAGTCATAAAGATGTATTTAAAATAGGCCTTTTAAGATGTGATGTTAACACAGTGTCAAGAAGCATCTGATGTGTGAAAAGTTCTACATTCTAGAAGAAACATGGTAAAAAATGATGGAGCACTAGGAAGGGAAGCAGTAATGCATTTGCTCTCTGTGTGTACTTCAAAAGCTAAATTATCTGTCTAATTCTACTCCCACTGGAATCAAAACCCAAATTTTATCTATTTCCAATTAATCACTTTTTCATGGTACAGTGAGGCTTTTGGCACTGTATATTCCATGCAAAGTTTGAAAAGTGCTGATGTCTAGAACACCCTGGTTTTGAATTCATGCTCCAGAGTCTAAAGAAGATATGTATTTGACTGGGTGCCCTCTGAAAAGGAACTGCCACTGATGTGCAGCACTTTCAACTCCTTCATTTTAAAATCCCAGAGAGACTGGATTGGTTTTCAAAATAACACTTTGCTGTCTAATTCAAGAGCAGGTTTGGAGCTATGAGTCCAGGCTAGCATCGTTTGCATAAAAATATTAGGCCAAACAGCAGCAGAGTTAAGGAAACATCTCTCTCGGTGTTTTTCCTGAGCTAGCTAGTTCTCTCCCTGCAGTGTGTGCTGCCTGTCCTGAATGCCACACGCAGCACCCAGCACTCCAGAAGTGATGTCTAACCTGGAGCAGCAGGCTCTGTTGCAACACCCCCGTGAAGGTACAGACATATTTCAGCTTCCAGCAGAGCTAGGGAAAACTTGAGGAGAGCCTGTTAATTGAGAAGCTTGTAAATGAGAAACCTCTTAATGAACAATAGCAGAAGAAGAACAAAAAAAATTCAACATAGCATGGCATGCATTTTTTACTAAACAGAGTTATAAAGGTAGACCACAGCAAAATAGCCTGATGTTCAGCACAATATATGTCAATAAAAAATTTGTGCATAGAGATCAAAACTTCTGTTTGGATTGAGGAAAATAGCTCCTGCCTTGATTTCAGGACTGAACGACTACCATATTCAGAGGCAAATAGTTCCAGTGAATAATTATCCATCCTTGCTACTAGGAATGTGCTACTTCTGTTCTGATTTTGTTTAGTTTCTGCTTCTGTTTCATTTGCTTTTCTTTTCCACTTTTTCCCCTTTCTTCTGTTTTCTTTTCTCTTTGACAAAATAAAGAGCCAGCCACAGTCACTAATCGTTTTCCTCATTTAGGCACTGAGACAGTGACTGAATTACACCTTACCCAAGTTAAGGCTGAGTACCTTGGATTTCAGCATCTTAATCAGACTTTCCAGAGCACAAATTATTCTTGTTACTCATTTCTGAACTTATTTTTATTTGCTGCTTTCTCAGAGAAACCAAAATTGGACATTTCCTAAAGTGGACTTTGTTGCACCACACAAGAGGCAATACTCCCTCTCTGTCATAGCTGCCTATTAACTCAAAGACCCCACCTGCCAGAATGAATAGTTTCTCTTTAGCCTATGCTGAGTTTTGTGAAGTGGTGCCACTTCTTAAAGAGAGGGAAGGGGTAGGAATTTGTTTAGGGAGTACAGGACAAAAAAGCTGCTGCTTCATCTCAAATGGGGTTGGGGTGGAGTATTTTTACATGGCACAAGTTCTGTGTCCCATCCCTGGAAGTGTTCAAGGCCACGTTGGACAGGGCTGCAGGCAACCAGGTCTCATGGAAGGTGTCCCTGCTCAAGTCAAGGGGGTTGGAAATAGATGGTCTTAAATATCCCTTCCAAGCCATTCTTTGATTCTATGGGATTTCTTGCCTGTGAAAGCCTGGGGAAGGACAGTGGGACATCAGGGCAGGTTTTGACAGTGTGAGCTCTAAGGATGGGTTGTATATAGCGCTGGACCAACCAGGCTCTCCTTGAGGACGAAGACATAACTGGAAGTGAGCCTCCGCCTCAGAAACATTTCATATTAATAATCCTATGTTATCTCTCACTTGCTTCCATCTTTTCTCTCTCTCATTTTCCCATTTCCTTGATGTCAAAATACAGCCATGCACAGTTGTCATTCCTCTGACTGCTGCAGCTCTCCTGTCCTGGAATGTACAAGCTGAAGTTGTTATATTGACACTGGAGTAAGCCAGCTTTTTTTCTGGACAAATGTCTTTAAACTCTGCCAACTCTATCGCGCTGTGAATTTCAGTGTTGCAAAACTATTTTCTGATGTGCAGTGATGGGATACGTGAACCTTTCATATTTTTTTTTAATAGGAGATAATGTTTAAAATACTTAGCAGTTACTTACCCTTAAATCTGTCAGAAATGGGAGATGTTTTACAAACAGAATCCTTTTTCTTTCTGCATATTTCGTCTGTTTTCTTAAACAAGATTATTCAAGAGTTTTCACTAATGTTTCCTTCATGTGTATTTCGACCTACTGCTTACCTAGAAGAGAAATGAAACATGTGTTGTTGCTTGTCTTTGGGTTACCTAAATCACCTACTATTACTCCTATTCCAGGATTGGATGAATCACATTTTTATAAATGGAAATATATCCAAAAGATTTCTAGATAGCCTCTGAGGTCATTAGGATTAAGTAGCTGGTCTCATTAGTAATTTTGCTGTGTGTTATCTGCATCTTTGGGCTTTGAATCATCTCGCACTTTGGCTGTATGTGCCTAAGCCAATTTTGAAAAAGGAAATTAGGTTCCTAATTTTGAAAGTTGAATGACATCAGCATGAATTAGGCTCTAAAATTTGGCTTGGCTCTGTTCTTTGTTTATGCCATGACTGCAGGGCAATCAAAGGCAATCGTGCCTCTTCAAGAAGTTGTAATTCCTTCTTTAACATTGGTGAAATTCTAAATATGCAATATATTCAGCCTTGAAATTTACTGATGTATTCATATGCTGTTATGACTAATGTAGACACTCTTAATTAATAAGTCACAATGCCCTTTTAGGTCCTACTCACTAAGTGGCATGCAACTCAGCTAAAAGGAAATCGCCAGGCAAAGCTCTAGCGAGTGCTTTAGAAATACTGTAATGGCCGCACTGCAATTAATGAAGTGTTAGAGATAATCCACCGCCATCTGTCTTTATTTTACTAAGCCACTCAAGTAGAGACCATATTTGAGGGAAGAAAAGAAAATCCAGGACTGGCAGAATGCTGCAAATGAGTATTGGCAAACGTTTGTTCCCCTTCTGTCCAGCTGTTCAGCGTGATCGTGGTCGTACCTCCTTTTATTCCCTATTCATGATCTTTCTCACAAACGGGGTTATTCTTTGTATAAATGCCTCATTGCGAAGGAACATGTTCTTATTCTGCTTTTTCCTCTCAGCCAGGGACCCAGCCCAGACCATAAGACTTCCCTGATGGACAGCCTGCGGCTCACAGCAACCTGTCAGCAGGTCTGAGGTGAGCCTCGCACAAAGGGCTTCTGCACAGAAAGGCCCAGGACTCACTGCGTCTGATCCCCAACTAAAAGAGAGAATACATGCCAAAAGGACTGAGACTGGCAGGCAGATGGCTCACAAAACCTCTCCACCAGCTACTTCCTCAAACCCCAGCTGGACTGCAGCCCACCAGCATGCACAGGGTGGTCTGAAGGTGGGAAGCTCTTTCCTTTGTCTTCCTTTTACGAGTGAGATGCAGTGAGGGCAGCAATCTTTTCAAATGGCCATACGTACATGTATATTTATATATACATTTATGAAGGTGGAAATGGAGCTGCCCTGTACTGGGCATCCCAGAGTTCTAAAATTACCTTCCTCCCCCACCCCCTTTTTTTTTTTCTTCCCATTATACTTTCTTCATAGAAGGGGATTACCTCTCTGTTCTATTTACCCATCCATGCTGTGTTCACCAAATGCAGGTACAAATCAATCAAAAGTATGCTTGCAGCACTCTGACGTCACCCAGGACCTTTCCAAAAAGATTATTCCTTAGTTTTCTTCTGGGAGACTGAGCTACTGAGTCCTATTAACCTAAACAGAAAACAAATGCCAATACACAATAAGTCTGCAACTGTTTCAAGACAAAGGTTTTTGATGACAAAATCTATGTTAAAAACTGAAAATGGTCAGTGAACATCTGAAAAACAGTGAGGAAAACATTGACCTTAATGAATGTTTGCTCCACTCAGTAGAATTGTCTAAGTGAAATACTGACAGCTTTATTACCTGGTGTATTGTAATAAACTAAAATTCAATATTCCGGTTCCACTACAGCTATTATTTTGGAGCATCTTGAAAGATGATGTTCTTTATGTCCGGAAACATAAAATACAGTGATTTAAGATACACTGTGCAGTTTGCCAAATAGATTTTGACAAAGGTGCTTCATCAATATTTTACTGAGAATGAGAAATGAATGTCCCTATTTTATATATCCTCTCGGGAGCCTGGCAACCTCTCGCTCCGCTCCAAGGGAAGTCTTAGTACTTTGAAATTATGAAGTCTTTCATAAAACCTTTGAAAAAAGCTTCAATGCCACAATGCCTGTTAGTATTTTTTTTTTTTTTTTTACAGGAACTTTTTCACAAACTTATGTCTGGCATATTTTTGAGTAGCAGTCGTTGCAAAGCAGCACCCTGTTTGCATAGGTATTTAGTCGTGTGGAGATTTACCTTTTGATTTTACCTGTATGTGTGTGAATTTTGACAGCTTGGCCTGCCAGTAAAAATAAAGGCCATTTTTAAAGAATAGGTCTTCTTATGTACTACCCAGCTGAACAGGCTATAGAAGTCTATCAGTTTCACTGGGGAGAGGAATGCTTTGAATCTGTTTGCCTCTATTCCTTAACTTTGGTTTATTATAACATTTTCTAGGGTGAAGTAATTCAAAGAGATGAACAAGCTCTAAGGAATTAAGTCCTCTCTTTTCCTGTTGATAGCAAAATGCTCCCATCTGTAAATGGGAGCACTCAGGACCTTTTCCTCCATGATTAATTCCTTTAGGGGAAAGATGTGCATGTGGTGGATGGGAAGACACATGTCTCTCACAGAGTGTTCACAACAGAGGGTTCCAAATGGCCCTTCTCCTTTCACTGACAAGCTTAGGAAGAGGAAACATCTCATGTTTCTTGGAACTGCAGGTGCCGAAAGGAGGTGAGGTGGAAAATATCCATGGCATTGTGAAATGTGCCATTCTTTGGAAACCTGGCAAATATCCCTGCCTACTGAAGCAGCACTATGACAGTGAAGTTCTTGCTACTCCATCTGCATGGGTCTCTTGGAGAGGGAGCCAATGGGGACAGATAACCACTCTCTCAGCTGTTACTTATCTACTGGCTATCAAGTGTTCTGTGTCAGTGCCATGGTTGCTAGCTAGTGCTCATTGTAACATCTGAAGCTCTGTGATGGCAGGAAGTAGCTGGACTGAAACTCTTCCTTTCTGGAAACCAGAAAATATCCTTTGATTGGCTTTTGATTTTGAGTAATATGAATTCTAATGCTACCTCTATTATTTTGCATAAAAATGTGCTGTACCATAACCTTTGGAAAGAGTGAACAAAGTCATGGCTCATCACTGGTCAAAAGCAAGTTGTGGTGGAATGGAGCTCTGCCCACATCCTCTTTTTTTTTTTAATAGTATTTCTTTTTAAACCTTTTCTGAGAGTCAGCATGTTGGTCACTCCAGCATTAAAAAGAATCCTCATTTATAACATGTAAGTGATATAAAAGCTGCAAGTACACGTGAAACATCTTGGATTATGGAGATTTTCTCAGAAGTTACAATCAGAGAGATGAGCTGACAAGGAGGTAGTCAATGTGGAAGTAAGCCACAATATAAATCTTTTAGAGGAAAGGGGATAGCTGGTTACCCAAAATGAAAGAGTATGTCAGATATTCAGCAAGTTGGATAAAAGCCTAGTTTGCAACACACTTACACATTCATAATATATACTTGTGGAAGACAGTACAAGTAAATCAGAGCATCTGTTTTCCCAGCTTTCATACTTCAGTAGTGTTCTGGTTTGCCTTAACTGATCTGAAGAGGTTAGCATTTCATTGCATCTGAATGCATATTTGACTCAAATAAATCTTTAGGATCCTGTTTACTTGTTTACCTTAGTACTCAGATGTGGATATGTCCCTGTGTACTTAGTGAAAACCAGTTGCTATGCATTTCAATTTTGCAAGATGCAGTGTACTGCACATCCCTCTATCTGAGGGCATGGTTAAGCCCTTAGAACAGCTGAATTGTGTCTTTGTACAACAGGGAATTTGATAATTGGGCAGATGAAGCATGAAGGAATGAGACTACAGAGCTGATGGCACAAATTCCAGTCTGAATCCAGCAAACTGCATCTTTTTTTTTTTTTTTTTTTTTTTTTCCCCTTTAAAATTTCCTATAGCAGAGCTGTAATGGAGATAAAATGCTGTTCACTGCAACAGTATCATTCAAGTGTCATTCTCTTAGCAGCACTCTGTATGACCTGTAAGCGGGCACAAGGAAGTGGCAGAAGGAGACTTTGAGCTCCTTTTTATAATTGTCCCTGCCAAACAAAAACCTAAGGCTAAGCAGTGCTTGCATGACATGTAGCAGGGATATGCATGAAAAACACATCCTGTTATGCTTGGGGTGCAGTTAGAGATAATCATTGGTTGGCTTATAGGTTTAATCAGAAATGATTAAATGTGTCTCTGCCAGATACGTAGAAAAAACAGCTATAACATTCATATCAATGTTGCATCCAGATTCCTTACTCAGTTATACACGGGAAAAGAGTAGGGAAGTATTTTGAGACAGGGCCAGCACATGGATATTAGGTTATTACTTTAATTGACTACATCAGCAAATGCACAGAAGTATCACTTACCAGACAAGTTTCTCTTGGTTAGTCTCTGATAGTGGATTTCAGTTCACATAAATGGAGTTTCTAGAGCTTCCTAAGGAAAGAAATATTAGGAACAGACAGCCCATTTATCATCCTTAGGCCAGTGGGGACACTGAATATTTTAACTAAGTTTTGACAAATTGTGTGCAAGTCAGTGATCTAGGAATGAAGTTCTGGAAACCATTGGCTTTACATTTGTAAAAACAAGTAGGAAATTTAATATGTTAGGAGCCAGATGGAAGGAGTATGCCAGCATCATGCAGAGAGTAACTTACACTAGAGACAGAGAATAAACTGTAGTTATAATTATGGAAAGAAATTTTGGCTGCACTGAAGGATATTTTGCCATTGGTTTCAGAGAGAGTAGGATTTCATCTAGACTATGTAGGAGTGAACAATGTTAACAGTATGTTAGGATCATATCTCTAAGACAGATGCAGGTATAAGCTAAAGGACAGATACCCCAAAGTGAGGAGTAATAGGAGCCGTAAATTTCCCAGAACAATGTTTTTGCAAAGGCATTTTTATGCTTCAAAGTGCAGTTTATGAAAATATGTTTCCAGTAAGTGTTTTGTTTCTTCACTGTTTAAAATTTGGTGTGTTCAAACTGGTTTACCTACATGGAAGGAAGAATTCAATGTATAGGTAAATACTTGTTTGCCATAGGAGAAATGGTTTCAGTATTGGCTGTAGTTGCACCAAGTGCCAGTCTCTGGCAAAGAAGTATTATATCAGCATAAAAACTGATAGGATGCTAACTTTGTGCAGGGCTGTAATATATCACTGACTGAAACTGGAAAAACAGCCACAGTGTCCCTTCCTACCCAACATGCCAGCAAGTCTTGAGGACACACTTGTGGAAGGTGAGTGTTCTTACAGCAGGCATCTAAAAAAGGCATTACCTTCCTGGTCTGAAAACTCTAGTGCAATACAAAGATGTAGTACAAATAGATAGCATCCTTTCAGTATCTAGAGGGGAGATATAAGAAAGAAAGGGACAGACTCTTTAGCAGTGTCTATTGTCATAGGCCAAGGAGAAATGATTTCAAACTAAAAGAGGTAGCATTCAGATTGGTTATAAGGAAAAAGTTACAGTGAGTGTTGTGAGGCATTGGAACAGGTTGCCCAGAGAGGTGGTGGATGCCTCATCACTAGAGACGCTCAAGGCCAGGCTGGACAGGGCTCTGAGCAGCCTGATGTAACTGTAGGTTTCCCTGTTTATTGCAGTAGAGTTGGACTAAGTGACCTTTAAGGGTCCCTTTCAACACAAATAATTCTATGATTCTATTATTCTGTGAAAATGCTTTTTGACAGTATCTATGCTTTAAAACCTGTAGGGACCATTCTCATTTTACTCTTGTGTAAAGTTGTGTTGCAGAATGTAAAGCTGCAAGAGGAACTATGTAGACACAGACCATGTTCTGTCAGTGGCAAAAATGACATTATGAAATTAACTGACAGATAGAACTAAGCCTGTTTTTAACTGTATGGTTAAGTAGTAAGAGTACATCCTAAAAATTCCAGACCAAAGTGGAGCCCCAGGGGTGCATGGACAATGGTCCTGTGACACCAGTGCTTTGCCCAGGGTGGCACCTCACAAAGAGGACATAATATTAAAAGGCCTTAATGCAATGCAGTTTTGTCACCTGGTAGCACTTCATGTTCTACTCACTTACTTGTGCAGCACTATAGCATACACTGCTTTGCACATGAAAGGATACTTACATGTCTTTAGTGATACTATTGTAGAATCATAGAATGACCTGGGTTGAAAAGGACCACAATGATCATCTAGTTTCAACCTCCCAGGTACGTGCAGGGTTGAGTATACCTCATCCTAACATAACAAATATTAGCACAGGCTTTACAATTAAAAGGGACAAAGAAACAGAAGTTACTCAGTGAA
Organism: Lagopus leucura; assembly: GCF_019238085.1. Lineage (NCBI taxonomy): Eukaryota > Metazoa > Chordata > Aves > Galliformes > Phasianidae > Lagopus > Lagopus leucura. The sequence goes on along the minus strand of NW_024962263.1, from coordinate 54,384,716 downwards.
AAAACATGGAAGAACTTTCCTCTGTAGCGAAGAATTCTTTTGCATTTGTTGATTCTGAGCAGATGAAATAAGTTATAACCAAACAGTTCACCTATGTTACCTACCTTCACTTTAAGCAAAATTAAGAGAGCGAACAGAACTGTTCATGGAGAATAAGTCTGGAAAGGACTGCATTAAGCAAATGAGGTGACAGCATGAGACCTCTTAAATCAAAGGGCCCAGACCTTTGTCTCTGTTAACAGTCCCCATCAGCCTAGTGAATCCAATAGCAGCTCTAGTATAGACTCAGAACTTGAAAACTGCCTTCTTCTCAGTGCATCATTAGATATGAAAGAAATCTGGCATCTCTTGAGACACTTTTTGCTAGTTTGCAAAGTTTTTAACTCCTTATTTCCACTTTCATGCTGGAAAATCAAAAGAGGGGGGAAGTGATATATCTTATTTGATATTATGGAGTCTCAAATGAAGAAATCCAAGGAACATGGAAAATAAATGTGTGATGAAAGAACAGATACGACTCAACTCTGCCAGAATCTCAGCCAAGTTTCAGAGCATTATGGCTTGATGAGGGGAAAAGGGTCAGGAAGTCTCCATATATCAGCCATATCAGTCTGGCTGGTCAGAATATTCTGTTCACTGCTGTTGAATTATACACTGAGGAGAAGAGGAAAATCTGCTTGTTCCCTGGAATTCAAGAAGACAAATAGTTCTGTTGCCAGCCTCAGATTTTTGAACATGATTCTGCTGATATCAGCAGCAGAATGCTGAATCATCTTCTCTTTTGCTGTTGCTTTGATCCTCTGAAAGGAAAAAAAAAAAAAAAAAAGCAAAGCAAAACATAATGGGCTAAAATACAACTGAGCTTTAATGAAGGTACCTTTTTTGCACCAGGGACTGAAGATCCCTTAAAAGACACCATAAAGCGACACACTCCTGCAATGTTCATATGACAGGGAAGAGTGATGACTTTAATCATTGACTGGGAGCAGTGATTCCACGCACTGGAGTAGGACCTGTTCACACAGGAAAGGCCAGAAGGGAGGGTTTTTCAGGCTTTGACTCCCACCCAGATTTTCAGACAATATAAGGCTGCACTAAAATCAGTGGCAGCACTAAGACTGATCATAATGGAGTCACACCTTGAATTGCCCTAGTATCACTTAAGTCTTGATGGGACATATGTTTCTTCAAAAGTTGATTCAGAAGGGTAAAGTTGGGTTTCAGTGGCACATTTTTGTCTCTTAAAGCCCATCCTTCTCGGCTGAGGTTCCAAGCAAAATCCAGCTGCACTTTTCACATGGAAAAGATTACGAAACAGATATGCAAATAGAGCAGACACCTTATCTTCCTGTGTGTATTATGGTGATCAGTAGGCCTCAGTCAGCTTCTGATGTGCAATGAGGTGAAGCAGAAAGGCTTCACCCCAAGAAGGTGTGAGTGAAAGGAGCTCTTCTGACCAGCTAGCATGAGACAGCATGGAACAGCAAACACGGCACAGTGGAGGTAGGATCTGGGCGGAGCCTTCCAGAGCTCTGCTTTATCTGCCAGTACAGTCCATGCTCAGTCTATTGTGGAGCACATTTTGTGGAGCCAATTGTTGCTGCTGCTGGAAGAAAAATATCTATTTCCCCTCTCCCTCTGCCCTTCCTCCAGCTTCTCTCCAGCCCCTGCACTCCTGCCCTGCCAGCTGTGTTGCTTCTTGACTCACCTCAGGGTGATCACGTGCAACTCACTAAGACAGCACAAACCTATTCTTTTGTGGCTTTTTTTTTTTCCTCTGGTTTAAGGAGTTGAATCAGCTTCCTGGGAGGTCAAAACAAGGTGAGAATGAAGAGGAGGAAGGAGAGAAGGAGGTGGGGAAGAGAAGGGGTGCTGTCTCCTTCAGCAACACCAAACTCTGCAACTCAAATCAGTCCAGTTCAGTTTATCACCTTTTGAGTTGATTCAAATAAAATTGAAGTAAAGGTGAGATGAAACTGTTTGACACTCTCAAGAGCTACATACTCGCCACTTTCATATGTCAAAGAACAGTTTATACATGCACATTTTCCAGTCACTTCACATGGATTTCAATCCTAATATTCATGTCTGTGTCTTGGTCTTAGTAGCACTCAACGAGAAACAGATCCTCAGTCAGGTTTGTGATTTTTCTGGGTGGGTGCCCTACTCAGGGTGTCCATTCATCAGGAACTAGTTAGTTTCTTTGGGAGTTAATCCGGAAAACCTCTGTGGCTGTGTAAAACAAAGAAGGATTGATCAAAAAACAGACACAGCAGTCATTTATTTGGTGATGTGGTCTGAATAAGAGATGAACAGTAATGGGTTATTTAAACAAGCCTGCTTTATTGTCTTTGTGCTAACAAGATTCTATGACATTACAGAAGGAGATCATCAAAAGGTCCAGTAAAGTTCTCTGCCCTTTAGTGTAAAATTTCACCAATTTCCTCCAGGCAAAAACGATCTGCTGACTGGCAGCATCTGTCCTGTGCTGCACAGACTGTTTCACAACAAATGAGATTATGCTTCCTTCCACATTTAACAAAGAGAAATGCAGGAAGAATTGCTTACTGGATATATATGTGTGCTTATGTATAATGCTATATACCTATATGTATAAATATACTTGGATATGCATGTATGTGTGTTCATGTCTTTAAAATATAGGTGTGTGTAAATGCGTATGTGCATAAAAATGCATATCAGAGTAAAAGTGAACATGGATAATGTGGCTTAGAATTTATCAAAATGGCAAGGAAGGAAGGAAGCTTGTACATTTCTTCTATTTTAAGTCAACTGATTTTGCAGCAGGAGAAACACTTTGCTATCCTGCAAAAAAACGTACATTATGCTCTGTGCCATCTGCCCCATTGCTGTGACTTAGGCAGGTAGGATGAGTGACACCAGGCTGTCACTGTTTCTGTGGCAGCTGGTTTGGTATTTGGTATGTGGAATGACTGGAGATAGTGCAGAGAAGACTAACAGAAATTATGAAAGATTAGAAAACATGACCAATGAGCAAAGATTAAAGGACTTGGAGTTGTTTGTCCTAGAAAATAAGAGATTAAAAAGTCAAAATGATAGCTTTCAAGTAAAGACAAAAAGAGTAAAGAACTAAATTGCCTCTGCCACCACTGTGATTCAGACAAGAGGGAATAAAACAAGATAACATCAAAGGAGACCTAGGTTAGAAACTGTGAAAATATTCTGCTGGAAGCAAATACCTACATTGTGACACATCCAAAGAGAAGGTGGGGTTGCCAGCGCTGAGCTCTTCAAGAATAAAGCAGAAGACAGACTGTCAATAAGGGCCTGGATTTGTTTTGTGCAGAGAGCTAGAACTCCTAAGCTTCTTCCCAGGACAATTTTCTGATTCTGATTTCAAGCTAGTTCATCTATTCCAATGCTTTTTTTACAAGAAAATTGAATCACCGTGTAGTAGGGACAGTTAGGGTGCACTAGGGAAAGGCTATGATGTATGAAGCTAATGCATCTGCTATGTAAGTCTAATGTATCCAGACAAGAAGAAAAACAGTTTAGGAGTGAATCTTCAGTTTATGCTCTATTGTTTAAGTCACTGAAGTTGCTTTTGTGTTCATGCAATGGCGACAAATGCTTCTTTATTTCCCAAAACACAGTGAAATGCATTTAAAAGAGTGTTCTGAGTTTGACTTAAGCTTGTCAAATCCAGGAAACTGAGAGTTAAACTTCTCACTCTTTCCCACAACTGAGAGCTGTTGTGCTTGGTCTTTGATGCATAGCTTGAATTTTTGCATACTTTAGGTAATTTGGAGGATTTAGGAAAGAGTAACATTCTATGATATTAAGAATGATTCCTAGTGACTTTATCAGTGACGGGAGCTGAAATTCGAATCATGGCAAAAGGGTGTGCAGGAAAAGATGTACACATTGATATGGAATCAGATCAAACATACTGAATTACGCTAGTTTTTTATCTTCAACTCAGTCTGTTCTCTGCTGACCCCCATTTCCAAAAGATCAAACTATGTTGCAAAACCAGAAAACCAAGTACTGCAAAATACTTCTTGGACCATCTTGGATGTGTAAACTGGAAGACTGCTGATGACTTCAGTGGATTTGAATCTTATGAATGCCTGATTGCAGTGCGTGGGGATAATATAACCAGCAACATGATTTATGTTCATTCTTTTGGACCAAGAGGAAGTACCATAGGGCAGAATATGTGTCAGTGAATAACAATCCTTTATTTTATTTCTGCATTTTCTGCTTTCAACAAGTTTAAAAAAACTTGGATAATGTAGAGTAGGGGAAGAAGCTTACACACACTAATAACAAACCTTATCAACTGCTTTCCTCCACTATTCCCACAGATTTCTCATGAGCTTTGGATGTTATTCCTGGAGCTTTTCAGTCAGAGACTTTGCAGAAAAAAAAAAAAAACAATGGAAATAAAATCAAGTGCGGAAAAATATGAACATCTCAGATTGAAAGAAAACAAAGCAGAAAAGTTTACAAAAGCAGGAGTGATAGCAAGCAGGACAACGGAAAGACAGCAAACATTAGATGTGTTCTCCTCACATACAGCAGAACAAGCTATCTGGCTCAGGTATGTGACCCAGATCGTAGGTGCCATGTAGATGTTTTTAACTATCTACAGAGACAGGTGACCTAGAAACTCTGGTGCATATATGCTCTCACTGGGCAGGGTACTACTATCCTACAGCATCCAAACACAGTCTACAGTGCCAAGTGATGGTAACAGGGTCAATCAACAGCCCCCTTCCACCACAAGTGATAGACTGGATCCAAGATCCATACAGGGAGGTCAGGTGCATTAGAAAAGGGGATCAAAAACACTACTGGAAACACAGGTCCAAGGTCCACCCAGGAGAATTCTCCAGGAGCATGTCTAAGCCTGAGCTGAAATGGAGCTTCTGAATGTGAGTGCGAATGTAATGTCCACCAAGGCCTTCTGGTTTCTCAGAGTCCTAGCAGAAATGCAAGGGTAGTTTGCCTGTGTGATCCTTACATGGCACTGCAAAATGGTGACCAAGATTTGGACAGTTTTCTTCGCAGCCAGAGGAATTTATAGCCCAATCCTGAGGAGGCTTAAGAAAACAAAGACTGGAATATTGAGGATTACATGATTTCCAGGTGGCTTGTGCTAATTCTTCAATTTTGTATCCTTTTAAAATGCATGCTTTCCTAAGGAGGTCTCTTTCGACAGTCATATTAGGTGATGTTGCTTATTAGATGCTCATCCTTCTTCTTGAACTCAAATCTTATCCAATAACCAAAACAGACTGTTAGTATCAACAGAAACCCATTACTCTGTAATGTAAAAAGAGAGAGCATGGGGTGCTGGAAAGGTTAATATGTAAGTAAGAAGTAGTCCCTGCTGCTTCTAATTGCGTGCCCCAGTTCTGACCTCAGAGAATGGCAGAGAAGGGAAAATATCATTAAAAAACTACAGGTAGTGAATTTTGAGTTGCATCTGGACTAAACATATTCAGACAGTATTTTCTTATCTCTTTCCATTTGTTTGAAACAAGCTGTGTTGCTGTGAACATTTTTGAACATTTAATGTCAAGCCAAAGCCAAGATTATTAATTCATATGCAGTGCCCCTTAACTTGACTGAACAAAATTAGCTTTGGATTGGCTACTTAATGCAGTGGAACAAGTTAAAACAAGCATTTCTTTGTTCCCTAATCACAGAAGTAAGAAGGTAGAACATGCTTTCGCATAGAGAGTCAAGTGTGGGCAACATGCCACCTGAGGCCTAGGTGTCCAATTTTTTGGCTTCCTTGAGCCTCACCTAGTGAAGAGGAATTGTCTAGGGCCACATCTACAAAGGTTGCTCCAAAAGTAATTATTTCCATGGAAACCATGACCAATACAAAGAGCACAAGAACACTATTTAATAGACCAAATTCTCAACTGCAAAACACTGTTTTTCAACACAGTCATCATCATTAGCTAGGCATTTTCACCAGTAATGAGAAAAAGCCTGCATGCTGCACCAGTAAACATTCTCACCAGCAGAAGTGACCCAAGTGAGGGAAATTTCTCTCTGGTAAGAGAGGTCTTAGAAAACTCTGGTAGAGAGACATGATAAACTTTGGGATTGCAACTCTCTACTTTCCTTTTGAAAACTGACAAGTAATATATTTATGTCAACTGAAAATGGAGTCACAAATAAACCAAAAAATGTATGATTTTTTTTGGCAGTCTTGAAACCTATTCTCAAATTCCTTTATCACAATGGAAAGCACAGCTGCATATTTTTTGCTCTTCACAGGACAGTTTCAGTCAATGTATCAAAATTCATAAACTTACTTGCCATCACTTGAACTGGCACTGAGCTGCACACCATGACCTGGTTTCAGCAGCAGAGCCTCTGCCGTGATGGTGTGGAGCAGGAGGTGGCTGCATTGCAAGTTATGTCAGGCTGCACGCAGCTTGTGGGTCTCAGGTTAGACATGTCTGACCTAAGCTCTCTATCTAAAGTCTCTCTTTGTGTTTATCTTGCCATCTGACTCCGTGCAGACGCCAACCCTTATCCTTGCAAAATTCAGATATCAGTGAAAAGTCACAGGACAATTCAAGAACCATCCCTTTCTGGCCACAAAAATCATAAAAGAATCCCCCCAAATGAGTAAGTCTTTAGAAAAGCTTTTACAATGGCGAAACACCAACAGGGTGGGTTAGAGGATGAGTGTGACTAGTGCACAGTACACTGCAGTTTACTGAGGGTATCCCTAGTGCTGTGTGCTCAGAATCTGGACTCTTGAAATGCTTAAAATGTCATTGTATTGAATGCTTTATGTTTTTCTTCTCCCTGAACTGTGGCTAACAGCACAAAATTAGGAAAACTGATTGCATGTATCTCATAGAAAAAGCTTAGTGAGGCTGTAGCTCCTGGCTTTGCAACCTCCTCAGGGCTCTGGTACACTAACAGAAACCTATTGCCATACTGCAGAATCTAACTGTGGTGATCCACAGGCTAAAAGAAGTGAAGATAGCTATGGAAGGAATGAATACCCTCAGAGATTTCCTTTTGCTGGAATTATTTTAAAGGCCAAATGGGAACGCTGTCTCACCGGTTAACCCTTCAGGTCCACACTTTCACTCTACACAGGTCAGCATCAGGAATTGCATATGCTTTCCAGGTGTGGTACGGAAGCAGTGTTGCATGAATGGCAGACCTAGTTTTATTCAAAGGTAGATCTGTAGATATGAAAGTTTCTTTCCATACAGAGGATGCGATATTGTTATTCTGGCATTCTCCATATGGAGACATATTTCTGATCCAGCTTAAAGTGTCTGGTGCATATTTCATCTGAATTGTGTCTTAAATAGATCACAGGGAAAAAAAAAACACCCTCTAAAGAATAAGCATAACCTGTCAGCAGCTATTTTCTCCAACATTAAGACACTTTTATGTGGTATACACTTGCCTATCTATAGTAGACTGTGAACATCTAAGGCATTAGAAGGCATCTGGAGTGGGTTCAGAAGCATGCTTTACAAAAAAAGGTGCCCGTGAGATCACAGGGCTCTTGTTTATTTACACTGAAGGAGATGGAAGCAACACTTCTAACTAAGGAGGAAGAAATGTGTTTCATACCAGTGGCAAGAGCTGCCACCTCCCTGACTAGCTGAGAGCACACAGAGACAGGACAACACCTTGTTCACACCTCTTGGTTTGGAGCACCATGTTGGTGGCAGCAGAGTGCTTGCTGGAAAATTCATCTGTTCCCATGGACTGTTTTCACACTATTTTTCATCACTACTTATTCCTTGAATTTTCAACAAGCTCTATGGGCATCAGGACATGTGCTTGCCTGATACTATCTAACTCTGTGTGCAAACAGGGTGTTAACTTGCAGTAAAACTGAGTGATTGCAAGCTGACTCCTAGATTCCATTGCCACCTGTATTGAGCTTCAGGTTTTCTAGCCCCCTGGTCACCTAGCTGAGATTAAGCTCAGTGGTTGCAGCCTGTCTTTACTCTTAGTGGGCTGTGTGAGTCTGTAGCCCTTCTGATAACAATTAAGGAAGCTAGTGTTGAGAGGAAGCTGCCTGCCTGGCAAAAGGCACAGTGAGAAGCAATGATGTTTTCCAGTGTCATGAGTCATTTGTCTTTTTCTTCCCTAACATTTAGAATAGTTTGGTTGGAAAGGCCTTACAACGGTCGTCGAGTCCAACTACCTGACCTCTTCAGGGCTAACCTGAAGGTTAAAGCATATTAATGAGGGCATTGTCCAAATGTCTCTCCAACACTGGCTGGCATGGGACATCAACCATCTCACTAAGAAGCCTGTTCCAGTGTCTGACCACTCTCATGATTAGACATTTCCTAATCTGATACAGCACTGTGCCATGCCTGCATCCTGCCATTGGTTCCCAGGAGTAGAGCCTGACACATCTCTCTGCTTCCTGTCCTCAAGGCACTGCAGAGAGCAGTGAGGTCATCTCTCAGTCTCCTCTCCTCCTGCTTGGACAGAACAACGTCCTTAGCCTCTCCCGGTAGGACAAGCATGCATCTTGTGGCCAAGGATAGCAGTCTTGTATTGGCCTTGTTCTTATTTTAGGGTGTGCTGAGGTCATCTTCTCCCCAGCCACTTCCTCTGTAATGGCTCTGACTACAGCACCTATTGTTATTATCACCATCAGATATCTTGGGGAAGAATTTCAAGCCCTAGAACTCCTGGGGCAATCATGATTACTTTATAATAAGAGAGCAAGTGGTGTAGCCCAGTGAATAAAAGCACTGTCAGAGACTCCAAATCAAGGCTTAAATTTGGAGCTCGCTTGGATGAACTGAAGCAAGTCTCTGGCCTCACTTTTTCACCTCAATAAACTTAATAGTCTCTTACAGTGCACTTATCCAGACTCTACCATCAGATCATTTTTTTCCTCTTCAGGGAGGCATCTAAATACTATTGCAAAGCCATAACAAATAATTTTATAAGGATAGAAGAGATCACAGCAATCGTTGTTGGAATTTTGCCATACACAGTAATGAAGAAAACCAAAAATACATGGAGAAGGTGAAAATTTAAGTTTCATTGGCTGCTATGCATACTTCTCCCTTTGTATTGCATGATAGGAGAGTCTGGATCCTCATACACAGTTAAAGAAACTTCAGGGAATTTGAATGCAAAAAAAAAAAAAAAAAAAGACTTTCTGGTACCATACTTTAAACCACAGTTCAGATTTTGACCCAGGGCAGCCACCAGTAGTTACAGCTGGAAAATTTCACAGCACAACTTGTCTTATCATGAAGTTATTCCATAAGATTCAGAAGTTGCATGAATCAAAACATTTGAAAATATGAATGTTCCTGATTGCTGTGTATCCTTCTCTCCTGTGGCCTGAAGTCAAGATAAGAACAAATAAGAACATATGTTGATATTCTTCTTTTGAATTTGATTTTAGCAATATCCATTAAAGACATGGCTAGCCATCTCCTTGAACATCTTAAATGGAAAACAGACAGAACCAAAATGACTTTGAGATTTTAGAAAAATCCATTGTAAGTGCCTATGTTTTTATTGTGCTCTTTGTAGCTGTTTTCGCAGTTTTCTTTAAGTCCTATGACACCTTGCTGACCTCTACATTAATGGAAAGTTAGAAGGCCATCGAGTTCTCAGTGACAATGACATCCAGATGTCCTTTTAAAAACATGGTTGCTGGGTGACAAGACCTCACACTGCATTCCTTCTTTGAAATCTTTGCCCTATTTTTCATATATTCCTGCCAGTAAGTATGTCAGCATTCAGCCAATGCGCTGGAGGGCAAAGCGCTGGCTGGAACCTTCTTGATATCATCTGTGCTTCCCGAAAGGAAAATAATCGGAACAAGTAAAGATCTCTGATGCACTGTGCTGCACAGTGTTGCACCAACTTGACTTCCACTTTCATACCAGATTTCCCTGGCTGAATTGGTCTTTCAATGGGAATGCATGGAAACTCCTGTTTAGTAGTTCTTACTCTTGACAAGCTGCTGCAATTCAAAGCACAACTGAGAATACAAGAATTTGGCCTAACATATCTGAATAGTCTTTTGAATCATACAAGGGATTTTAAAAGTTCCTGTTTCTTGTGACAGTGATCAGTGTATTTTGGGGGGGGTGGGGGTGTAAATGAAATCAAATGACAACCATGTATAGTTTAGCATGGATTCTCCAAGGCTTTGTTTAAACCTTCTTGGGAATACTCCAAAAGCCCTTGAGAAACCTTCAGTCCTAACAGCCTGCTGTGATGCTGTTTGCATGAATATCTTATGACAGTCTCTGTCTGGCTGACTTTTACAAAACCATTGATCCACTTACCTAACAATAAGGAAAAAGAAAAAAAAAAAAAGAAAAGGAGCAACAAACAAGCACAGAGAAAACTAAGAGAAGCCTGAGAATGGAAGTCATTCGGGGACAGCTTCTGAACTTGTTCAAATAATAGGGAATTAAAAAAAAGAGGTAGAGCTTTGTCATGAGATGCTGCACTTACAGGGATTAAGTAGCTGACTGTACATCTGACGACCAGTAGAAAAAAGAAAGAAAAGCAGATCTGTTCCAGTCATTCCCCCAGGACTTGTATTTTCAAAGAAGTTTTCCTCTCAATAATTGTTTTTCTGTTTTTGACCCTACTCCCCGTTCCGCTACTAAGTAAACTAGTGAGAACAAAATAAACACTGTATAAAGCTGAACAGTGGATCTGTTAAAGCACCCAGCAGAGAACTGGATGGGGGAGGGTTTCTGCATCAAAATTGTATGTGATCACATTGTTAAAGACTATAGCATCATGAAAAGCACAAAGGAGTACATAGAAGTGGTACCTTATTTCCGACTTCGCTGTTTTAGGGGAGCTCAGCCTTTCATGCTAAGAGTCCATTTGATTTAAATAACCATATGCAAATAAACATCACATGAGAAGGAAAATGGCCAAGAGAGCAAATGCATTTGCATACAAAGTACATATAGTATACTCATCTTCATTTAATATATACAAGCTAAATTATCCTCCCAAATACAATGCTACAAATCCAGATTACAATTATTGGCTTTGACGAATTAATCTAGACTCACCATAATAAATGGGCGGATGGAGAATTTTTCTAAAATATAGTTTCTTAGGAAAACTACATCTAAGTCTGGAATGTTTAATAAAGATCTTGTGTGAAGGAATAAGTTCTGAGCCATTTCTCCCACGACATATTGCTTCTTTGCTTTTATTCAAATAATTCATCAGAAAACCAGAAGACAATGGGAAAACCTACTACAGCAGAAAAAAAAATAAAAAAAAATCACAGCATTAATGAATAACTTTGGGCAATGTAGAATCACAGAATTTCAGGGGGTGGAAAGGACCTCTGGAAATCATCAAGTCCAGCCCTGTGCTGAAGCAGGTTCCCTTCAGCAGGTTGCACATTGATGACTGCTTCTCTGCTCCTTCCAAAAAGTCTCCATGCCATAGCCCTCAGGGTTAGCTGCTGCAGAGCTGATTACAATGCAGCTCTTGAAAGAATGCTTTCTTCCTCTGTATCTAAGGTATTTTTGTGCTTTTCATGGAACTGGTCCCAAATAGCATTTGAGATGCTTCATGCACTGTGAGCACAGGCCTCTCTCTGACCTTCCAGAGAGGACTCCTCCAGCATATGGCAATAATTTGTGCCCTCCAGATGTTTGCAGGTCCTGAGGTACCCATGGGCAGCTCTTGCCTGGTCCCAGCTGATAGCTGATGCTAGTATATGAATAGCAGATAACAGCCCTGACAGCTGCTCCACGGGTCCAGGAGAAGGGAAATGAGGTATGAACAAGGCAGATGAGGTGAGGAGCTGAAAGCAACTGCTCTCCTCTGATGTTTAAGGCAATTTATAGCACTCTGAATTCAAGCACTATCTATTGGCATGTCTCTCAGACACCTGGAGAAAGGTTGCACAGTTTATGGCTGAAAATGCAAAGTTTATGAATATTTCCAAAGGACACGAGATTGCTAAATGAATTCTGCATGTGCTTATTTAATTAATCTCATGAACATGAACTAAAAGACTATGTTTAGAAAACAGCAATTAGGAAGAAGTTTGTGGGAGTGTGGGCAAATGATGCAATTGATTCCAGATGGAGTTATCTTAGTGAAAACTTCGGTATTTGTGAATTCCCCCTCAGTTTTCCTGTGTAGCTTTAGTGAGGAAAAATTGGGTGAGGCAGAAACTATCTTTAAAGCCACCAACTTCGTGCTGATTTCATCATCTACTGTATTAATTCTCTCAGAATGGATGGATACACATGCCTGGGTGCACAAGACCCAGCTCGAATACTTTCTCAGCTTTAAGGGAAGTGAACTAGTATTGCAGTATGTAAGTGATTTAATCCCTGCACTATAGTTATTTTGCTTCTTGAACTATCACCTTTCTGCTCCTGATGCTGCTCCATGAACATGAGAATGGGTCCTATTAATATGCCCTACAACAACAGAAAAAGATCTAGAGGTAAGGATGCAATGTCAGATAAGATGGTAGCAGGTTATCGGAGCAGTGCTTTACTTGACAGATCTTCTCTAAAAAGAAGTAGCAGCCCTGTTCAAACTAGATAATTCATTCAATTTAAAAAGCCAGCATTTGATTTTTTAATGTAAGCAACCAATGCAGAGGTTGTTAGAAGTACCTATAATGTTCCCTGGTTAGGGGTTAGGGTTTTTGAGGGTTATTTTCCCCTTGTTTTCCCTGCCCAATAAGTACCTTTGTGCTTCTTGGGCTACCTATAGCAAAGATGTCATAGCAGCTCAGCAGAGCCTCAGGAGAGCAGAATAAAGGCATTATGACTGCAAGAATGCAGCATGCAGCAATCTTTGGCCAGATTCACTGCTTCAGTCATGGGAGCAGGAATGAAAGGAAGGTCAGTTATTTCGTACAGACCACCCAGGGTTAGGTCTGCACCTGAGTGAATGCAGTAATAAGTTTTGAACTGGCACAATTTCTGTATTTTGTTTTCCTTTTTTCTGTTTTATCCCCTTAAAGATTTTTTTCCAGTTACTGCTCTAGAAGCTTTTCTTGTGTTATACTCTCCAGCCTGTGGGAAATACAATAACACATCTATTGGATTTTTTTCATCTTGTTTACTTAAACTGTGTTTTTACTTAAACAGATGATCCAGTCCTATGGCGTGGGATTTAATTAGTAAATGTCTTTGCAGGAACATTTACTGATTTCATTTTATGTCCTTCTGTCCAGGTGGAAAACCTGGGACTACTTTGTAAGAAACGGAGTATGAACTATGCTTCAAATTGTGGTGTGTAACAGAAGAATTTCTTGAGGACAATTACTTCTATTCTTACCAGACATAACAAAGACCTTTCCCGGATGAATCTTTAAGTTTTACCTTAAAGATGATGGAAGATCTGCAGAAATACAAGCACAACCTTATGAAAAGTTTCAAAAGGAGTTGTGACTCCACAACTCTCTGTGTTTCTCTCTTCCCACATGATAGTGGGTGATCTGTGCATGAAAAAAGAATATGCCCTTCACATGCATAATGTCAAAAGGCCAACAAGATCCAAAAGAAGTTCCTACTTTCCCTCTGACCCCTTTGATAGGCTCACACAGATCCAGTTCTCCTAGGTGTACCTCTGGATGTGTGCCAAGACATCAGCGGGAGAAAGAGAAGGGAATCAAGTGCCATGGCTGGCTTTCTCCTTATTAAGAAGCATGGGAGGGATTTGCACATGGAGGATGTCTGCAGGAGGGGGAATGAAAGTCAAAATCACAGTGAGGAAAACCAAAGGAAAGCTGTTTCAAACAACTTTTTATTTGACCATCATCTAGCATGAAAACTGGATATAACCTGGGCCAAATTATACCATGTGTGGAGTAAACATTTAAATAATTGTTTAAAATGTTTATTTAAAATTGTTTAAATGTTTATTTAAATTGTTAAATAAACAATTAAAAATGATTGTTTCTGCAGGGAAAGTGAGATCAAATATTACTTCCTTTTAAAATTAATAGAAAAGAAAGTGTTTTCAAAGATAGAGTGAACTTCACAAAATTAAAAAACCTTTATGCAATTACAGTATTTCTTCAGTGCATGCTGTTCTTCTGCAACTTAGTTGCTCCAAATTGACCAGAAACCCTAAAAGATACAACATTCAATTAATGTTCCCTGTGGTGTGCTAGATGCCTACATAGCTAAGAACTGCAGCAATGAATGAGGCTGTAGGCTTTAACAGACGTTAACAGATTCATGTAAGCTGATAGGAATACAAGTGACCCAGATTTGATCTAGCCTGCATAAAAATTCAGGCACCAGAGAGCAGAGCTCAGCGCTGCCTCTCCGCTCCCTGAGAGTAGCAGCAGCCGCCGTGAGGCCTCCTCTCAGCTCCTCTGCTCTGTACTGAGCAAACCCAGGGTCTTCAGCTATTCCTCATAGGCCTGGCCCTCCAAACCATTCCCCATCTTTGTAGCCCTCCTTTGGATGCTCTCTAATATGTTTATGTCCTTCTTATATCGTGGTGCTCAAAGTGCACCCACAGCTGGGAGTGAGGTTGCAGCACAGAGCAAAGAAGGCTCAAGAGTGGTCTAACTGATATCTGTAAGTACCTGAAGAGAAAGTATGAAGAGGGCAGAGCCAGACTCTTTCCAGTGGGGCCCTGTGCTGGGATGAGAGGAAATGAGCACCATCTGAAGTCTTCTGAATATCAGGAATCACTTTACTGTATGGGTGACTGAGCATTTGCACAGTTTGTCCAGAGAGGTTGTGGGGTCTCCTTGAAGTTTAATGAAAGCTACCCTGACATGAGCCTGTGCACCCTGTGCTGGGTGTCTCTACTTGAGCAGGGGCTGGGCCAGGTGGAACCCAAGGTCCCTTCTAGCTTCAGCTATTCTGTGATTCTAAGAAGGGAATTACAGCCCTACAGCTCATTAGAGCTGAATCATGAATGAAGTGGTGGTTCGTTGAATGAATGGAATGGCATGAAAAGTAGAGGGCTCATTTTCCACTGGCATCAAACATATCTTTTCCAGGCTTTTCATTGGAATTGGAATTATTTAGTAAAGACCACTATGAACTGTAAAGCTTCATTTAACACCCATCAAGTCACAAACAGTTCTTCTACCACTCTTACTGCTCTTAAGGATGTCCTTTACGTACGTATTGGTTTCAGTGTGTTAAGTTAGTATTGCGATGTACAGATGATAGAATTCTATAAGGGGAGAAGGAATCTACAAAGACAAGGGAAGACTGCTGGAAAAGTTGTGTATGTGGCATGATAAGGGAAAACGGCAGTATTTCCTTTACAAGTATTGATTCCTTTACAATGGACAGGCTATAAAGGAAATGCAGAAACCATACTCGTATTCTGTGAGCTGCCTGAGTGATGTCAAGGTTCAGTCTTTTCTGGACCTCCCTGGAGAACACCATCCAAACAACATACAAAAAAATCTTGTTGTTTCCTCCTCTTGTTTTTTGAGACTGTCTTTATTGGACAGAAAAGCACTTCAAAAGTTTCATCTCTATATGCCGTATTCATGTAGCAGATAATTATTCCAAAGTCCAGATAGAGTGTGAGCTTAGATACAGGTGGGATATTCACTACCTACCTAAGTGAGGTATCCAAACTTTTGCTCATTGGAGTACTCTTACCCCTTTTTATGGGTGCCAGGATCTCTGTCTACAAGTAGCTGCATCATGAGTTTCACAAAGGAAGTAAGAATATTCATAAAAATTATGTTTTCTGAATGCCATATAATCACAAGAAGGAGGAGTGAGTTAAGATTTTAAACAGGAGACTCCCCCATTCTTTAAAAGTCAGAATATTCTTTTCATCCAATTGTCTGTTGGATCTTGTCTTTATTTGAATTGGAAGCAGCAGAAGTGTGATTCTCTATACCACAGGACTGAAGTTCCAGGATGCTGTGGAATGAAACCCTATGGCCAAGAACAGACTGTACTATGAGAAGGATTGAGGATGCTGGCAGTTCTAACAAACAAGTTGTGATTCAGCCCCAGTCAGGTGGTGCATGGCTTAGGTAATATTTTCAAAGCATGTTTTGAACAGAAACCTACTGTATTTCTGTTGGAGTGAACTGAAGATATATAAAGGAGAAAACAAATCATGGAGGCATAGTCTTTATCAAAAATAAATGGCAAAAGGGAACAATGTCAAACTCTTGACATTTTGGTCAATGTTTTACCCTTAAGTTACAGTCCAACAGTCTTCCTCCTGCATCTCCAAAAGCACCAATAGGCACACTGGAAAGTATACACTGTTGGTTTTTACTTCACATAAACTTCTTTTCTGCTTAATCACAAAGGAAGGCTTTATAAGGATAATGCCACACAAGAGAAAAGGGCATCCTCTGATCTAATATGTTTATGTCCTTCTTATACTGTGGTGCTCAAAGTGCACCCAGAGCTGGGAGTGAAGGAAACTAAACTGGAAACTAAACATAGTCAAGAGCAGGAAGGAGAAAGGAAATGGAGAATACATAATACCCAGTGGTGCACAGCCTGAGGCTTCAATTTAGCCCCTTATGTTTTGAACAGAAGCTGTTTTGAATTACATGAGCTAAAATGACATAAGTAATCCAAAACATATGCTAAAAAGAACTAAAAACCCTCTAATTTAATAATGGACAGATAACAGATTGCATTGTCAAATTGATTAAATAAAATATTTCTTGCTTCCATTTTCTTCGTCTGGTTTCCACTTGAACTACCACCACATTTGTCTCAGAAACACTGATAGCAGAAGTTGGTCTCATCTGATGTATTGAGTTGGAATACAAGAGACTTTGAATCAGTTCCTGTCTCTGTCCTGGATTTCCATAAGCAATGCATGCCTGAGTTGTCCAAAGGATATGCAGAAGTGAAAGCATCAAGAACACAGCCTTTGCCTATCCTTACAGCACAGTGTTTGGCATTGTGGCAGTGTCTCACATTCTCCAGTCTTGCTAGTAAAAATAACAGCCGATAGTTTTATGGGGCCAATAACGTTAATGAGGAAAATGCCAATCTTCTATTTATCTTCTATTGAAGATAAATTATGATTGCTATAAAAATGCAGGGCACAAATATTCCCCCAAATTGCTTTTTTGATTCACCAAAGCTGTCTTTCTGTGGATGACAGTATAGGGTCCATTCAGTCTGGAGTGAGTGTTTCCTGCAAATCCTCTAAGCCCTCATTGTGACATTTACCCTGCAGGCACAGAATGTGGACATCAGAGACAGTGCAGGCCTGTAATGGCATTTGTGGGAATAATAGAATACCCATCAGACAGTAATTTTCCTCACTCCAGGGTCCAGAGCTGAGAAAAGGTTAGTCCTGCAGGCCTAAGGGAAACTGCACACTGATAGAGTTCACAATGCTACGTGATTGTTGTAATTCCTTCAGTTGATAATCACTGCTATTGTTGATAGCCATCTCAGTTTCTGAGGAAATATAATAAAGTGAGCTCAAGGCTTGGCACTGGAGAAGTTATTTATTTTTGCAGAGTTCATGCGTAGCTTTATCTGGTTTGGTGGTTGTTTTTTTCTTTCCATTGGCCTTTTTTTGTTAGCTTTTTCTTTCTTTTTTTTTTTTTTTTTTTTTTTTTTTCTGTTGCAAATGCTAAATTAAACATGATAAAGGCAGAATCTCGAACCCTCAGGCATTTTATGACAAAATGCAAATTTCCTACTGATAATCTACAGCACCACAAAGCTCTTTGTTGGGATCTCCTCACTCTGTAGAGAGTACAGAATATTTGATCTTTTTTCCATTGATGTCAATAGGGCTTTAACTTCATAGAGAACGGAGGCAGGCCCATAAAAACTTTGTTTGATCAAGTTTTCCCGAGCAAATTGTAGCACGGTGTGATGGGATTTGTCTGCCTGCAGAATACCCATAGATATTCAGGGATGTGTGAAGGAGCCCTGTGCAAACACAATGCAGTTGTTATGGACAGAATTGCAAGACAGGTCAATGAGATACAAATGAAATAGTCTTAAATCTTGGAGTAGTAGAATAAATCGTTTTTACAGTTCAAGCTCTTCATAATCAATGATACTTGCTTCTTTGCTCCAGCTTGCTGCTTTTTTCTCCTCAGGAGAAAACAGAGGCTAAAAGTAGTGAGTTTGGCAATGAAATCACAACCCAGCACTAAACCTAACCCTAATCCAGATTCTAATCAAATCTAGAACTGGTCATGGCCTTCACTGTGCAATAACTTCAACACAGGATTTGGAGCCCCTGGAGCTTGTGTTTTTCCAGAGACTATTCAAATTCTCTATTCATGTTTGAATTGTTCATCTTGATTGTAGAGCTGTATGAGTCCTGACATCTTTTCCGATTACTCATGCACTGAAATGTTTGGAATTGAAGCATTTTATTCCACTTTGGCTTTGAAAATGCCTTTGGGCAAAGCCTTCAAAAATAGCTTAAAAAAAAACACATAATGTTTTGCATTTTAAAACATTTTAGCTATCAGTGCTGGCTAAGTTGATATCAGCGTGCAAAAAGTATAGCTCCAGTGATAAAGGCTGTTTGCTTGTTTGAAATGACTGTGGTTTGTACTTCAGCTCTGGGCCCCTCTATTTTCTGAATGCTTCATCCTGCTTTATTTAGTATGGCTGGTGATATTCAAAATCTATATTTTTGTTCGAGGATTTTCTTCTTTGCTCTAGTTTTTTTGCTTGTTTTACTACACTTGTTCAGTTATTTAAAAGCTCATTAGGATCATACAGCAATAAACATCTGCAAATCCAGATCTTCTCTGTTTCGTAATTGCTGAGTTGTGACAGATGTTTATGCAAAGCAAATACTGAGAACATAAAGAAGACATATTACGAACAAGAAGTTGTTCGTTCCACAGAGTGTGTCATTTTTATTTTGCTCTAGCAATGTACTGTCAGTGAAGATGATCAAAACTTCAGTTTTGGTTATCACCCTTCTATGTGCATTAAAAACATTTATTTTCCCAGTGTAAGTTGAATGTCCATGATCCCATACTTTTCAGTAATGACACTGACTAAAGGATCTTTTTATTTCTTAACACCTCAATGAAAATATATTTTGGATGAACACTTGTTTTGGATTAGTCTTCTCGCATAAAGCAACAAACCATATTTTTGCTTTTGGCTTCATCTTTGCAAATCCCTGTTTAAAGTAAACACAAATGTACTTGGCAGATATGCTTGGAAAGACTTACAATGAATTTATTCTCCTTATTCAGAAGTTACTTTCCAGGTGTATGAAACCAGATTGAGCATTATTTCTCTGATGCAAGGAACAGCATAAAATGCAACTACAGAGAAAAGCAAAAAAGCCTACATACAAGCATTCACTCTTACAGCAGGGACTGTGTCTTCAGAGTTGTCTGAGCAGGAGCTGGCACAGGGAGGGCTCAGACTGACTGCCACTCTTGGATACTGCTGTAACATTTCTACAGAGGACTGATGAAAATAAAGGTGCTGTTTCTTTAATGACTGTCAGCTCTGGCAGAGCCGATTGGAATAAGGCAGATTTTATCCTTTTATTCCATTAATAAGATGGATATTCCCAATCAACTGTAGTTGCATGGCTGTATTAAAAGCAGTAGAATTTCACAGGTGTCACTGATAAGATCCGTGTCTGGGTACTCCTGAATTTGTGATCGTACTGTTCTTTCTTCCTGATGTTTTTCTAGCTTTGAGAGAACTCTTCTATTCTTATAAAAGAGGGCTGTCTTCCCACAGAGGGCTGGATTCTTTTTTCCATCCCCACGGAGAATTCCCCATGGTAAATCCATTGCTGACATCAGTGAGAAGTGAAAATATGGCATAGAGATTCAAGCCATTTCTTCATCTAGAAGGGATCAGCATCATCCCTTGTGCTTGGGACCAGGAAGTGGAACACTGTAGCTTTGCAGGCTCTTTTGCAGATGCTCTCCCTAGCTGTTGCAGTAGATATGTTCAGAATCCCTGAAGCTGCTGTGGCAGATGATGAGCAGTGTCATGTGATAATCACCCTTTGTTCTTTGTCACCTTAGGGATCTCTCTTAAATCAGTGAAGCTGCCAGTGATTGTTACTGCTTATGTTGTGGATCAATTGTCTGCAAGCTTGATTAGCAACACCTAACCCTTTTCTAGCAAGTCCTCTGAGACAAACACATCCCAGTATTGTTGAGTAGGGAGAAGAGGTGGCTTAGGGAGACCTTATTGCTCCCCACAACTACCTGAAGGAGGTGGTGGCAAGGTGGGTGTTGGCCCCTCGTCTTGCATGATTAGAGATAGGACTAGATGGAATGGCCTCAAGTTGTGCCAGGGGACATTCAGGTTGGATATTAGGAAAAATTTGTTCTCCGAAAGAGTTGCTGGGAGCTGGAACAAGCTTCCAGGGAGATGGTTGAGTCACCATCCATGAACATGTTCAAGAAATGTTTAGATGTTTTATGGTTTTGTGGGGAAGTATTGGTGTTAGGTGGACAGAATGATCTTGAAGGTCTTTTTCAACCATGGTGATTCTATGACTCTATGATTCTATGAGCTAGAGGCAGAGCAGACATGTTGGTGGAGCATGGATTTGGGAAGTACAGAATCATGCCTCTCCCCACATCCTCCCTGAGCAAGCCTTCCTCTGGAAAGAAAACAATTAACCTCCATCTGCATTCCATTTATTGCAGCAAATCCTCCCTGCTAATTTTCAGATCAAGTACTGGAATGATGATTTCAGCCTTTCAGCAGGATTTGCACCTCCTTTTGCAACAGCCCTGTCAGAAAAAAATATTGCTCCAATTGGGAAAAACAGTACATTATCTTTTTAAATTTTAGACCTTGTAAGTGATTTTCTCTTGTTGAGGAAGGGAAAGGAGAGCATGACTTACAGAGCTGAGCTGGCTTCTTCCTGTGATCTCCAGTGGTCTACAACTACAACTACAGGTTCACAGCAAGGCAACTTTTATCAATCAAATCCTAGTTTATTCTGTATTGTTACATATATATAAACCTCACTGTGTTTCAATGCTGTCAGTAAGGCTCACAGATAGAAACTAGCCTCCTAGAGGTACAGAGAATAGGGGTATGGAAATATAGGAACTGGTCTGTAAAAACATTAGGTTCTGGCTATCAGTATATACAAACTCTTGGCTGAGTGTGGGTTGAAGATCTTTGGTAATCACAGAAGGCTTGAAGTGATTATTTCCTTTGTTCATGCTTTACAGAGGCATCTGGTGGCATCTACCTTAAGAGGAGCGAGACAAATGAGTAAGGAAATGCAAGTGATGCTGGTGGAGGAGCCAGCAATAATCAGGGAAAATGATCTTGCAAAGAGATTCTCCCCTCTTTATTACCACTACCTTTGAGGAAGAAAGCAGAATTATCAAATGACCTGCTAGATTGTTTCTGCTTCTAGATCAATAACTGAGCACTTTGCAGTTTCCATGGAAGATATTCTTTCTTCCATGCTACCTTGTAGGATGACTCTAACACATTCAAGTTGAACTGAGATTGCATTCCAGCAGCAGCCACTTAATCACGAGTAACAATAGCAGAGTCATTGCGGCTCCTTTCTGATCAGATTTTTAAAATACAAGGGAGATAGAGCAGATGAGATTTTCACCCAGAATGCAAACTTAAGGTCATTATTAACAGGAAGTAGGATCTAGAAAAACAACAACAACAACAACAACAACAAACAAACAAACAAACAACAAAGAGTTACGTGAAATTCTTCCCTTTTAATGGAAAAGATTTCTGCATTCTGCCAGATGTCCACTGTTCCAGAAAAGGAAAGACACAGTGTCCTGAACACAGAACTAAATGCTGTAAAATATGAAATTAAAAGACACCTCCAGTGTCCTGAGTTTCAGCCTTCACTGTTCACACATCCAGTATTTCCTAATGGTGTTGGATACTTATTACCTTCAAGAACTCCTTGTGAAGCAGAACTCCAGAAAGGGGAAAAAGGAGAGGAGAGGAGAGGAGAGGAAAGGAGAGGAGAGGAGAGGAGAGGAGAGGAGAGATAGAGAAAGCAAACATTCATTCATTCAATTCTGCAAGTAGTCAAGATTTCCTGTGGTTGCAGGAATGGCAACAACATTTTAGGAATATCCTAACAGAAATAACTCACAAAAGTCTTCTTTGCTATTTAACTCTTATTCATTCTGAGTTTCCAAGAAAGTCTGACAGTTCTGAGGGATTATTTAAATAAATTAAAAGTTAAAAAAACTGAGAAGTTGTCTTTTTCAGTTCGTGAAGAAATTTGAATCTTTCGCACTGGTGAAATTGCTCAACATCAAAAGAATAAAGTCTAGGCTCAACAAGCACAATTTGAATCTCTTTGGAGAATATCTGGCCCTTCATTTGGTCGAAACATCTATTTCTGGTTCTTTCAAAGCAGTTTTTAGAGCAACAAGGTCATACTTCTACCCTAACTCACTCTGTGAATACTCCTCTTTCTATGGAGTTCTCACTGAAAGTCATGCCTCCTGCTTATTTCCATGCAGCTACAACAGTTACAAAGAGCACAATAGCACTATTTGATAAAGTAAATTCTCAGTGATAAACCACTATTCTTCAACATAGCCACCACTACTAATCAGTTCGTGTGGATGTGCTGGCTGAGATGTTCTTAATTTTGTGGTGTGACAGCAGCGTGTGGCCGTCTGCAATGTGGCTTGTCTTTCACGTCACTGTCACCACTGCTGAAACACCACCCACCGCCTCACTGTGCTCACATCCACTGTTTGGTCTCCATAAACACTCAGAAAGTGTCAGTGAATGACAATGGGTACAACTGTTTTTCCTGCATGGAGGAATGCAGTGACACACCTTTGCTTTATACACACTTCCATGTCAGACACCATTTTGTCACACTGCCCCTCTGCTGCCATCTGTCACATGGCAACAACATGTAATGGAATATTGGTGGGAAAGTTCAACCCCCACTGCCATCCCATCAACACTCACCTCTGACTTCGTGGGCTAACATCATAAAATAGGAGGACCTGCTTTCGGAACAGCCCTTGTACTACATGGGAAGGATGTCAGTCAGGAATAGTCTCCTTACTCTCGTGTTCAAATCAGATGCCCAACCTGACAGCATCCTCACAGTACTCCTCTTCAGTTACATTCATTACTTTTCTCTAATGGCTCTAATGGCTGTCTAACTTGAGAGTCACTTCAGTCAGGAGATGGGTGATATGGGAGGCCTATTCAAACTCATTCTGTTGCTCGAAGATCTTCCCTTAATTTCAGAAGAAAAATGACATTTTGCATATACTGAGGGCTGGATCACCACTAGCTCAAGTAGTGACATCTGTGGAAGATTATAGAATAATTCACCTAATAAGCTATTGCTAAAGATACTGTTTTTTATTTCTAAATAATGCAAAAAATATAAAATTGATCTACAAGTAGAAGCTTTTTGTAGCTTTAAATGTAAAGTACCTTAAAGAAATAGAAAGGCAGTTGTTCAAGCATATTTACACAGCAATCTTTTAAGTTTTTGGCCTTCTAATTTTCTTCCTCACCATGTTCTGTTTTTGCTACTCCTTGGTGAGTGATTAAACCTTTTTTTTTTAATATGCAAAGCTAGCTTCACTTTCATTTACCACATATCAAGGGTTTTGTTTATAGAAACATGCTCTGGAGAGTTCTGTAGGATACTCTGAGGTTGTAAAAGCATTACACCAACCCAGAACTTAAACACTAAATTAAGGAAGATGTGCTTCTCCAGACTGAAGAAACACCAATATTTAAAAAATAGAGAAAAAATTATATTATAGTCAGAATGGTCTCTTACATCAACATTAAAATTCACAATGGGAGAGATTCAAATTAGTCCCAGGCAGACTAAGATAGTTCATAATTGTCTTGTAAAACAGAGTACTCTCCAAATCTGGACAGATTCCATACATTGTCACAACCTCAGAAATCTGAATAATAAAAGATGCACAGTGTTTAATTGGAGCTGGCAGTTCAACAAAACGCAATGCTGTCATATTTAAATTGATTTGATTTTAAATGATGACATGGTAAAAGATTTCCTGCTGTTTATCTGCAGATGTTGCGCAAAAATAAAGAAAAATAATGTGTCCCATGACCATGGAGCATACACTGCTGTTTTTTACTTCTATTTACAGCACAGGCCATAGGAGGGAAATTATGCAAGAACAGCAGCTCATCAGTTTTCAAGCCAGAGGTTTCAATCACAAATGGAGTGTGACAGCAGAAATTTTATTCTGTCAGAAAATAACAAAGTAACTCTGAAGAAAGGACATGGGGCCTGCAAACAAATTGGTGATTCAGGTAAAAAAGACAGAAGTAAGAGTTGGCAGTGAGGAAGCTTGCCTGAAACATTGCCAGCCTTGATGTATGCATGCAAAAATAGGCCACTGCCATGTTATTGATATCAATTTGTTGACCAATGGGATGTTCAAGGAGTATAAATGCACCCTAAGAGTCTGCAGCCACCCAGTTCCTTCTCGTGAGGAAGTGCCAGAGTGCATGTATCTATGTCTGCGTAATGTGCAGTGCCAGCTTTAGTTGCCATTAAGGGTGATAGTGGCTTTTAGAGACATCACAGTGTCTATGTATCAAGATAGCAAAGGACACCTTCTGATCTATACTTATCAACTACGATCAAGTGTATGCTGCCTGTGTGGCAGTAGTACTGAGAATAATACTCTCAGGGAATAAAACTATGGAATACAATTTTGTATCTCATAGTACTCCCCAAAGGCTTCTTCATATATTTTCGTGAAATTCTGGTATCTCATCAGGACAATTTGTGATATCTTCATTTCTTTATTATTTATAAACAATACATGGATTGCCATGGATGGGCATAAGTAATAATCAGTTAGCTTTATTGCTTTTTTTTTTTTTCTAACTGAAATCTTAGACATTAGTTATGCACAGAAGAAACTCATTGCTCTTGCCAGTTGGGATGCAATTAATTGTCACTGGGTCAAGTGAACTCATGCTGCAGACAGCTATGAAAAAAAGGGGAAATCCCTTCCCTCTAATTAGATCTTTTTCTTTCTTTCTTTTATTCTTTTTTTTTTTTTTTTTTTTTTTTTTTTTGCAAAATTATGGAATTAAAATGCCTCTTCACTGAAGACAATTAATGTTCCAAATTCTCCTTCATTAATGTATAGCCAGAATGGCCCATGAAAATGTAACTCTCATCAAAGAAGTCAATTAGCTTGTACACATCTTTGTCAAGGACCAGCTAGACTTCTGTCTGGGTAAATACTTGCACTTCCACCTAGTTCCTGACTGATCTGCACTTCAAAGCATTTGCACAGTGCTGTACCACACTGGCAAAACCAAACAATTGATCACCTTCATGATTTCTTTTAGTCACAGAAATTAAAAAGCAACGAAGATTTCCTTCTCCCTTCCAATGGAACAAACGCTTCCCAAACTTTTGGGAAGACTTGATTATTCTGGAAGATCTGAGGGTAAAAATAGCACATTCTCCTTCTTAGCCCCAACATAACGACCACTTATGCTCTAATGCAAAGCACAGAGACTTTTTTTTTTGCTTTTCTCCATGCAGAGAGAAAATACATCTTCTTCCCTCCTCGTTCATCATTCTTAGCTCCTGGGGAGTAGTCAGAGATTTCTCCTTATCTTTAGATCTGGGGTGTAGCTGCATAAGTATGCACACTGCCTTGTCTGACTCCTTGGTACAACCTGCAAAAGATTTATTTTACAATATCAACAATCTAATATTCCAGTTGTCCTTTTAACAAGCTGAAGAGGAAAACGGTAAACATCAAACCTTTCTCATGTCTGTGACAAAATTAGAAGCACTGTGTAATGGTTTACAGACACTGTGTTGGCCTAGATCTTGCCCTGCTTGCTGTATGAGTGTATTGGCTTAGTTTACCTGGAAATGTGAAGAGGAAAAAAAAAAAAAAATAGCAGAAAGGGAAGAATGAGCTGAGATAAGCCACCTTTCAGCAAACACTTAACAGTTGTTGAGAGACAATGCCAAGACAGGAAAGTGCCTGGGGATCCAAAGTTAAAAGAAAAAGTCTGGCAGACTTCAAAAGGAAGACTTTTGCAAAACAAATATTCTTTGGTTTTAAGAAAGCTTTTTAGTTATTGAATATCCCTTGCCTCTGACATCCAAAGGAAGAACTGCCAGGGCAAACACTGTCCAATGTGCTACGTAAACACCACCGATGAACAGGACGCTGAAGAAGAAAGAGGAGAGGAACTGTGGAGGAACTTAATTTTTGCTTTAAATGTAAGAATCAAGTCACAAACAAATAGTCTAATAATAAAGCAGAGAAGACACAACTGGAAAAAAAAAACGGCATGCAAAACGTCTGGATTTGATGGTGAGCCAGCCATTCACAGCTCTTCAAAGGAAGGCTCAACTCTGCTGCATTTGATAATGTGCAATAAGATGATTTTTTACTTCATGAATTACAGCTTTAAAGACTGCTATATAGAGAGATAAAGTAATAAACATATTTTAATATCATAAAATGAAATCTATCTTCCTTTTAACATTTTCATTCTCTTGCAACACTTAATTTATTCCCTTATTTTCATTCTAGTACACCATAACTCAAAGGAGTACAGAGCTCTTGCAACAAACTGAAACCACCACCTAACTAAGACACAATAATAACAAGCCAATTGACTTCCTTTCACAAAAGGAGAGATACCACAAGGCATAATCATCATAGCCTTCATCTCCCAACAGAGCAACACCAGGAATGACTCAGTCCAGTTCAGTCCTCTCCCTTCTCCCCATTATCTGCTCAAGAGATGAGATTTGCTGTGGGCAGATGTAGGAACCTGAAATAATACAAAATCCTTCTTCTGCTGCCCATCTTCTCCTTGTGCTTGAAGTGAAGCCTCAGCACTAGGTTTGTGATCCCATTCATTTCCATGGAAACAGATTGCCAGTTCAAAGACATGGGCTTGTGGCTTTACTGCTAAATAAAAAGGAACCAAAGAAAACTCACTGAAAACAGCAGAAGTACTCATAGTTTCTGACAGAAATAGACATTACAACAGTTCTTACAGTATGAGAATTTTCCTCTAGATTTTAATTTTCATGCCTGAGATGAGATGCATGGATGCACTCAGTCTTAGTAATTAGTGTTGCATTATTCATAGCAATCCATATTCACTCGGAGAAACCTTATTTCAAAGTTCCATTCTACCTTATTTTTTCTATTTCTCCATTTTCATTCTTTTTCCTTTGCCTTTGTAAGACTTTCGCAAGGAACTCAAGTCACAAATTAAGCTTCTCTACCTTCCATCTTAATTTATCCCCTATCACCTATCTTAGCTCTCAGAACCCTCTCCAATGTTATTCATCCTTTGTCTCTTTCAAGGACCCTTTCTAGGTGTTTGCTTTAGTTTCTCATCTTATCTGTTTTGTCCTAGTTTACAAAAAAATACTGAAAATGCTGAGACACCCAGAAGGAGGTAGAGAGCTATCAAACCAACTGTACATAAGCCCTATTCTTCCTAGTGGTTATGGTCCAAATCTTACAATCATGGGGATTAACACATACTGTTTTAAAATTTATTTTCATCTTTCTATGGTTTGACTGGTTGCAGTAAATTAGGGCTACCTGGGCACTGTTCTGATTTACACACAAGCTGCCCACGTTCAGACCAGCTGCAGCATTGGGTCATTCTGATAGTTCATCCATATCTTTCCATCACTGCCACAGGACACTAAATGCAGCACAAATGTGAGATCATTTGTCCTCGTATTTTCTTACAAAGGACCTATTGAGTTGGTGGTTCTGTGCAAATGTTTCAAAAATATCCCCTCTTCCTGAGTTACTCTGAACCAAATAGCTTGGTGTGGACAATAACACACTCTCCCTTTGTGCTCTTTGGCTATTAGAAGTCCTTCTCCCAATTTCCTTGCCACAGACATTCTTGTTGCTGATGAGAACAGAAGTCCAGCACAGCAGGGCCTGCCATTGTTTAAAATGAGGCTTTAAGTGACCTACACTCACCACTGTCAGGCTGTATGCAGGACCAATTTTCTCAGATCTGAGAGAGAATGCAGAAGAAAAGGACAAGAAGATATTGTTTTAATCAGGTTTTGATCCAGGGAAATCCCCCCATTGAGAAGTGGGAAAAAAATTAAAAAACAGCTGGAAGGCAGGCAGGGGGGTATTTATAAACCAGGAGAGGCTGTGTAGTACTTGCTGTGCCCAGGAACCAAATACAAACCTGCCTCTGAGTCATTCACTGGAGTGTATAGCCATGGTGATATCTTGTGGTATCAAGTTTAAGGCAAGGTTGATTTCTTGCTACTGTGCTATCTGTCTTTTAGATGGCAAGCTGGAAATAGCTCAGTGACACAGCAGGTAACTCAAGAAGACAGGAGTAAGAGCAGAAAAGGAAGAGCAAAGTAAGTCACAAGCCAGGAATGGTCTGCACTTTTCCCATTGTTTCAGGATGTGTTCTAATGCATTCATTTCCAAAGATATGAAAATCATCTGGAAGGCACATTATTGAAAAATAAGCATCCACTTAAAAAAAACAAAACAAAACAAAAACAACCTTAGACAGAAGCATTGTAGACCAAAAGTAATAAACATGCACACAGAAAATTTTAGTCACAATACACAAAGGGTCCTTTCTGTTGGTGTAATTACTTACCAGTTTGCTGCTGTCTTCTGTGTGGGAGATCGGTTTTGGTCATATGAATTGGTCCCAGGATAGACAGTAGGACTACTTGTCTGTGTTTGCAGGTTTGTGCTACCTAATGAAAATGGCCTGTGGCAAAATGAAAGGCTTGTCTTCTTTTTGCTGGCCATTGTTAAGTTTCTCATGCCAATTTTTTGTTTTATTTTCTTTTGTCAGAAGTTTCCATCTGCTTATTTCATGAATGGTTTAGTATGCCTGGCTTTGGTTCATGGTACAGACTCTGTGTGAGGCTGCATATCCACACTATGTCCTGCTTTCCCATGGCTTCCACTCCTGAACCCACCTGCCCGTATTGCAAGATGATGGCATGAAAGATGGCTCCCCTTGGCCCAGCAAACACCTGTGGGAAAGGCAGTTGATTTCATGATGGAACTGTGAGCATCTATCTCCCGCTTATTCAGGCTCAGGAACTGAAATTTAAGCACACCAAAATCTCCCTAGCATGCTTGAAATTTTTCATTCAGTGGGCGCAGCAGATTGGATGAATGTAGTATGAGTAAAAGTATACCTAGCAAGGATAACATAGCATGAAGATGATGCTGCTGTTCAGATCACCACTGTCACAGGTAGCTACCTACATTAAGTCATTTCCAGGAAAAAATCCGGAGCTGTTAGTGCTATTATAAGCAATCATTTTTACTTGACTGAGATTGCCTACAGCAAACACAGGCACTGCATTTTGTATTGAAAGAGATACTAATATATGAAAATCGAAAATAATTAGTCTAATTCTTCTTTGTAACTACAGTCTTCCATCTTTGATATCTTCAGAAAGTACAGACCTAAGAGCAAACTTGCACTCAGCTCACCTCTGTGAAAGAATTAGATATTACTATGCTCTTTTCAAAACCAGAAATAAAACATAAACTATATTAACTCACTTCAGGTATTAGCATTACAGAATCACAGAATGGCCAGGGTTGGAAGGGACCTCAAGGATCATGAATCTCCAACCCCCGTGCCACAGGCAGGGCCACCAACCTCCGCATCTAATACCAGACCAGGCTGCCCAGGGCCCCATCCAACCTGGCCTTGAACACCTCCAGGGTTGGTGCATCCACAACCTCTCTGGGCAGCCTGTTCCAGTACCTCACCACTCTCATAGTAAAGCACTTAATACGTTGGTGTGTTTGCATTAGAAAGGACTGAATTGTTCTCCAACTCTTCACTGCAAAACCTACAGAACTTCTCCAGAAAAGTGTTCCTGAGAGCCTCCTGTTAACCAAAACACCTTGGGTGTTCATTATTAGCTACGCAAGTTATCTGCTGTCACTTGAAGAACTCTGTATATATGCTGCTTTGATAGCAAGGGATTTTTTCTGTCTTGTCTGCACCACTGGTCAAAGTGATTTTCCGTGACACCCTTAACATAGATTTTAATTCTGAGTCCCTACAATTAACTCTCTTGGATGAAAAGATTGATATAAATGACCCAATTTAGGGAAGTGGTGAATGTCTGCAGTTCTTACTGAGTTCACGTCAGGACTGCCTGAACAATGCCCTAGTGCTTCTGCTTTTTGGTCAGTGATGTCTCTGTTGAGGAACATTAGGACAAAAAAGACACATGATGAATGTGACTGAAAGGACACAAAAGAGTAGATGGGCCATGTGACCAGGCACAGCAGTCGAGTCCTGGTAGAAGGAAGCCCTGCTGAAGCAGGGATTTTTGGATAAACAGCAAAGTCTACTTTCTGCAACCTACGGCAGTTTTATTCTCCAAGTTACAGTCAGTTCAAACTGTGGGAAATAAAAGTAACTGGCAAAATTTGGGGCCAAAACTTCTCCCCCTTTGGGAAGCACTGCGTTTTACAGAGCATTTTTTCATCCACATAAACACCTAGTGTACCCATAACAAAGACCCTTATGTGGTAGGAATTAAGCAGTTATGGCTGCAGTCTCAGCCACTCTGTTGCTGTGGAGTTAATCCTAGTACAGGAGAAAAGATTCTGCCTTTTTGCTCTATCCCCTGGACAACCACACTATGTAAACAAACTGCTACCTCTTTCCCATTGATGGAAATCGGTCCTTACCAGTGGTGCCAGAAGGGCTCAATTGAGCCCGTGCCAAAAGAACAAATGGTGTCAGCACATTTCTTAAGAATTCAGATGACAACATCACAACAAAGCATTAGCCTTGATATGGAAATACAAAAACTTCATTATAATTGTCTAACAGAAATGTGCATAGAAGCAGATTCAGTTTCTGGGTCACTATGGGCATAATACAATATGTTCATAGCACAGTCTGTGTTTTTTCTTTCTTGTCCACCGCCAATGGCTTTCATTCCCTTTGACTTTGGGATCTGCCTTCCTCCTTTCTGATTCTTTCATTCTTTCCCCTCTGATCTCTTCCCCTCCTGTGCACTTTCCTCCAGCCTTGCTAGCTCTTTGGTTCCTTCCATCCTCATCTCCCTTTTCTTCCACTTGTATAAATTCGTTTGCCACATCAGCACAATGTTCTTGCTCCCTTTCATATTTCATGTGACACGTATCTCAGACCCCTTTATTTTTTGCCACCTTTGCTTTGTTTCTCAAAACCTCTGCTCTTCATTTTATGGAGGATTCCAACACATTTGAGACAGAAAGAGAAATACAACATCTCATCTGATTTCCATTCCTTCTCACAAATTATTCCGTCCTCCCACACCAAATTTCTTTCCTGCTCTTTTCTTCTCACATCAACATTGCCACTGGAATTATATTTCATGCCATGTCCCTCCTGTTTTTGTTTTTGTTTTAATGTGTGTGTGTTTTACTTTTTTACCATTGTATTTTCACTTTCCTATTGTTTATTCACCTATAAATGCAATATTTATTGTACTGAAAGCTGTCTTCAACTTCTTGCTCCTGCAATGATGCCTGCATTTTCTTTCCCCTTGCATCTCCAAGTGTGCAATGAATTATCTCAGGTCATGCATTTCAGTTCCATCCTATTGAAGCAGGTATTCATCTTCAGATACACTTAACAATGTCTTCCAATTCAAAATTTTGAGAATTCTAAATCCATAAATGATTTTTCTTTTTCTCTTTTTCTTCAGCGTATTTATCAAAAGCATATCCTTGTGTTCTCTTAGCTCTCATCCCAAAAGTGTCTTTCTTTCACTCTCTCTCATTTTTATATCTTACTTCAGGTTAATCTCATCAACAGAAGGCAAATTCAATCATTTTTCTCAAGACAAGTGATCTACAAATCTCTTTTACTCTGCCCAGCACTTCTCCTTTAAAATCTTAGCTTAGAATCACCACAGCGTCTAGATTCCATTAGTTGCAATTGTGTTAACCCTGTTTGTGGGTTCCCTTCACATCAAACAATAACTCTGATCCCTGAAGGCTCATTGTGGGATTTTTAGTCCTTATTTTTCTCTCAGTCAGTGCAATCTCTGTTCGCTTCAGCTTCCAGCTGGTTTCTAGTATCGCTCTGCAGCATTCATTTATTATCGTTTGCACATAGTGTAATTCAATTTTCTTGGGAATTAAAGATTTTGGTATTTTCAGAACTAAATTTAAATTTGCACATACTCATAAGCTTACCTCCTAGCTGAACTGCAAGCTTTCTAGCTTTTCACAATAAATATGATCTATTTGTTATAAGATACATACTAAAAATATATATTCTCCATCATTTGATGGAGATGGCCACAGATGGCCACTGTCCCTGTGTCAAATCTTCCCTTGCTTCTGTCTTTGTCCTCCTCTTCTTCAGATATCTTCTTGAATACTCTCCCAACCCACTGCCATCCCACCCATTTGGTTTTATCCTTGGTCAGCCCTTAGCATTGGCCCCTTTCATTATATTCTTGGTCAATTCTGAAACAAATGTTTTTTTGCTATCTATTAGGCAGCCTTTTCTACTTAACAGGGGTAACCTCTAAGTATAGGAAAGGCAATGTTTCACTCTCCTCTCAAGGATATATTAAAACTTTCCTTTGCCATGCAGCCTGGAAAAACCAAAACACTGCTGCTGATATGGTAAGGCTACTGGCATGGAGCAATATTGATTGAATCTTTTTTTCTTTCTTCATCTATCTACTTATTTTCTCTTGACCCAAAATTACAGTGAGAATTCTTTGGGTAGGGGGTCATCCTGATGTGATGACAACTAAGGGTTACAAAAAAGCATTAGCAATCACCACTATCAGGTGTAGGAATTGCAGTTCCCTTTTTTCCCCTGAAATAAACTGTCAACTTCTGCTAATATTCTTTCTGTATGGGGAAAGAAAGGAGAAAGATTCATAGAATGTTTATTTGTGGTGTTCTGTAAAGGAAATAAATGTCTAAGTAATTTTAGTGTTGTTCTCAGCAGGTTCCCCGAGGCAGCAATCTCTGATGTGCAAACACTGCTGATCATGAACCTGGAAGTGTGTGCCGCCACTGTCTCCTGATGTGCTCCGAGGTGAGGAAGGCAGATCTCTACTTATTTACAGGGCAAGCAGAGGTGATAATTTAATCTCCAAATCCAGTGACTTTTATTTCTAGAATAATGAATAGATATTTAGAGAGATAAATGCTGTTTGTAGAAAAGAAAAACTGGATATTAGCAGCAACGCGGGTGTTTTTCCACAAGGGCAGCCAAGTGTAACAGGGTCACCCAGACATCTTCAGCTTCAGAGCTTCTCACCACACTCAGTTGGTGGTCTCCTGACATTCATTTACTGGGCTCTGTTCCAATAACCAGGATGACAAATGGCATTTTTTTTCAAATGTGTGAACTGCTATGATCTGGCAGAATGCACAGTAGATTCCACCATGAATATGCTACTGATTAGAAAAGATGAACCTGGATCTGTATTACATTTTCAGTTTACAAGATCTGTGATTTCTTTGATTCAGTCTGAATCATACTAGGCTTTTTCATTTAAACTCATTGAAAAGAAAATTGCGTATTTGAGTTCCAAACAGGCTTTGTTCCATAAGAAGGCAAATATAGGGGATGTACACTTTGTCTCTCACTTGTATAAATTCACCAATTAATACCAAAGTACTGCTACATCAAGCAAGCAGCTGCAGCCCAAACTTCTCTGAATAGGTGATGATTCAGCACTGGTAAGGAAGAGGACAGAACTGTGATGCCACCTCAGTTGAGCATCTCCCCTACTGGTTAGAAGGGTCCAGATTTCTCAAAAACAAGAAAAAAAAAAAGGTAATGCAAGAGAAATGCTGCATATATACTCATATATACAGACTCATAGAGTGAGACTACTTCCATTGCTTTGCATTCAAGTTCAGTTATTGGCATCTTTAGTGAAGTGGCGTTCCATCTCAGTGCACACACACACACATTCAGATAATTGGTCTGCAGAGAGAAGGATTACAATGATAATTTGATATTTCATCCTATTTGTAATTCAAATCACACTTTTCGGTGCATCTTTGACATTACCTTCCATCACAACAGACATAAATAATTCAGGTTTATAAAATATGTTTGATAACATCTAGGATACTTTCAAACCGGGTTAAAGAACAAAGAACAAGAACAAGAACTGTTCATTTTAACTTCTCTGACAATTTCTGCACTGAATACCTGCAATTTGGGGCCTTGAACCTCCCTCTGCTTCTCCTCCTCAGGGAACTGCAAAGAGCAGTGAGGTCACACCTTGGCCTCTTCCTCTACAGCCTGGACAGCACAATGACCTCAGCTTCTCCCCACAGCCTTGTTACCTTTCTCTGGGCACTTTCAAGGACTTCAACATCCTTATTATACTGTGGAGCCCAGAACTGTACACAATATTCATGATGAAGCTGCAACAACACTAAATACAGCAGGAGAATCACCTCTTTGGACCAGTTGGCTGTGCTGTGTTTAATGCACCCCAAAATGTATTTTGGCATAGTTCTTGGCTTCCAGAGCACACTGCTGGCTCATTCTGAGCTGCTGTCACCAGCACCCCCAGGTCCCTTTCTGCTGAGCTGCTCTCCAGCCACTTGTCTCCTAGTATGTACCTGTATCTGGCATTACTCTATCCCAGGTGCAGAACCCAGCATTTTCTTTTGTTGAATTTCATGTTGTCACTAGTTGTCCACTGCTCCAGTCTATCTCATTCATTTGAGTTCATGTTAAGGAAGAAATAAAGGTAAATAGCAGCTGGTCATTAGAAACTTATGTATTTCATATTCAGTACACACGTCCATTAATACCAAATAAATTATATGAATCACAATTTAATTATGTGGCTGCCCTATTAAATTAGAATTAGGAACTGGAGCTCTCAGCAAAACTAGTCTGAGTTTCACCATCTGCTGATCAGGTTTGGTATTTCCTAGTGGGTATTTTTATAATATTTAAAAGTAATAACCACCTATGGATATTAAAACACCTTTGACAGTTGGCACTTATCCACTATTGATGGCTAACCAATAGTCCCCTTCACTTGTTTATATAATTTAGTCATCATTTGGATATTAATTCTGAAAAAATATGTGTATTTTCTTGGTACACTGAAAATAGAGTTAGTTTCTGACATGAAAGGGTGCTGAAGACACACATCTACTATTAAAAGCCTGGATTGTGCAAGCATTTAGCAGTTCACATAAGCTGATTCTTAACAACAACCAGATGCTGAATGTTGAAGTGACAGAAGTGGGTACATATTCTCCATATATTGAAAGGCCAACCTGACGTGGAACAAAATCCCCATTCTTTTAACTGGAATCTTCCTCAATTGAAATCTGAAGGCCTGGATCATACTCATGCATGCACATAATAACATGGACATCTATCAGAAGTGGAACATATTCTTGTGGAAAGTATGCATTTTTAACTGTCCCGAGGTATATAAGATACCCTGTGGGAATGCCAGGTATCATAAAAGTGCCTCTTGGAGACCTATGTCTTTCTGGAGACATAGGCTAGAGATGAGATTGCATGCCTTGCATATGGGTTGACAGTAAAAACCAGTTCAGAAAACTGAATTCTATTCACATTTTCCACTATGTATTCAAACATGCATTTTGCATGTGTAAAACATGTATAAAATAGGTAGGCCTTAGCTATCCTCCTTGGAAACTAGAGAAATCCTTCTTCACAAATTCATTTGTTCAGCTGTCAATTTTGAGCATTCTTGCACAACGTTTTCCAAAATTATTCCAACTTTAGTATGGAAACCGAGATGAAACTCCAAAAAATGAAAGTGTATGAACTGTGCTGCAGGATTTCAGTAATTCTTGGTATGAAATGATCATCACAGGTTAGAAAAAAAGGTCTCTTTCTCTTTTCTATCTATGATTATTTCTATTACCACCCTCTGCTGAGCTACACATTTCTTTCTGAAGGGTTAACCAAACCGTGTGCTGTCTTTAAACAATCTCTATCTATAATGAGAGGATATTGTTACATTTCTGTGTGTAAGGGAATATTCTCATTTCTTGCAATCTGAACTTTTATGGACGGGAGAAGCCAAACATGAGTACAGGGGGGAAGTGGTGCAGGTGTCTTTACTCCATCTCTCTTTTTCCAGGAATGAACCTCAATATCTCCCTGAGGCCAGGCAGAGCAAGACTAACTAGTGACTGCAATAGGGAGGGAGAATATTAGTCTAAAGCAGCAAAATACCTGGAACTAAGTTCTTGGGAGCACCTTAACATAAACTAAAGTGCAGGACACAAAGTATTCGATTATACAGCTGGGGACCTATAAACCTGGAGCCCTAGGAGCACAAAATAAATGGAGGCTGTAAGCAAGGCTACAGCACCATTCAGCAAACATTTGGCAGCCATTTCTATTTGAGAGCCAGGATGCAAGTCAGGGAGTGCTCCAGCTGCACATGACTGCTTTTATTTGTATGGCTTTGGCAGTATGGTTTTAGCAGACTGCCTCCTTCATTCCTCAGTTTGGTTGCTACTACTTTGGTGCTTTTTAAGGAATTTTGTTTACTGCTTCCAATTGCCAGATGATCTATCTTCTGTGAATGTCAGTTCTCTTTTACTGTCAGTTCAAATTTTGTCCCTTACAGATGTAACAACACAGTTGCTTCTCATACTTATTTTGAACCAATAGGACACATTAGAACACATCTAACTAGTGCTAACTTCCAGTATTGTTTAAAGAAATTTACTGGGATTCAGTTTTAGATGATCAGGTCATCTTGTAGCAAAATTTTCCTAGTACAGTCTACTTTGCAAATTTACTTGTTATGTCACAACAACCAGCTAATGAGCAGGTCAAAGTGAAAAATACAGCTGCATAAATTATACAGACTAATGAGAGATTTAAGGTAGCAACATATTGAAGAAGTATATGATATGCATGAAGAATGTAACAGCTACTTAGAAAAAAAAAGTTTCGGAATACATTTTAACGTGACATTATGTATGTTATATGTTAACATGATATTATACAATGATGAAAACATTGTATGATCATAGATCTAAGATGGTACAGCGATACCTGAAATCTTCTGACTGTTTCTGAGGCACAGGGTACTTCCATGACCTTCCATCTTCACTCTGTTGCCTCCAGTTTGATGTAAAGGCATGCAAGGTATCTCAGGGAGTATATGAGGGAAGATGGAGTATGGATGGGAAGGGATTCTTCTGAACTAAATGGCTATTGCAAAGTTGCTGAGGTTGAAGATTTCAGTTCTTGTCAATTTTGCATCAAGTTCTGTTGCTGAGTTTGGTGGACATGAATTGAAATTAGGTAAGTTCCAAATGAGTATACATAGACACTGCTTGACCATGAGGACATTCCTGCACTGGAAAAAGTCCCCGATGAGGTTGTGTCCCTGGACACAGTGTGACCCAGATAAACAAAGCCTTGCAAGACCTGTTCTGTCCCCGCAGCTGACCCTGTAAGGAGCAGGAGAATGGACTAGAGATCCTCCGTGTCCTTTCCAACCTGAATTATACTATAGTTCACTGAGTCTGTGAATTGTTCCTTTGAGTTCATTGTTAGAAGAAAGTCCCATAGAAGGTTTTACATTATGAAGATGTGCAAACTTGGAGACAAAGGCACAGACAAAAAGCAATTGGTTGGGATCAAGGGATAGCTGCATATGGGAACACTGTTCATGGGAGGCAGGTAAATTTTCTTCCTTTTTGCTGTTTCTCTTGCTTATCATTCATACTACAAAAGCCATTTCCCCGTAGGAAGGGAGGGAAAGTCTAGAACCAGTAATTTAAAGATGATGTCCAAGAAAAGTAATACTTGAATACTTACCCTGTAAGTATTCAAGTACAGCAAAACCATTTGGGCAAGGGAGAAAACTGTGAAAGTAATATTTCATTTTTCATATTTCATTTACCAGAGTTTACTCTTAGATACAAAAGAATGTCCATGAATCTTAGCTCCAGTGTTTATCATCCAGTAGGACAGAAACTCCTCTTTGGCTTTTCATTCTGTTTGCGCAAAGGTCAGATCTGTTCTGTAAGATGTCCAAAACTAGAAGCCTTCCCCAGCCAAGAAACTGATTCAAGGAGCTTCCATTGTTTTCCATATTTGCTCTATGATCTTTCTTTCCTCTGTTAGTCACTCTTTGACTATTTATTGTATTCTTTACAGATGTATGGAAATGTGTGGTAGAGTCTAGTTAAAACAGCTTCCGTAATAAACTCATTAAAACAGTTTGAATATCCAACAACATAAATGGCTAAGAGTTGCCTTTCTCAGTGTTATAATCCCACAAGCTAAAACATTCTGGATTACAGTGATTACTGCTTCTTGTGCAAGATGATCACTTTCTTTCACTCTGATCCTATGAATTGCTTATGTATTTTGAGGTTACTTCCTCTTCTGGAAGGTTTTCCACATGCCTCAATGCTGAGAGTCATTGCTTTCCTACTCCTCTAGTGTAAATCCATCATCATCTCAAGTTTAAGTTATATGTACCATCTTGTGTAGTCACAGAGAAAAGAGGAATTTAATTTCCCCAGACCAGTTTTTTAAATGGTTCCTCAGGGACTGCTGAGCAATGCTAAAAGTGTTCTCTGTCTAATGCCTAATCAGAGTTTTTCAGGCCGTGGGCTGTGAGCACAGAGAGAATGACACTAGGAAAAACAAAGGCAGAATTGGGGTTCCTCCTTGTTTCAAACTACCAGACCCCCAGTTTTTCATGCCAATAAAGATGGCACTTGCAGAGAGCAGGACTGCTTGTAGATCTACAGCTCAGTGTCTAAAGTTCAATATCTGAAATTTGTACAATTAGTGTCCTTGTTATTTTTAATCTGTTTCAAAGTGACTCATTTGCCTGTGAATGTTGTCCAGGCCAGAAAGCTATTTCCAAGGAGGGAACATCCAAGCTCAGGTTGAGATGTAGGAGACAGACAAAGGAAACTTGTAGAATGTTGAATGGCCATATTATCTAGAAATGAATTTCTACAGAAAAGGAACTATGAATGAGGAAATGGGTTTGAAGTCTCTGGCATACATGCCACGCTCTCTCTACTAGTTGAAGTGGAAACCTGAAAAATGCTGGTTGTTAGGATCAAATTCTGAAATTCCAAGAGTTTCTAATTATGAAACAGTTGTCTTTTTTTTTTTTTTTTTTTTTTTTAACTTTAAACATATTCATGTTACTAACAAAGAATCGTTGTCCTAATTCCAGAAATATATTGGTGGGTAATGTATGTGAAGCAGGTTATGCAAAAAACCCACTTCCCTGAGACTGCTGCACAGTGACTGAATATAATCTAGCTAAGGAAGTTGCCATATGGAGAGAAATCTCTGGAAGCGTAGTATTGGGTTTGAAGTTTTGATGTGATAAGATAATGGAGAGAAATTACTTTTTGGAGAAAGAATCTTGAAAATAATGGGTCAGAAGTAATGAAGCAAATAGCAAAACTCTTGGCAGTTGCTTAGTTCCCGTTTAGAGGATTTGTTTTACTCAATTGGGGTCAAGCTAGTGCAAAATGTTTATGTAACTGTTGAATTTTAATCAACTGAGGCAAAGATTTATGCGTTTATTAATATAGCCATAAATATATATGCTCCATCTGCATGTAAATCTAACATTATTTTAAAGTGATAAAATTCTGACTATTTAGCGCATTCAGTGCTAAAATCACCAATTTTGAATTCAAGTAGAAATGAAATACTTTATTTTTTAACTTAAGTGACAATAAATATACAGAAAATGCAGCATTAAACAATGTTTTTGAGTTGATTTAGACTTGATGTTACTCTGAGAGCAAAAATAATTGTATCTACTTGAAACTAGTCAAGAAAATGTATGCTTGCCATACCAAAAAGGAAAAAAAAAAGCTTTTGATTTTCTAATTAAGAAAGCTGGCAAGCAGAGTATTAAGAGTATTTTTTAATTAGTAACACTTTAGAAACTGGCTATATTGGTATAACTATTGTAAATCTGGAATCCTGGGTAACACTGAACCCTTAAAGTGTTTCTGTAGTTCAGAAGCTAAATTCAGCTCCATAACTCTATTAGCATCTGTCCTGTGGGATGAAGCAATCACATGGCAGCTACAGTCATCTGAAACTTTTTCAGCAAAACCTAGTATCAGGCCATACTCAAATATCAGCTTGTGTTTTCATACTTACCCAATCCTTCAGCTACATTCCCCACAGTTTACAGAATTTTCAGTTAGCTTGGACAAAGTTTTGAGCAAACCTGGGGTTAATTATGACTTTATGTAGAAACCACGATAAACACAGTGGTTTTGTAGAATTTTGATTCAGAATAGGGCAAGACTTGTGGGTTTTGGCTGAGCATCACTGAGTTTCAGTTGTATGTTAAGCCAAAAATGAAAACAAAAATTGCCTTCAGTAACATTTAAAGAAAATAAAGGGTACTGAAACCTCATACAACTGAGTTTAACACACATCTGCCTGCACCTTGGCAAGCTGTCTCAAGGCTTTCTGTGAATACCTGATGACAGCACTTGATGCTAACTGATGTGATATTACAGGGACTTTTCCTTGTGCCTTGAATGATACAGTGGAGAACATCACATTTTGGGGTTGTCTGGGTAATCTCTGGACCTGTGACACACTGGCACAACACATGTATTGGTCTTGTGCCTGGCATCCATACATTTTGAAAGGAGTAATAAAACTCCCATGTTTCTGAGTCAAAAATTCTTTCCCTGCTCTATAACAACTGCTAATTCTGTTCCCAAATGCTGAAAAGACCAAAAGTTAAAAAAGAGGCAGCAAAAGTCTCAGCATTTACAGAGCAGTTTCTAATATCTTATTTCACCACAACTGTCTCTGGAAGAATTTGCTTCAATAAAGCTCCCAGCTGGAGCCATAATCAAGTCTATCTTTTAGGAACAGTCTGACTGACAAACTAACAAATAGCAAATGTTGGTGTCAGTGAGATTGGTGATAGCCAAAGGAGTTATCCTTGCAAATGGAAAATTGAGACATTGCTTGTGTATTAGCAATTGCCTAAGGGCATTTAGAAGTACAGCAGTCACAGAGAAACTGCCTCTCGAGAATAGATTCAAGAAGAAAAATTCCATTTGGGATAACATGCCTGAATTACATAAAGTAAGTCTGTATCTCTATATCTATTTAGTACCTTGAGGTTCATTTGACAGGCGTTCACGTTTCCGTGAAAGGTCTGTGTCATGCTGAAGAGCCTTCATAATGTTAGAATTCAGACAAAATTTACTGGTGGTTTCACATCTACAGTAACAACATCTGTTTAAAATGCAAATTTTTATTTTATATGCAGTGTTACTGCTGATATGTTCTCACATTGTTCTTGCAAAGTTAGGAGTCAAATGGCTCTTCTCCTTTTGCTGTATATTTAAAAAGCATCAGCAAAGATTTCTAGCAGTAAACATAGCTGACAGACTTTGTGGAGGTATTGCCTCTACCACTTCCTGGCACAATCTCACTCTGGACAGATTGATACTCACCTTCATAGAAAGCAACATAGTGCCAGATTAGATCCTGAAGTATTTATGTTCACATCAGTATGGCACTCTGATGGGTTAACACCCTGAATTTTATATAGAAGTTACTCTCCAGAGGCATCCCCTGCTCCCAGTCTGAATCCAGTCTATGTGGGCATCCTTACACTGCTTATGTTGCACTGCATTCACTTTCCAAATAACTGTCCTGAAAGACCCCTTGTAATGTACCACATCATAGGCATTACTGTAACTCAGTATATTCTAAAGACTGTAGCAGAAAACAGGATCTGTTGTCTGCATCATTGTTCTTATGAACTTAAGCAGAACATTTGTCAGCAGTAGCTTTGCTTTGTACCAAAAAGAACTGCTGAGGAACTAATAATTGTAGGAATTACTGGACTTTTAATTATACTGTGGTATCTTAACCTTGAAAAATAGATATGCATTATTGGCAAAATGTGAGATAAAGTACCCAATGAATGAGATGTATTTCAAAAGCTTTCCATAGCTGTTTATTTCAGGAGGGGATGGAATAGTCCTCTTCTACCACTAGATTTTACTGTAAAGCTCCTTTCTGTCCCACTTACCACTTCATTTGCAGTCCTGTACCACCTAACAAAAGCAATGTATTGGGAATGTGGTCTGTCTGCCTGGATCGGGACCAGATCCCGTTTCCCTTACTTGACACTTGTGTGATTGAGTACCGACCGGCATCAGCAGTTTGGCTCTGATTACACGTTACTGGGTTGATGCTGATGAAAAGCGGCCGAAAAGAAGAGACGATAAACAAAGGAACAAGAAAACAGATAAACTGACAAAAGCAATAGCAAAGAGTTAATCCAGCTGAATGAGAAGTAAAGAGTACAGATATCCAACTGGAGGAGCTCTGCAATGGCTTGTGTCTGTTGGAGAGGCAAATTCATTTATTTGTAAAAGGATATGTAATGTGTCAGGAATTGGAATGATCATTTTTCTATTCCACTGCAAAGCATACTGGCATGTTCTTTGCCAAGTCTTTTATTTGCACATGGATTTTATCTTTGTCAATTTTACCATGTGCTGCAGCTTTGATGAGTAGTTTTGCAAATAACAACAACAAAAAACATACAAGAATGAAAATATTGCTTCTGCATTCTATACTTTTACTAGAGAAATGGGCCTGTCTGTGTTTAAAACAGTTCTACAAGACTACCTCATTATGTTTATAAGATGTAAGAAGAGATGTGCTGGACTCAGATGGTGGTCTGCTTTTCAGAAGAGATACAAAGGGAGTGGAAGAGAAATCCAAGTCACATTGGCCACCCACTACTCCAGTCTATACCC
Organism: Lagopus leucura; assembly: GCF_019238085.1. Classification (NCBI taxonomy): domain Eukaryota; kingdom Metazoa; phylum Chordata; class Aves; order Galliformes; family Phasianidae; genus Lagopus; species Lagopus leucura. The sequence goes on along the minus strand of NW_024962263.1, from coordinate 54,341,947 downwards.
ACTGTCCCAGGAACTGCACTTGCCTCCTGCTAAACCAGAAGCATAGGAGTCAAGGGGGCCAAAGAGGAGATCTGGTAGCTTCCCTCCAGCTAAGTCACAGGTGAATGAGAAACTCACTTGTGTCTCTCCACTTGGAGTCCCAGCTTTGCACTGACCAAGGTTTTCAGAAGTTAAAAATGTTCTTCAGTTTTCAAGTCTTCAACTCAGTGGAGTTTAAAAGCTTAAAATTGTAAGAAATCCTTGTAAGAGTTGAATGACTCTCACAGTAGCATCCCTGTCAGCAGGAAAATTCACGGAGGGCTCCAGGCCCAGATGTTTTCTGTGGTTCATTCTCTGGTACTCTTCCAGCACCCATAGTCTCAGAAGTATAGACGTTAAGGGATGCACCCTTTTTGAGTCCCTCAGCATCTGTTCATGTTATCCTGCCCCTTGTCACACCTGCCAAAGATTTTGCTTCTGTCTTGTCAAAGGAGATAGACGATAAGGCTTTATTTCAGACTGGTATGACTCTCTTCTGAGAAAATAAACACAAGACTTGTCTAAAAATTGTCAAAAAAGCATTCAAAAAATGAAAGGCCCTATCTTGTTTGTAGTCACTTAATGGTGAAAGAAATAGAATGAAATATGTGCTGGAAGTAAAGAGCTTGAGGCTGGGGTCAGGCCTTTTTAATGCATTTGTGAACTGTTCAACATAATGCTCAGCCCCACAAATCTTAGATTTTTCTCCTTCCAGTGTAAACAGCAAGGCAGTTTACTGGGCCACATCTTAAGCTTGTCAAATAAATTCTCCTGCAGACTGAAGGACTAACAAAAAACATCTTGCGTTTCTGTCAGCTTTTTCTTCATTATGGTTTTTAATGTGCATACAGCAGTAATGTATCACTGGTATTTATGCATTAATCCAAAAGGTACAACACACTGTAGGAACTCCCTACACACTTTTCTTCTTTTCAGGAGATGATAAGCAGATGAAACATGCTTAATGCATCATTTCTCAAAGATTTTTGTCTTAGCCTCCCTCTTTCTGGAGATTTAGCACTCTGCTTGAGTGCTCCTCTCTCATCAAACACACACAGACCCCATGCCCTGCTTTGCTGCAGAAAATATTCCAACTCCTTTACAGAAATGCTTTGCAACTCCAGCTCCAACAGAGCCAGCTTTGATCCCATTCAGCCTAAATTCACCAGTTCCTACAACCCAGTTTAACCTCTCACTGGCTATTACACCTAACTTAACTCTAGCCCGAATCTGAACCCTAACCCATGGCAGTCCAGCCTTTTGTCTTGCTTGGAGTGTACTGAGTGAAGAGAGCCCCCCCTCCACCCCTTGCCACAGCCTCCCTTCAGGGAGTTGTGGAGAGCAATAACGTCTTCCTTGGGCCTCCTCTTCTGCAGCCTGAACAATCACAGTTCCCTCCTCAGCTCCTCTTAAGACTTGTTGTCCAGACCCCTCACAACTTCATTACCCTTCTCTGGACTGCAGGGCCTCAGTTTCTTTCTTGAAGTGAGGGGCCCAAAACTGAACACAGTTCTCAAGGTGTGGTCTCACCAGTGCTGAGTACAGAGGGATGATTGCTTTCCTGCTCCTGCTGGCTGCACTCTTTCTGATACAAGCTAGGATGCCATTGGCCTTCTTGGCCATCTGGGCACACTGCTGGCTTGTGTTCATCTGAGCACTGACCAACACCCCCATATGTGCTTCTTCCACACAGTCTTCCAGCCACTCTGCCCCAAGCCTATAGCATTGCTGGGGAGTTGTTGTGACCAAAGTGTAGGACATGGAACTTGGTCCCGTTGAACTTCATCGCACTGGCCTCAGCCCCACCATCCAGCCTGTACAGATCCTTCTGCAGAAATAAAATGAACATATATAAACAAAAGGCTGAAATTATTGGGCTATGTAGGGAAGCTGTTAGGTCATGGCTTGAACAGGTGACTGAACACCTGGTGAAGGGATGTGGATGGCTCAGGGAGCACAAGCAAAGTGTTTTCACCTGTACTCTCCACGTGTCCAGGATGTGTGGACCCAGGATGGAGGCACACTGGGCTCATATATGGGCTAGCCACTAAAGGGAAAGCATCTCTTGGACCTAGGCTGCTTTCTGAGAAGGTATTCTGTGTAGCTAGAGATGCCCTTCAGCAGATGGGTGAGTGTATCTGTTCTTTTTATATACAACACTTGGCCTACCCAGGAATACTTTACTTATTGCCAATAATTTGTCAGAAGCAACTTTGCTTAGTTGTGAGCTGAACAGAGTGATAAAAGCCTAGTTCTGATGGGAGTTTCTTCATAATGTTCAACATGAAAAATTTTTGACATGGGAGCATTATGAGCTTGACTCAGCACAGTGATCTCATTTCTCAAAAGCCTGCAGGACAAAAAGGAAGAGTGGAGCTTGCAGGCTGGGAGACTCCTTTGGTCTTTGATGGTTTGTGCCCCTCTGCAGAACTGGCATGAGATCTGAAATGCTCAAAGCTCAGCAGGAAGAGCACCACTGACTGAAGTTTGTATGCCATTTTAGATTCTCCTCCTACTTCATGCCTTACTTCCTTTACATGGCACTGACTTTCCTACTTGTGGCAAACCAACCTCAAGTTGGATGAACAGTCTCAGGCTTGCACTGCATTACATTGTTAGTTGCTGATAAATGCAGTACATTTGAATGGACAAGAGTTGTGCCAGGAGAAGGCTGATTTTCCTCTCTGATATGCATGACTCTGAAGATTTCACAGGTTAATTCCCTATCTATCCTTATAATTCTAAGTGTAATGTAAATCATGCATTCTATAGCACAATGCACTTTTCATTTAAACCAAAATTAATCACAGATTAGAATCACCAAGGTTGGAAAAGACCTCCAAGATCATCCAGTCCAACTGCCCACTTACCACCAATATTTCCACACTAAATCATGTCCCTTAGTACAACATCCAAATGTTTCTTGAACAGCTCTAGGGATGGTGACTCAACCACTTCCCTGGCAGGCCATTCCAGTGCTTTACCACTCTTTCAGAGAAGGCATCTTTCTAACATCTAACCTGAATCTCCCCAGAACAACTTGAGACCATTGCATCTAGTCCTATCACTGGTTATGTGGAAGAAGAGGCTGATTCCTCACCCTCTAATGTTAGTGCCCTCTAATTTTTGCACTGAACCATAACATTATTGCACTATTCATAACACAGAAATGAAGCTATTGGAGATGCAAAAATTAATCAAGATGTCATTTTATCAGAGGTTGTATTCTGTGACCACAAGAATAAGTGGTGACAAAAAGTTAGTCTCATTCACAAAAGCAGAAGCTATGCCTCTGAATTACCAAATGAAAAAACACAGTATATTGTTAACAGCAGTTTAAATGTTAACATATTTAGTTGCTACTAACTGCAAGTAGTTGTTTTCTCAACTAGGTAGAGCAAACATCTTAATGGTAATATTTCAAAACACAGAATTAAAGATATATCCAAGAATTGCAAGAAAAAAAATAGTATATGTGCTTGCTATTTTATTAAAATAGCCTGACCAGCTTAACAGCAGTTCTCTGTACTTTGTTCCTTTATTTTTTGTCTAACAGGTTTGTTTGGCTGCATTGAAATACAAACCAAGCAGAACAGAACAACCAACAAAAACATCAAGTGAGAGGCATGACAATTTCTGTCCAAAAATCTTTCTCATTTTCCCACCATTTTAAAAGCAAAAGAAAGACCAGAGAGATCTTCTGATCTTCGTATGAGAAAGGTCTTAGATTGTAGAGAACGTAAAAAGAGGCCAAGTGAGAATTTGTGCATCTGTAATTTATGATATCCACATGTGGTGGATTTAATATATAGTTATGCGTGTATATAGAGAAATAATCTTGCCTCATAAACACCCAGATTGAAGGACTGGCTAAGATATAAAACAGTTTGATATTGGTACGTGTATCTTTTACTCTCCAGAACTCACTGTAAATCAGCTTGCAGCATACACTGAGAAATAAATGGTGTTCGAATTCAGAGACATTACTTTGATATTGTATCTAAAATATTGCTCCCTTATTACCATTAAGTGATCTATAAAGGACTGAAGAGTTCAGCCAGATAACCTTGGTTAACTATTTCATATTATCATTTATTCTCTTATGTCAGGGCTGAAAAATAAGGATGATTGTCTTGCTAAACTTCTTTAGGATGCAGGCACTTTGCAGATGCTGAGCAAAAAGCTTGCTGGACTTAGCAATCAACTGCTATGTTTATGAAAAAGATTATTCAGACTAATATATGGAAGTGTTTCATTTTTCATCTAGGCAGAAAGATGATGGAAAGAGATGGATACAGAAAGACTCAGAAAGATACAGAAAGACATCAACTCCTCAATCCCTGCGCAAAAGGGAGCTTATGATCCATATCCAGCTTGGGTGGATGCTTGTTCCTAGGGGGTGTGGATACAGTTGTACCGACAATCTCTTTTAGCCCCTTCCATTGCTCACATTCTCCCAGTTGGTAAAATGGACACTCTCTCCCCAGACAGATAATTCCAGCATCTAGGAGGCACTGCAGCAAGAAAACACTGTTTCTACTCATTTCATTCAAACTGCATATTATTCATAAACTGAGCAGGGATGGCAGTGTTTATTTCTATTAGCAGACAACTTTTGGTGTGCTTGAGGATTTTAAAATGCCAGTGGACAGTTCTATCCTTAAATAACCATATATTTGACCAAAAAAATTGGAGAACTGATAAAGAGAGAAACATAAGTCATGATAGGAGTTAGGACCAAAGGAGAGATGGAGGAAAAGTAAATTTTGATCTGCTGTTAAAAATATTTGAAAACTGAGATATAAAACAAAACACTTTGACATTGTGCTGGCATTGCATCAGGGCAGGAGTGGTAAGCGTCTGCTAACAGATGGGGCCATTCTTGCACTGTCAGCACAATAAAATTATACCATTTTGTGAATAATTTAACTTCGTTATCTCTGGAGAAAATAGATGCAAACTTCTGGAACGTAACTTTCTTCATTTAGGAATATTGAGGTGAAGAAAGTAGTAGAACAGTAGCAATTCCCAAGACCTGAATCAGGACCCGTAAGAATAGAAAATGAAGTTTTTAAAAGGACTTTTACAATTGCATCACACAGTAGATTAAGCAGAGACAGTTAAAGCTAGCAAAAGGACAGGATGATTTATATCCTGTAGTTCAAAAGGAGGCAGTGAAACTAATAGAATTTTTTTTGGCAGATGTTTTTGATATTTGGTAAGGACAAAGATGATGGTGTTAGAAGACAAATAGCTCATGTTGCTGTGGGTGTCTGCAAATAACCAATGGACTGTGAGCTCTGCTCACTGGTAAAATGTCAGAAATAGCGAAAAGAATTTGTTAAAGATACTTTGCAGAATATCTAACATTGGTAAGAAATACTTTACATGGCACCAAGGAAGCATGTCTATTTCAGAAAAAACTGAGCAGCTGTCTTAACAAAAAAAAGAAAAAGAAGAAGTTTGCAACTTTCATCTAGACAAACAGTAAATGTATAGACCAGGACCAAACCAAGTCACAGATGACTTAACTCTTTCAGGGGAAGATGCTGAACTGAGGCTAGAAAAGATCTTTGAAGGCCATCCCACTCCTCATCAAGCAGGGACAACTCTGACGAGAGAAAACATTGATCAGGGTTTTGTCCAGGGAAGTTCTGAATATTACTGAGGACAGAGACTCTTCAGCCTCTGTGAGTACCTGCTCAGTATTCAATCTGCCTCACTGTGAAGTGCCAGCAAGACATCAAAGCTGATTTTGAAGCCATTTGATGGAGGGGGAATTGAAAACAACAGGTCTGAGGGACACTGTTAGAAGAGATTGTCCAGTGTGAAAGCATTGTGTTCTGCTACTTACCAGTTTCTGCCATTTCACAAGTGATGTTTTTACTCTTTCAGAAATGATTTTAGGTATGGAATAAAAGGATGTCTTATTGTAGAACTGATTGAAATAATTTGCTTTGTCCCATTGCATTTGGCTCTTGGTCTTGTCCTCCGAGTAAAAAAAATCACATCCCTAAGCAAAGCAGGACATAACACCAGTGAGATGTTTTCTCACTGTCTTCCAGCACCAAGTGCACCTGGAAAATGGATTGCCACACAAGCAAAAGTTCTAATGAAAAGATGGGTCTGGATTCAATAATGGATTCCATGTGAGGCTGAGCTATGAGAAAGCACTTGGTTGGCTCCATTTTGTAACAGACAGAAAGTTGTCCATTTTGGCATAACTGAACCGGTAAGAAAGCCAGACCATGCATGGGAAATAACAGTTCATGGTCATAAAAAAAGACCTCCCTGGTCAGAATGCAGTTTTGGACTGAAGACTTGCTGATTCAGAATTGCAGATCTTTGCAAATTTAGTGAAATACAGTTTAAATTTCTACAAAGGAAAAAGCAAAAAGAAAATATGTCAAAACCTGCTGTATCCTTGGCCAGTGATTTTTAGGAGGTAAGAGAATGGTAAATGCATGCCCTATGTGCTTCTGTTGACCACAGAGCAAGCAAACATCCTGCATTACTGAGTGAAGTTGCTCGGTGCTTTTATCAGAAGAAACAGCTGCCTTCAAATATGTAGTTCCACCTCTGGGCCAAAAGTGAAACAGCATGCACTGCAGACTACTTTGTGAAGACACACAAGACAGAGGACCTAGCCTTAATTGGACATTGAGTCACACTTGATCTCACCACAGTTGTGCACTACTTTTTCCCTCTCCCTTCCTTGATACCACACAGCTCTGTTTGTCTCGTGCTAGGCGAAACAAAACCCCCAGGTCATATGAGGCCCTTAGTGCTTACTGTAATGGGAATGATAATGTGCTGAGTATTAAATCTGCCAGATGAACAAAGGATAAAGCAGATACTTTCATTTCAGTGAAAAATATCAGTTATTCTTGTATTTCTTAACCATACGTTTATTTCCCTCCTTTTAGTTTTTTTTTTTTTTTAAACAAATTACCATACTAGTGGTTCTTGCCCTGCCAACAAAGTCTGTTTCTGCCCAACAGCATCAAGCTATGCAAAACAATGTAGCATTGTCTACAGTCCCTGCTATTCTAGTAAGTTAACAGTTACTGTAAACAAAAAGGCTCTCAGTAAGGAAGATGAACCAAAGATACATTTTGTATTAAGCACAAGGCAAACACTTAACATACATGAATAAATCTTCTCCAGCTGGCAAACATTTCAAGAATAGTTCATTCTATCAGAAAGATTGCACTGAGTTTGCAGTGCCAATAGTATACACAAAGTCACTGTTTCACTCTCAGTAAGAGAGTTATTTATAAGCTTTGAGTGAGTGTTTCTTTCTCTGGAGCTTTTCTGTGACTTCACAACAACCATCCATTAAAAAACAAAACCCAAAGTAAGTTTTTTTCCTGGTATCCAAGATATAGATTTGCTAGTGGGGGGCATTAATTTGCAATAGAGCTTAATGAGAGATGGGGAGCATTAGGTCATGCATTGGATCTCTTTTATTTTATAGGCCACAAAATTGCTTCCATCTACTTCTATATGGAGCCCAATGGCTGACATTTGTCTAAAATGTGCACCTGGAAGACTTGCTGTCTTCACTGCTTCCCTTTGTAGCTGATTCCAGCAGAAATCAACCTCGCTATTAAACATTTGTGTTGCACTTCCATTTGATTTTCTTTGGCGTTCATTTCCATGCTTAGGTTCCCATTGTGCTTTCCTCTGATCTCTGAAAAGCCCTTTAGTAGCTGTTATTTCTTTACCATCCAAGAATCTTGACCAATATGAATACTGTGTGCATTTGGTTCGCTGGTAGTCCTGAATAAAGACAGGAGAGGAAAAGCAGAGAATGAACTTTGTCTGGAATCCAACCAAATTGTATTTCCATTGTTTTTTTTACAAGCAAGAGTTGGTTCAGCTTAAATGGGAACATTTTGTTAGAAGTTGCTTCAGTTTGAAAATTTGAAACATTCCAACTTTTGCAAAATGTGATTTTCAAATGCAGCCCTCCAAAAACAAAACCCAGAAGGAAGTTCAGTGAAACTCATGTTACTTTTTTATATTATCCAGTCTACATTTTTTTACTAGAAAGTTTCCAGATTAAATATATTTATTGTAATCAGCACTTCCATATGATAAGCAAATCGATTTATCAGTTTTGGATATTATGGTAACCCTGCCAAGGTGTATCTGCCACAAAGTGTCTACCATTATTCTTAACCCACTGCATTTGAAATGAAACACAAAATTATAATTATTAAGGGAATCATTAGCTGTACTTTACTGAAAGGCTTCATGAGGATGTTGTCCTATATTTCAGAATATGAAGATTTTTAAGTTGCCTAACTTTATCTTAAAACTACCTGTAATCCAAAGAAGTTGACTGACTAAACACTGACTCCCTATGATTCAGAAATATTCAGGTCAGAATACCATTAAATACATGTTCATGTTCTAGCACATGTATTTCCCATGCTTCTGATGTGATCTTCATGTTTCACAAACCACCATGAGTGCTTATCTTTGGCCTCCCATTCTCTGTTTCATTGAGGAGGGTAAATCTAACTTGCATCATGGTAATATGAAAGAGCAAAATAGCTACTAAAATGCTATTATGACATCAATGCCATTTTAGTAGAAATAGAAAGAGCAATCATTCTCTTTTCTGCACTTATTACACAAATTATAAAATTTTCAGCTTCACTGATTTGCTAGTGTGTTTTGCTGTTGGCATTACATCCAGCATTAATATCCCTTTATTTAGGAAGGTACTAGTGATATACTTTTAGAGAAACTTCTGTTTTAACCAGCACCAGTACACTGCAATCAATACAGTCTAATTCCTTCTGTGATCCACATAAATGTATTACTGAACTTAATTGGCAATGAACAAAAGTAGTACAATCACTATTCACTGGGGATCTTCATACACTCCACATATATTTTCTTTAGGATTAATGAAAAAGCTACCAGGAGTTTTCTGGCTGGCAAGTCTTTGAGGGTTAATGAAGCTCCTCAGACTTCTTCTATTTCAAGACAAAAAGGGAATGGAAAAAATTAAAGGGACTAGCAGGCTTCATGGATTTTTCTGATAACTTTTAGAGGAAGCACTGTCCTACCTGGCAGAGAAAATCTCACAAATAACTTTCTTGATAGTCTTTTTGGGCCAAGTGAAGCAACTCACTGTACTGTTCTCAGCTTTGCCATCCTCTTGTGTTCAAGTGCCTAATTTTCCATGTGGCTTATGAGGGACAGACTCCTCTCAATCATTGCAGATATGCAAGGTGAGCAGAAGATAGCTTTTCTCCTGCCTCTCTCTTTGGGTGAAATAGGAGTCCACTGTAGAAATTTAAATCCCATTGAAACAGAATAGAGGATATTCACTCTAAAAATTGTTCTGTCAGTGTAAAATTTTCACTTTTTTTCTGTAGGAATTTATATTAAATGTTTTTACCTTATAAATAGTCAGAAGAGAAGGCTCAAGTGAGACCATGTAGCTCTCTGCAACTCCCTCAAAGGTGGCTGTAGCGAGGTGGAGGCTGGCCTCTTCTTCCAGGTAACAGTGACAGGATGAGAAGCAATGGTCTTCGTTTGCACCTGGGGAGGGTCAGGTGAGATATTAGGAAAACTTTCTTCTCAGAAAGTGTTGTTGGAAATTGGAACAGGCTTTTCAGGCAAGTAGTGGAGAACTGTCCCTGGAGATGTTCAAGATACAGGTAGAAATGGCACTGAGAAACATGGTTAGTAGGCATGGTGGTGGTGGTGGGTTAATGGTTGGACTAGATGATCTTAGAGGTCTTTTCCAACCTTAATGGTTCTATGATTCTAAGTTTCTATGAAGTCTCTAGTGACCACATATGCCCTGGCACATTGCTTTCATTGGGACAGAGGCAGTTTCCCCAGAAACAGAGCAGAAAACTGTGTTCCTTTCAGGTCTGATAAAATGCAACTGTTTTCTTTCCTTACCAGTAAGATTTTTTCTTACTGCATTCAGTGACACTATTAAGGCAACATCAACTGAAAATTTACTATAACCCATTCTTTGGAAAAGACAGAAGGAAATCAATAAGCGTATCTCCAGTGTATTGATTAGCAGATGAGTATCTCTAGTATCAGCAATATAATGTAATTTAAGCAAAGGAGAGAGAATTGAAATGGATTGATATCATTAGTTAAGCTGGATAGCATGACGCAAGAAACAAAATGAATTTTGCAGCTCTACTTTTAAAGTTGAAATAAATTGGAATTAATAAATCATTCTTAAGCACGCCCAGGTGAAATGGCTTCAGTTTCCTCTGCTTTCTCATTGCTGAGGGTCAGCATCTGTGTGTGTGTGTGTGAGTGTGAGTGTGTGAAGGCAGACTCCAGCAAGAGGGCAATGCTGATCACACTAAAAGTGACATGGGATCTGTGGGTGACAGCTGGGGAAGTGCCAGCCTCTATGCTCTTCTTCAGAGCTGGAGGGAAGCAGAGGAGTCTACCTGAAGTGCCTATAGGCCCAGCTGGAACCCCTTAACAGGGAGGGAGCTGGCAATTATTATCTGGTGGTGATGGAGGTGGGAAGAGTGCTGTGTCAAACATCTAGACCTGAATGGGGTCCAGGTTGCTGGCATCCCTGCTGTGAGAAACTCCACTCACCCTGGTGAACAAATCCATGAAGTTCCATTTCCAAAGAGGAAAAACTTTGAAACTTTCCCCTCTGGGGGTTTCCCTGTGGAATTATGACAACCTAATAAACAGAGCTCTGATGAAATATGGTCCACATCTGTAGTCATTTTATAGCTGACCAAATGTGAAGCCTGGAGTTTGTATTTGCTAGAGCTAAGATAATAACAGGCCTGAGAACTCCCAGTGGTTGTTTGCTTTGATTTGCAGAATGTTTGTTACACCACATTATAATCAAAAATTGGGTATATCCGCTGGTAAAAACCTCATGAGTTACAAAAACAAGACTTTTGCCAACATTGCATTATATTAAAAAAAGAAAAAAAAAAAAAAAACCTCAGCCAACTGATTTGTTAATTATGCAGTGAGTTTCTTTTTGGCTTCTCCTACGCCAAAAAATAATAATTTTTAGGCAATAAGCTAATAATATATAGGCAATGAACTGCAATATGCTTACCAAATTGTTATCTCTAATTCGAATCAGACTCTATAATATTAGGTAGGTACTTTTTCTTATGGCAACTGCTTTTAAATCAATATGTTCCACATTTTCCACCTGAACAATATTGAAACCTGTCAAAAAAAAAAAATCCTTTTTTCTGAAATGATATTTAGAAGGCAACATCTTGCATGCAGAGCTTGTACTACACCATATAGCTACAATCTGCTCACAGTTGAATTGTCTCATTTAAATGTGGCTACACACCACTAACCAGAAGCAATACTGACATTTTTAATTTAATGCGTATGATTGCTATAGTGCTTGTACACATTAACCTCTAGTGGTTAATTAATTTACTGCCGGATTCAAAGAAGCTAGTGACAAAAACTTATTGGTGAAGGGAAAAAAAAAAAAAAGGAAGATAATCAAATGACAGACATGGGATTGGAAATTGAAAAAAATGAAGATAATGCAGCAATCTGCTGAGCATCGGAGGTGTTTATACACAGGGGCATGGGGCACAAACTGGAAACAAAAGTCAAAGCTAAGCCTAGGTAATTAAATGTTGCCTGAAATTTGGTAGGCAAATGACAGCAAGGGAAGCGCCAGCTTCTTTTTGTGGGTACACACAGCACATCTTATACCACTTCTGAAGAACACATATGCTGTTAGGAAAAGGTAAAAGGGAGATTTTTTTAATGAGGTTAAGAGGAACATAAAGGAGCTGATTCCATCACGTAGGCTGCTCAGTAAGATGATGCCAATAGGAACACCAGGCAATTGCAGCAGCTGGGAGAGGCAGTGCTGTGGAGCTGGGCAGTGGGAGGTTTTATTGCTCACCTATCCATCTGTCCAAAAAGCAGCACCAGCCCATCTGGCAATGTGTCCGCCCCAATTTGTTCTGGGTAGGATTTGGAAGCTGTAGCAGCCTTGCCATTTTAAATTCTCTTCTCTCCAGTGAAGAGGAGCTGGCTGGAAAATGGATGGTGAAATGTAAGTAGAAGCGGCCACAACAGGAACTGATTGGTATGAGAGAGAACTATGAAAATATCAAAATAAGGACCAGAATGTCCAACAAAGTAGTTAGAGCCTCCGAAATACCACTGGTTGGTCATCTTTGTTCTCTTTGATTAAAAGGAGCAGAACAAATAAATGATAAGTAAGAAGCAATAGGGATACACTGCCTCACAAAGTGGTAGGGAAATTTTTCTTGGAGGGAAAAAAAAGCACAGTAAACATCAAAAGCGGAGTGAAAACAAAGGCATCCAATAAAGGATGATTGTAAAGAAAACAACAAAGTAAATAGAAAACAACAACAACAAATCAAACCCAAATAAGCCAGAAAAGCTCTCTCCCTCTCTCTCTTTGTTTTAAATTCAATTTACAATCCACAAGAAGCAGCAAGGCAGTAATAAAGGTTTCAAGGAACTTCAGCAGTAGAAAAGGAAGATGGAGAAAGGCCTCAAGGAAAATCCAGTTCAGGAAAAAGTGCAGAAGTCGTACAGTGAAAGCCAAAATATTCTGTGCCTGCTTTCTTTCAGGCTGCAGGGAAGAGATCAGTCTTCACCAGACCCTGAAACAAAGTAAATGGGGAAATGGGACAGTGCTGACCAGAGCAGGGTGAAAAGTAAATTAAAGAATATTTAAATCATACCTTTGTATTGGAGCCAGCACTCTCTGACGAAACCCATGTCAGGGTACTTAAGGAACAAAGCAGCTAGACAGGATCTAAGATCCCCCACAGACCAAGGAGAGCAGAGGAGATGTGAGTGGGCTGGGAAAGAACAAACAGTTCCTGTCTTCAAAAGGAGAGAAAGGAGACAGGAACGACAGGCTCCTTGGCCTCATATTTTTTTTTTGCTCAGGAGAAGTATTATGAAAAACCAGCAGTATGATAGGTATTTGTAGAGCAATAAGGCACAATGCACAGGATGAAGTTATCAGTAGTTCACTTCAAAATGAGTGTTGCAGGAGGTCTTAATTGATAACACTTTGTTTTCTTTTTAAGAACTTCCAACTCTAGCAGAGAACACGCATCTGAACTTTCTGAACAAAAGCAAACTAAGGAATGTTTCCAAAATCAAAGTAAACCTCCTTCTTGGTGAACCCAGAGATAAGCAGTCTGAAATGTATCAGATGAAAGTTGATGACTATAGGTACAACACATTCTGCTTAGTGAGGAGAAAGAGAATGCAAAAATATAAAAGGGAAAATAACTGTCTTGCAAAACCTAGCAGGAAAAAATTACCTGGGGGTCTTGCATGGTCATAATATAGAGCTCATGCAAAGACCTTGCTAACATTTTTATAACTTTGCATGCATACAAGAATGAGGGTGAATGGACAAAGATAGTATTACTGTGAAGAAGTAGAATTTTCAATGCCACATAGACATGGAAAAATGAAAGTGTGCCTCATTGCAGAGATCTCTCAAGGGTGTGTAGAAGCACATCTCAGCTGGGCAAAGCAGCCTCTTCAGCGGTTTGTAAATCAACTCAGTAAGGTCGGATAATCTCTTCCATAACAGATCAAGAAAGTGAATTTAAACCACTGCCCTGGGAACATTTTCTGAAAGTGCTGAAGGGCTTAACTCATGAGTTTCAGCTAAGAAACCATTTATATCCTGCAGTATGGAATAACACTACTGAATCTGAACAGATAGACCTACTGTGCAATGACAAACAAGAGATAGTACCCATACTGCAGCTTACCTTAGGATGGAACTCACTCTCTTATCTGAGTTCACATTTTCTGAGTTTCAATACAAGGGCATGTGCAGAAAAAGAAAAATCTTAGTGGAAGTGGTACTGGTACCAGTGAAAAAATGCTCTGCTCTCTGTCGTGGAAATCTGAGATGACCTGTAGAGCCTTCTCCATATTTAAGCACCTCTGGTCAAGAAATGCATAACAAATCAGAAAGTACTGTGAAGATGAAGAAGAATGAAAACAAACTGGAGGGAAATTTTGAGGAAAAAAGGAGCATAGATTAGAGGTGTTTGGGAAAATAGTTACATTATTTTCTTTCATTGAATGGGACTACTTTAAAAAAGGCAATGACAATCAGTTGAATGCTCTGGAAGTAGACTTAAAGGAAAGGACTTAATTTTGCAGCAAAGCTGACTGAAATTTATGTTAGAGTAAGGTCAGCAAAGCAGTAGGACAGTGTCTCGTGACAGCTGCCTGAAAAGCAAATGATGCAAAGGGCTTTGCCCTCATTAATCAGCTTCCTTCTCCTCCACAAATGAGCCCTTGCTGTTACTCAGCTCAATGCCAACATATACAATGGTGACTGAAGGGCTCTAAATATTTATCTGTCCATTCAGCCCATATTTCAACAGGACTTGGTGCAGAGGGAAAGGGAGAAAAAGAGGGCTGCGGCATGTGGTGCTTTAAAACACATTGAGAGGAAGGGGAAAGAAGAGAGTGCAGGTTGGTAAGCAGTTATCGGTGATACACTGACCTGTTTTTTTTTCTCAGATGGTCACAGGATCTCCATCCTTTAGTCTTTCCCTTTCACCATGTTTTACCTAATTCAGAGAATAGAATAGTTCAGTTTGAAGGGACCTACAAAGATTGAGTCCACCTGCCTGACCTGTTTAGGGCTAACAAAAAGTCTGTTGAAGAGGACATTGTATAAATGGCTCTTCAACAATGACAGGTGTGGGGCATCAATCACCTCTCTAGTAAGCCTATTCCAGTGTCTGTCTACCTTCACAGCAAATAAATGTTTCCTAATGCTTTGTCAAACTCTCCCCTGGCATGTTCCCATGCATTTTGCCATCAGTTCCAAGGAGCAGAGACTGGCAGCTCCCTCTGCTTCGCTCCTCAGGGTGCTGCAGGGAGCAACAAAGTCACTTCTCAGCCTTCTCTTCTCCAGCCTGGGACAGCCCAACATCCTCACCCTCTCCTCACAGGATATACCCTCCAACCTTTTTACCATCTGTGTTGCCTTCCTCTGGGATTTTTGAAGGACCTTAACACCACTTTTATATTGCGGAGCCCAGAACTGTACACTGAGATTCCAACAACACAACCAATGAAACCAACAACATAGGGGTTTCATTTCCTTTTTTTTTTTAACTTCTTCTATCTTTTTCCCTCTCACTCTCTCTTTCTGTGTTTCCTACTCCCTTATCTGTCTTCCACTTTCTCCTTTTTGCTTCTCTGACAGAGACTCCACCATTGCAAATCTTATTTTGACTATTTAGTTGTGGGTTTTCTCTCCTGAAGCTGGGCTCTGCACACATTTTCACTGCAAAGCTCTCTTGCCAAGGAAATCATGGACTTCTCTGAACTGTTCAGCTCTAGGAAAGACCAGACTAAATCAAGGAGAATCATGAAGTGGAAAGGGAAAATCAGGGGAAAACTTTCCTTTATGTGGAATATGCCTGATTCAAGCAGGAAAGTTGGCTGTCCTAAGTAAGAAAAAGCAGAATCAAACTGCCCAACGTCTGTTCAAAATCAACTAAAGGCCAGCAACCAAGAGGTGCTAAGATCCAGCACACACCCTTTAGTGCTTTTCAGCAAGGAAACCCCCCAAATTTTATGAAGGGCATCCTTGGCAACATGTCTTCCCAAAAAAGCACACAGTGAGTTGCTAATGGAATCACCTGCCTGAGGTCTGATGAATGTTGATTTGACTGTTTCAGGAACTTTGGCCTGAAGGAGTAACTGGAACGCAGAAAGGAAAATGAAAAATAGTCACTTCTAACAATAAAAGAAATCAAATAAGCTATCACAGAAATTTTCAAATGGTCAGGTAAAAATGCTGATGGTGTCGCCTCTTAGACCACCATACAGTTTCGATTGTTACCAACCATTCTGTCAAAGCAGATAACTTCTGCTTCTGAAGCATGACTAGGATACTCTGTGACAAACGTGTATGCAGACAAGGCTTCAATTTCAATCTTAAATAGCTCCGTTTTCAAAATAGCATGCAATTTCACAGAGTGCTTGGACACAATCAGGTCAGCTGACTGGATGGCTTCAGTATGAAACTGCAGCCACAAACTAACTTAAAAATATTGATACAGCCAGAGAAAACCTTAGAAGGAACTAAAATGAAAAAAGAAACTGCAGGATGGCCATCCTGTACCAGATAACAAGGTTGAGCATCTTTTCCAGCCACAGAATCGATGTCTTAAAGAAGAAAAGAGAAGGAATAATTTCATTTTATGCCTTAAAAGATGTAGTCTGAGGTGGTTCCTACACTAATGACCACTGATGGTTTCTGTTCTCCCAAATTTACAGGTGCACAAACAAGTATCAGAAAAAGGAAGCAAGCCACAGCCACACAGATAATCCCTTGGATTTAAGAATAATTTTAAAATCCCCACTGGTTGAAAAGATCTCATGGATGCAGTGGTGAAATGATGGTGAAGGGTTGAGAGAGCAAGGTATGTGAGGAGTGGCTGAGGGGCAGAGGAGATGAGGGGAGGCCTGATGGCAGCTGCATCTCCTCACAGGGACAGGAACAGCATGGAGCTGTGTCAGGGGAGGGGCAGGTGGGGGTTAGGGAAAGGTGGTTGGCATGGAATAGGCTGCTGAGGGCAGTGGGCACAGCCCCAAGATGCCGGAATTCAAGATGTGTTTGGACAATGCCCTCAGACATAGGGTTTGGTTTTTGAGTGGTTCTCTGTGGAGCCAGGAGTTGGAACTCAGTGATCCTGTGAGACATTTCCAACTCTGGATATTCTATGTTTTTTTATTAGATCAATATTTCTACTGGAGGAAAGGAAAAAAGGACAGGGAGAAAGTACAACACCCTTTACTGAGCATATCTTTCACTCAGTGTTAATGTAGAAAGGAGTAGCATCTCCTCCTAAGAACAGTTTCATTCTATTTTCCATAAATCTGATGAGTAACTTGAATCAATAGGGTCTTCTGGAACACCTGAGAGTTATTATAACCCTTTTCTATCATATGTGAGGCTCAGTTTATTTAGGGTGATTGTGTCAGTTTGCATATCTGTCCTTAAAAGTAATCTGAAATAACGATGCAATAATGGTTTTAAGGCTAGGCCATTTTGCCATATAAATCTTTTAGGTTTTAAATTATACAGTGGCCCAGTGGCCCTTTAGAGCTCTTCCATGCCCTGACTGATAAGATTTAAGACCCTGAGGTCCAAAATGAACTGTTCTGTAGAATGCATTAAGGCTGCATCGCAGAGCAGTTTTATCGGGAGTAGGAGACACAGCAGAGTTGTACGAGTCTGTAGTGCTATCAATAGGAAGTGATGACTCACCCACCTGGTGCTTTCAAAGCAGCAATATCCTGTAAAGTAAACGCATGTTTTGAGGGTGATAAGTGACCCCATTGCCAGGAATAGGTGAAGGAATGTTAGTGAGGAGAATGAAAAATGAGTCTATATACATAGCGTCCAGCACTTCTGAGACCTGGGGAAAAACCTCGTTTGTGTTGTGGTTTGATTGTTAAATTGTGTAGAGCTTTGCAGGCATTAGTGATTTCAAACAGAGATGTCATCCTTGCAAAACAAGCTCACGTCAGTCTTCACAGAACTCACTGACAACGGTCTGTTCATATAAACACAGACTAATACAAGTCCTGTTGCATGTTCAGGGAGCATTGTGTTAAAAGAACAACCTGCCTGAAATGAATAGCAGGTAATATTTAGAACAATAGGTGAAAGGTGTTGGTAGAAGGTAAACATAAAAGAGTTTTTTACTCAAAATGAATCCTAAAGAGGAATGACATGATTTGATCAGGTGCAAGCCAATCTATTCTGCCTTTCAAAGGCTTTGGAGGCCATCTATATGGAGTTCCAGAGACAATGTTTGATAAGCTTAACAATTCATATGGCACTCTGCCAAATCTGCATGAAGCAATGGAAATTCAAGTTGCTCTCAGCTTTCTGGAGAATAGATTGGATATTAAATGGAGCAAAGCAAAGTAGGTTTCAGCTATATGTCTAGTCTTGGATATTAAATGACTTTTGCGAAGGTGTATTGATTAGAAAAATGACTGCTTGCCCTTGAATCACTGCCAGCCTCAGACTCTCTGTATCATTGATGAATACTGATGCAAGTGGAATGAATAAGCTGCTGCAATAACATTGGGTCTACACTGTCACTGAGAACTTTTTGAAAGGAAGAAGAATGCTCAGATAATCTACTTGCTTAAAGAAAAAAAAAAAAAAAAAAAAAACAAGAAAAAAAATACAAGCAGTTTAAGGTAGCTTGACAAATAATAGTTTAGCAAGCTCTAGAGGCAGTGGCTTTTGATTTTCAATGTATCTTTATTTACAGATTGACATTGATTTCTAAAAAATGTATGAATTCTGATTAAAGATCTGGATGGGAAAGATGGTGATATCAATGTGCTACTTACTAGAGCTTTGTCCTCTAAAGCTCCTCTGGTGTTTAGCAGCCTATGTGCTCCGTGCAAAAAGAAAATGTTCCCTTGAACAGCACTCACTTTTCTCCACAGTGATTCTGTTCCTTCTACGAAACACATGTGGAGTTTGATGCTCTATTTGAGAACTTCAGACCTTTACAAACTTGACTTTTGCTGGACAATGGATTCAAATATCACCAACTGACTGGAAGGCCAAGCACATACCCACAGAACAAGAGCAAGTACATTCAGTCTGTGTAAGAAGTTGGCTCCTTGTAATGCTGGATTTGCCCTCAGTCCCTATTGAATCTGCTCCTCAGCCTCCGGCTTTCTCCCCAGTGAAACAGCGAAATAACTCAAGAGAACTCTAATTCCTAAATTGCAGCTGTCAAGAGGGATATATGTACAGGCTTTATGCTATGTACACATAAAGGTAGCAGACTTTTCTGCTGGCTAGATGTTTTGCCAGCTTGCTTGAAATCCAGTAAAAAAGGTCAGTAAGAAGCAGTTCTTCTGACCTGCCCACAACTCAGATCTGTCTTTTTGTCCTCTTTATGAAATACAATAGAACAATAAGAGCTGAAGTAGTGGAAATTCAGGAAAATGGCAAATATATTTATTTAAGAAAGATGGTTAGACAGTGAAATAAAGATGAGAGGAGTGTGCCAAGAAGAGACGAGGCACATGCTAGCTAGGGTCTAGATCCCATTCAAGACACTCAAAGAACAGACTGGAACTGTCACAGATGTAATATATTCTTCTTCTCCTGATTATCTGCTGCTGCAGGCTCCCATCACCAGTCCTTTGCTGATGCCTGTGACATAAATTTATCAGAAAACTAGTCCAGTAAAAACTGAATCACTATTTATTTCTTTTTGGCTGTTTTTCAGGCAAAACAGTTTACTGAACCAGTTTGCTGAACATCAAGATAAGTAGTGGAGGTGGTAAAAAAAGGAGGTTCAGAAATGCATGCCCAAAGTTAGGTGAGACATCCTCCACTTAGTAGACTTAGGGCCTGGATAAAATTGTAGCCTAAGTTCTAAATGATGATGAGCTGGAAGATATTTCTTTCAGAAAGCTGCTGTTTAGGACAATGCAATGCAGGTGGTGAAACACATGGACAACTGGGTCCTAAAAAATATTTCAGTAGACTAAACAGATGTAATAATATGAGGCTGCATCTAGAGAACTTTATTCACTTCTGTCCTCCTCCTCCAACACCTCCCACCCCCCTGTTCAAAAGCAGAATGGGCATATGGGAGAGAGTCCAGCAGAGGGCCACCAACATGATGAAGGGCTCAGGAGGGATCTCATCAATACCTGTAAATATCTAAAGGGTGAGTGGAAAGAAGATGGAGCCAGGCTCCTTTGAGTGGCCCCCAGAGCCAGAACAAGAGGCAGTGGGCAAAAATAGAGATACCAGGAAGAACTTCTATGCTATGAGGGTGACGAAGCACTAGCAGAGGTTGCCTAGAGAGGCTGTGGAGTATCCTCCTTGGAGATCTTCTGAAGTTGTCTAGATATGGTCCTGAATAACCTGCTCTGGATTTCCCTGCTTTAGCAGAAATTGGACTAGATGGACCTATTCTCAACTATTTCATGATGTGGTAAAAAAATTCTCTTGGATATTAACATAAGTAAATTAAGGCACCAGAAGCTGTTAACAAAAAGTCACTTAAGTAACTAGCAAATGCCTTAAGTCACACTAAAAAACATCCACATCTGGAATATAATTTACTTTCATACCTTGAAGGAACTGATCTAGATTCTCAAGTCAGTGTAGAAAGATAATAGCCTCCAACAAGAAACATCCTAGGAGGTCAGTATTGAAGAATTCAGAGCAAGTTTTCTCTGCGCCTTTAAGAAATCACTGTTTCCTGAGAATTTCAGCTAAGGGGATTGCAAATAGGACCTGGACCTCAGGAATTTCTGCAGTAATAGCTGCATATGTACAGCTGTTAGTGGTGTGAAATTAAATAAATCTCTTCAAGATTTCTGAAGAAAGTATTAGGGCAAAAAACATCTAGGGCTCAGAAAGCTGCCCAGACCCATGAACCATTTCCTAAATAAATGAGCAAAATCTGCAGAGGGTGATGAAAGATTATTTAACAAAGCAATACTATGTAATACTTTATTTTTCAATAAGTCAGCATATGCACATACTTGCTGAATGATATCTTCTGTTTAAGAGCAATATGGAATTCTGAAACAGGGGAAAAAAACATGCCTGTTGTGATGCCTCTCCAGAGCTTCGTTGTGAGTGACACAGCTAGTATAACAGGTCAGTTTTCCAGCCTAATATGCAACTACCTTTATTTCTTGACAACCAAGCTAACAACACTGACGAGGCAGTTTCATCCAACTCACTGTTTCTGAAGACTATGGTTTTTGATCTTTGAGTAGGACCAAACTTGACCAAAATGTCTGCTAAAAAAGGAGGATTCCTAAGTGAAGAATTACACACTGCCACTCTTCTTTTTCCCCTAAATATATTAGCTGTACACTGGTACAACCATGTGATAAAATATAAATGTACTGTAAATATATTAAGAAGAAAATACGAAGAGAATTTTAACGACAAAAAAGTTAATAATGAAGACTATGCTACTGTTCAGTAGAACAGTTTTTTTTCCAGAGGAATCATTAATTGAGGGTATTTGTTGTAAGAGACTTAGCTGATACCACTGATGTCAAGGAGGCTTAACAGTCAACTTAACGTGAGCAACTGCGAGATGCTGAACAAAGAGTACTCAGTAGCATCAAAAAAGGATATTACCTCTGTATTTAGTGGGATGAAAACAATAATGGAAACTGGCTGGGGACAAATACCTATATGAAGGATGAATATTGAAAGACTAGTGACTTAAGAAGACTGTAGAAGAATGACTGAAGTACTGGATAGGTTAACCAACCACGTAAGTTTTTAGAGGTACAGAGCTTAGCAAAAATCAAAGTTTGCCATTAGTGATCATGGAGTTTAAATACTACTATACTGACAATTTTTAGATAGGAATACAGTTGTTTAATACTACTTTGTTGTTTTGGGAGGAAAAATAGAAAAACTTTAGAAAATTATTCAGCTAACCTCAAGTGTGAAGTTAGTTTTATCCTGTGCTTTTAAAACCCAGTTGTGTGACGTGGAAATGATCTTAGATTTTGTAGCAGTTTTTGTTTTGTCTGACTTTGTTTGCTTGCTTTCCCCATTTCCATCGTTTTCCACCTTCACACTTCTTTCTTACTGCTAATCACGCTCCCCTTTAGCTGCTAGTCTTGCCACCTCTACATTTAAGTGAAATTTGTGTAACAGTGCAACTCCATTTAAAAATAATGGATCTTTTTGAAAGGAGTAATTAATAAATGAGTAACCTCTGCTGCAATAAATAAATACATAAATAATGATAGGAAAATTTGGTCTATGTGCACAGGAATTCATTCCAGTTTTTTACATATTTATGGAGTCTCATTGATTGTTCTTAGTGTCTAAAAAGTTATGAAAGTCCGATGGAATTTTCTCCATATTTTAATACTGATTAAAACTACTTTTTAACAGATTCCCAGGTGTCCAAGAAAACTCATTTTTCAGCTTTTCTTGACAGGATAGCTCTCAGAGATTTCTCACTTCAGGCATTACTATTAGGAACTGAAGAGTTCTCTTTTCCCCTTGAACTGTTTTCTTTTTGTAAAACTGAGAGAAATGAATTTATCTTAAGCAGTTATCTCAGTCATGTGAAATGGGATATTGTTGCAGTTCCCTGTGCTCCTGTTTGCCATTGTGCTTTGTTTTTTGTTTAAATTTGTGCTACAAGAACATGACAGACTGGAGAATACAGCCTTTTCCTGTTTTCCTTAGGAAGATCTGACCAGTCATCAACATGTTTATCACTTATAGATGAAGGCAAGGAAGATTTTGTATCCAGACTTAATTCTGTCATCTGGACACACCAACCATGTTGTTCTCATGCATGCAGAAGAAGCCAAAGCTGCATGCTTTGGCTTACCTCTGAATATATAGTTTGCATTATACAATTACATTATCATCTTCTATTGACTGGTTGCAGTGCATGTCTTCTTTACATCTTGAGTGTTTCCTGAACATAGAAAAAAATACTTTTTAACCAAAATCTAGTTTTCTTCATCAACTATATCCTATAGAGACAAAACAAGAAAAAAGTTAAATTCTCTGAAATAACACAGATGAAAATTTAGAAGATAAAAGCATCAAGACTTAGGATAGACCAGGTTGCCAGTTCAGAAGTAGCTCATGATTAGAACATGGAGCTTACTCTTAGAGACATCTTTTTTCCCACTAAAATAGGAGGATTTTAATTTTTAAAATCTCTGCAATCCAATAATTCATTAGTCAGTACTAATTTGATAACTAGATGAGGACTCAGCAAAAACAGCTGTGCAACCAAACGTGGATCAGCTTGTTATGCTTTATCCTTCTCAACAGAAAGAATTCTGGTATAGTAACATTTGAAAGGCCTGAATTTCCACTTACTGAATATGTCAACCAGCTTGAGCAATTTATAGAAAAGACAAACCTAAATACTGCATTTTGTGAGTGTGATGCAGCTTTGGTAAGTGTGACAACTCTCTCTGCATAACTGCTGAAACAGCAGTACCTGGGACAAAGGCAACTGAAGAAGCCTACCAGCTCCATGACACATTGATATCCACCAGCAAAGTTGCAGCAGTGAGATATTCCCTACTCAGAGAAGCAAGAAAGGCAAAGAGGGACTTCAGTAAAGAGCGTTTTTATTCAGAGTTCTTCCAGAATGACAGTAGTACAAGTTAGGAGATGAGATAATAGTAAGTGGAGGAGGAATCACAATGTCACTGAGTAACGCCACAAAGAAAAGGATCAGCGGTGGCAAGAAAACAATTGTGGTATTTGTATTTTATAGCCAGTAGGAGTGTTTCCCCCATCACACTGGCATGAAAATGAGAACTTCATGCCAGGTGATTAGCAGATTGTGTGACTGTACTTTATATGGGAACCTGTGCTCTATAACTGCTGTATTACTGCAGGAGCTGCTCAAAATTTGTGTGTCAGTGTCCCTTCATCTGTCCACGACCTTTAACTTGAGGATGAAAGAGCATTCTAGGTCATGTTATTTACAGAAACACAAGTTGTCTTTTATTCTGTAAAAATTGCTTTACTGTCTTCTTTACTTTGTGTTTAAAGACTTTCTAGAAGTGTTTTAACTAATATCTGGGAGGCCTGAATCATTTTCTCATCCACTCCCAGAAACAAATTATATGTGCAGCACAAAATGTTTATTTTCCAGTTAGATATGAAAATGTTCTTTTTAAGAAAAAAAGCTCCTTTTACATGATAAGATAGGAATGGGCTGTTCTGCAGCAGTTAATGTTAGCTGGGGGCTTCTGAGGATGTCACGCTTACACTTGAGTCTTGCTGGGAAGTACCTGCAAAGGCCCTGATGGAACAGCTTTTTGGACAACAAAAGATGTCACACAGCCATTCCCAGATGCCTCTGCAGTGTGACAAACTGGAGACTGTGAGAACTATGGAAGCACTGTGCTGAGGGGATTTATATCTGCACACAGAGAGATAGAGTCACTATGGCTCCAGCCTCTCCAGAATACCACACTTTACTTCAAGCATAAGCTTCAGCTTCAGTTTGAATACTTGGTTTCGTCTCATTCACAGACTAAACTTATACAAACAGTCACACAGATAGTGGTGGTAGCCCATATGTGATGTAGATAGCAAAACACTGCCTGCCTATTGACTAATTTTGGTTAAGAACTGAATCCATATCATCTTACAGAATCTCTGAACTGCTGTTCATAAACACTATGCAGTACAGGCTGAAGGCACAGTGAATGGAAAGGAAATTGGTCTTTCTGTGACTTCACTTGTGTACAGTGCAAAACTGCAACTTCTTCCAGAATTTAGACATCCAATATCTAATTCGTTCTTATCTTTCTTATGTTCTCTAAAATACTGCCTTTTTTAAAAGCAAATACTGCCAGTTAGCATCTTTGTTAAGGAAATACAGGACTACCTACAGCACAGTCAATTAGCAACTTCAGCCTGTCTGTCGTCTTACACAAGAGCAATTTTCACATCCAGTTTTTTGATGGATTATCAAATTATTTTTTCAAAGGAGGACTTGATGCATAATGATAATGGCTAGTCAAAGGACATGATTTATCAGTGGCTCTTGTTGTTTTGTGGAGGGCAATCTCAAAAGCCTATATAAGTGTTGCAACAACTTCAATGCAGATTGAAAATCTCACCACCATCTTTCTGCATTTCAGTCCAGCAGGAAGAAGCATGAAAAATCACTAAAAGGTTTTAAATATCCTGAGATTAGGAAGCATTTTTGTTTATTTAGCTCATTTTTACTATAAATATTTAGAAAAGAAATGCAGAGAGAACAGGATGAGATAAAATTCCCTGTGCAGCTTAAGAAAGTTCAAGTGCAAATAGTCAGTGACAAGAGAGCAGAGTAATGGCTGGGAAAAAACTTCTATAAAAGCATACAAAAAGCCTTGACTAAATGTGATCATATTTCAGTCTTAGACACATGCTGTATTCTTATAATACAGGAAGTTCCTCATCATGCTGGCCTTCACACAAAGACAACAAAAGAGAAACATTGGTTTTAAAAGCTAAAAGACTTGAATTTAGTAGTACAAAATATTTCACACAGAATAAGCAGAGATATGTAAAGTTCACATATGCATACAAATATTTTTATTTAAAAAAAAAAATCAATTTCAGGAACATCTCAAGAAATTCAGAAAAAGGAACTTAAACTGGTGAATGATTTTCTGTTACACCATAACTTGCATTCTACATAGAATAACTGAGCTTCATGGCCCATAAGCTCAATAGTAATTTAGTTCAATAATATATGTATGATATATTAAGATGAGGAAAATGAGGAACTACAATCACTTGCAAAAGTTTTTTATTACTATTGACCAACTACATTTAACAAATGCCAATTAATGTTATTTTTCAGATAGCAAAAGTATTTGATGGATATAGTAGTGTTTAGAAGGCATTGTGACAAAAAGAAAATTTAAAAATACTGTAATATTTATCATCATTGACAGAAGTGACTTGTTTCAAATCGTAATGTTCTCTAAGATTGCATAACTGAGTTAATGACTAAGTTATGATTTATGACTGTTTTACCATCAGGGCAGTTTTATTTTTTCCAGGTTCTGAAAGAATATCAAACTCTTTCTTTTTTTCCTCTCAACTAATAGTGATGTAGAGGAATTTGCCGCAAGGATGCTAACTTATGAAGTGATCTTGAGTTGATTCACTTTTGACTCTAAGTGTTTAAGAAAAAAAGACAGAAGAAAAGGAATTATGGCACTTTTGTTTATGTGTTTGTTTTGATTTAGGTTGGGACCTAAAATAGAATCAGGGATATTTTTTCCTTCCAATTTTGTTGGAAATTGCTTTTTATCATAATATTAAGTCAGTTTAAGACAGGCACTTTTCAGCATCTTTTGAACCTTTTCTCATCTGAGACACACAAAACCAGCAGTTCTTTCCACATGAAAATATTCTTAGCTCTTTGAGAAATTTATGACAGAAAAAGGGAAAAAACACCTAAAATATTGAACTTGGTTTTATACTCTTTGCAGCAGTATTTTAGGATGGAGTGTAAGGTCACAGAGGGTTAGTTTCTAACCACTGTCTAAACTAGTTACTGCTTCAAATTACTGTGTCTGAGGCCCAAGCCTCCTTTCAAGACAGAGCAAGGAGGCAGACTGAACACAAAGTCACTTCAGATTCAGACTATTACATCTGGATGATGAATTATTGAATTATCTCGCTGAATTATTTTGCTTATTTTGCCTGGAAACCAATCAACAAGAGCTTAAGCATCTTTTTATGTCCTATATATATGAGTTTACACAAACTCCACATTCAGTTTGTTTTGAAATCCCTCTACCATGTTAGGAAAGTGAAATCATTGGAACAAGATTGTTACTTGCTACTATCATATTAGAGGACAATTATCAATAAGAAAAATGTATGGAAAGCAGGATCTCTGTATTACATTATTATCTTCCTTTTATGATTCTTGCAATCTGTTTGCAGTTCATTCCAAGATTATTATTGATATTTTCTTAAAGCGCTGTATGTTATTCTTGAGTCACAGCACATTACCCCTCAAGGGAAGACTTTGACAATCCCAATTTGGGCTTTCTCCTTTTAGTGGCTGGTGGCCTGGACATTTTTTAAAATTTTTGTTTGGAAATAATTATCCAGGAAAATAGCTTGGAAAGTAACACTGTTGTCAGTCAAATATGTTAGGGTCAGAACTGAATCAAAATCCAGAGATCCAGTTTACAAGAGGAAACTGATTTGTTGCTGAGCTTTAGTAGAAAATACATTTCTGATATAAAGCTGTATTTTACTTTCACATATGCTTCTCATGATTGATCTATAGAGTCTACAGAGAGCCTACCAGGGAAGGTGCTCCACTAGACCTGCTATTCACAAATGGAGAAGGACTGAGGAGAGATGTGGATGTTGGGAGCTGTTTTGGGCAGAGTGACCATGAAATGGTAGAGTTCTCAATTCTTGGTGAAGACAGGAGGGGGGTGGGGGGGTAGCAAAACTGCTACCTTGGACTTCTAGAGGGCAGACTTTGAACTGTTCAGGACACTGGTAGGGTGTGTCCCTTGGAATTTAGTCCTGAAGGGTAAAGGGCTCCAGGAAGACTGATTGCTCTTCAAGAAGGAAGTCTTAAAAAGGCACAGGAGCAGGCTATCCCTCTGTGCTACAAGATGAGCTGGAAGGGAAGAGAAGCATGGATGAATTGTGAAGTTATCCTAAGGCTCCAGGAGAAAAAAGAGAATCTATCTACTGTGGAAGACGGGATGGGCAACTCGGGAGAGTAATTAGAAGTTGCTAGGATGTGCAGGGAGAAAATTAGAAAGGCAAAAGCCCAGCTTGAACTCAGCTTAGCTGTTGGAGTAAAAGAGAACAAAAAACTGTTTTACAAATATATTAACAGTAAGAGGAAGGCTGAGGAGAATCTCCATCCTCTACTGGATGCAGCATGGAATGTGACCACTGAGAATTAGGAAAATGCTGAGTTTCTCAATGCCTTCTTTAAGCCTGTCTTTAAAAGTCAGACCAGTTATCCTCGGGGTACTGTACCCCCTGACCCAGAAGTCTGGGATGGGGAGCAGAGTAAACCCCCCAGATTCAGGTGGAAACAGTTAGAGACCAGCTCCTCCACCTGGACTGCCACTAGTCCATGGGACTGGTTAGGATCCATCCAAGGTTGCTGAGGGAACTGGCAGAGGTGATTGCCAAGCCACTTTCAACCATATATCAGCATTCCTAGTGAACTGGAAAGATCCCAAAGGACTGGAGACTTGCCAGAGTGATTCTCATCTACAAGAAGGATTGTAAGGATGATCTGTGGAAGGCCCATCAGCATAACCTCAGTGCCAGGTAAGGCTATGGAGCAGATAATTCTGAAGGACATCATACCGCATGTGCAGGACAACTGGTAGGTCAGCCCAGTCAGCATAAGTTCATGAAAGACAAGTCCTGCTTGATTAACCTTATCTCCTTCTATGATCAAGTGACCCACCTGGTGGATGAGGGAAATGCTGTTGATGTAGTCTACCTGGACTTCAGCAAAGCCTTTGACGCTGTTTCCCACAGTATTTTCCTGGAGAAGTTGGCAGACTGTGGCTTAGACTGGTAAAGAACTTTGCTGGGTAAAGAACCGGCTGGATGGTCGGGCCCAGAGAATGGTGGTGAATGAAATTAAATCTGGCAGGTGACAGGACAAAAGTGACATTCCCCAGGGATTGCTTTGGAGCCTGTCCTGTTCAATATCATTATTGATGACTTGGAGGAAGGCACTGGGTGCACCCTCAGGAAGTTTGAAGATGACACCAAGTTGAGAGGAATACCTTGCAGAGGATTTAGTGAGCATGGTGGTGATGAGTTGATGGTTGGACTAGACCATATGTGTCCAACCTTTTGGCTTGCCTAGGCCACACTGAATGAAGAGGAATTGTTGTGAGGTGCTTATATGTATCCAAAAGTAATGCTTCCTATTTATTTCCATGGAAATTATAACAGATAAAAAGAGCATGATAACATTATTTGATAGAGGAAATTCTCAACTACAAAGCCTTATTTTTCAACATTCTCAGCACCACTCACTATGCATTTTCACCAGTGGGGAACAAGATCCTGCATGCTGTGTTTGTGAAAATCTGCACCAGCAGAGGTGACCTCTTGCCACTATCACCACTACTGAAACACACCATCACACTGTGCTGGTGGCCACCTCTACTGGTTGGTCTCCACCATGTTTAGCATCTTTGCTTCATCTGCACTTCCATGTCAGATGCCATTTTGTCAGAACTGCTCCTCTGTCAATCTGCCTGGGGATAAGAAGGCCTATAAAGAGATCTGGACAGGCTGGGTAACTGGGCTGAGGCCAATGGGATGAAGTTGAACAAGACCAAGTGCCAGAACCAGCACTTTGGCTACAACCCCAGACAACACTACAGGCTTGAGGTAGAGTGGCTGGAAAACTGTGTAGAGAAAATGGACCTGGGGGTATTGATTGATGCTCTCCTGAACACAAGCCAGCAGTGTGCCCAGGTGGCCAAGAAGGCCAATGGCATCCTGGCTTGTATCAGAAATAGTGTTGCCAGCAGGAGCAGGGAAGTGTTCATCCCTCTGTGCTCATCTCTGGTGAGGCCGCACATCAAGTATTGTGTTCAGTTTTGTGCCCCTCACTACAAGAAAGACATTGAGGCCCTGGAGCACATTCAGAGAAGGGCAGTGAAGCCTGGTGAGGGGTCTGGAGCACAAGTCTTATGGGGAGTGGCTGAGGGAGATGGGATTATTTAGTTCGGAGAAGAGGAGGCTCAGGGGAAGACTTTATTGCTCTCTACAACTCCCTGAAAGGAGGCTGTGGGGACGTGAAATTCTGCCTCCTCTCCTGTGTAATTAGTGATAGGACAAGAGGGAATGACCTCAAGTTTCACCAGGGAAGATTCAGGTTGGATGTAAGGAAAAATTTATTCTCCAAAAGAGTGGTCATGTGCTGGAATGGTCTGCTCATGGAGGTAGTTACTGGAGGTGTTCAACAAATGTTCAGATGTTGTACTGAGGGACATGGTTTAATGGGAAATATTGTTAAATGGTGAATGGTTGGACTGGGTGATTTTAGATGTCTATTCCCCTTGGTGATTCTATGATTCTATTCTACAGAACAGAATAACAGTCATTCTCTCCTAATATCTTTACTTTTGCTATTGAAAATACATCTCTGTGAGAGAAAATTAATGTAATTTATTCATGTGAAGCATCATATTTAAAAGAAATTACTGCTTGGTATGGGTAAAATTTGTGAGTTATTAGATGTTCTGTTGAATTGGCTCATCTGAGATGTTATATAATTGATATTTAATATTATTGTCTGCAGTTTCTTGAATTTTTCATATGAAATTTAATCACCAAACCAATAAATAAAATGAAATTAGAATAAACTGCAGTATAAATAGATCTACCACCTGGCAAGTTGTGTCAAAAAGTAATAAAGTGTGTTCAAACTTTAAATATTTATATAAGGAGTTTTTCAGTAACAGCAAATGTTTTTAAAAAGGGTCAATTTACAGAGGCTTTCTTCTAAACATAATGATGTTCCTAGTGCTCAAATAATTTCATGAATTACATTTATTTTGACATCTCAATAAGTAGCTTAAAATGAAGAGATGCCCAAACAAATCCACCAACAATGAATGGAAGAAAATATCTGTCTAGCGTTGACTGAAGAGTCAGGAAACTCTCTTAAAATGTAAAGAGTAGCCTATGCATTAGTGACTTTGTTTTTCACCAATTCTCTTTGTAGACCTTCAAAGTAACTTCCTTGATGGAAGACCAGCACGTGGATCCTAGTTGCAACAAATAGCAAAATTTCTATTGATTTCCATAACAATGAATGTTTTTCAAGGCTTTCCAGTGATTTAAGCTGGCTGAAATGATTTAAACAATTAACAAGGAGGTGGAATTTTTATATTGTGTTTCAGCAAAGCACAATACATTAATTTCTGTGAATTTGAGAAGTGCCTATGTGAGAGCATGGATTTTTGTTTATTCCAGAAATATAAGAAAAATTAAAAGAAAAATTGATAACATTTCAGAAAATATTCTTCTGCAGGAGAATGGAAGCAAAAGCTGCGTCACTTTAAAAAATCTTATTTTTAGTTAAAATAATAAAATGCAAACTTTTAGCCCTTAAAGATAGGATAATTCATAATATTTCTGTACTCCTTTTCCCTAAGTGTCATCAGTGCTCAGTATTAAGTCAGAATGATTGGAGATGCATTTCCTATTTGGAAACATAAAAACGGTTATTTTACAGTTTTTTTAGCAGTTATTTTAACAGTTGTTTAACATAAAACCAGATCCACCCAGATTCTCCCATCTTGCCTTAGATATCATTAATTTCAGGATTCTTAAAACTCTTGGATTAACAATTGTTTGGAAGAAGGCTGGATATGACAAATAAATGTAGATTTACTGTTTTTGTAGTAAGGTACAGTGTATAGTGCATATATTTTATGTGGGTTCTAGAGTATCAACTAGAAAGAGCTTTCTGGTACATCCCAATAAAACCAGTTTCAATTTTACACAAGTCTCTCTTTTTTGCAGTTTTTGGTACGCTTTGCTGTAATATTTTTTCCCCAACAAAAATAGTAGAAGTACTTCCAGTATACAACAAGCCACCACTACTGATCCTTCCAGACTAATTATCACTAAGGGATAATTAAAAAATTATCAACATCAACTTGTGAAAACAGTGTGGACAGAGAATACAGTCACAGAATAGTGCAGAGTTGGCTTTCCAGCACAAATTACGACTCCAGAGCTGGATGGACAAATAAAGTCAAATAGCAAAGCTCTACATGTTTTTGAAGCAAAGACAGTGTATCATAAAGGGCTTGGTAATGTATAATAGGCTTCGGGTGCAGGCTGCAGAGGAAAAGCTAGGTGGTTGTCTCATTCTCCATTGTAGAGAAGATAAATAGCAAAATGTCTGTAGCATAGTTCTGATTCATTTTTTTGGAACTAGCAGCCATTTTTATGAGGCTCGAAGCCTCTTGGACAAGGTAGACAAGTTGAAGGAAGGGACTGTTATTGATAAACTGAAAAAAAAATATCCAAGCCATCTGTGACTTGCAGGGATTTGAAGAGATGAAACTTGTAAGATTAACAGAAAATGTACTTTCTCAAGAAGAAAAAATGCACTGTTAAGCCACAGTACTAAAAGCTTGTGGAAATCTTCGTATGTCTGAAATAAAACTCAGATGTAACTTGTTAAGAAAAGGCAGAGAAGGTAAAAGGGCAGAGTAATGCTGTGTGGGGGGCCATTGTTTATTTTGGAGCTGCTGGTAATGAAGGAAGTATAGGGGGTCCAAGCATTCATGGATCACTCACGGTCTGCTAACAAAACCAAACTAACTTTCTATAAACTACTAACCCCAAGCAAATTGTTCAATAAGTACTTCTCAGTAGTAAGTCAAGAATTCGTGTTATGAATGTAATCAATCCAAGAAAAAGCCTTTTCATTAGAGATTTGTACAGAATCTCAGTACTTTCCAGTGTTTGTTAAACAACAGAAGCTACAAAGTACTTTTGCTAAATTGAAGGGGCCTTTAGAAACCAGTAAATAGTAATGAAAACAGAGAAGTCACATGCTAAATATCTCTTAACAGATGAGCTATACCAACAGAATGCAGGACTCGGTCCTGGAAAGCAGAGGTTCTGAAAGGACCTAAAATTCACTGCTTCTTTCATACCTCTGATTGACATGCATTAGTGAAGAACTGTTTGAACCCTCTAATCCACGAGCCACAAGTAATTTTATCTCTGTGTGAAACAAAGGTGAGGCTAATACTGAAATACAGCATGGATTTTTGGTGGCTGAATTTATAGTAGGGTTTAGAAATCTCAAGAGAATTGTGCTGATAATCACAGAAGTTACTCATTTTTTAGAGAAAACATCTTGCTGTTAAAGGCTTACTACTCAAATCTGGTTAGCTTATTAGAGGAGAAGATTGAAGAATGATTTGATTACAGAGTATAATGCCTTCACAGGGTGAAAATACAGGGTGGTATATACTCCTTTACTTAGTGAGAAAGTGCAAGAGAACCAAAGAAACTGAATCAGATAAATTCTAATAGGAAATAAAATAACAAAAATCAGTAACATTCAGATAGATTATTTTTGGAAGAAAACTACTTAGAAAATCTACCACCTTCTAAACTCTCATCATCCTTGAATTAGAGTAGTATACAATTTTCTTTGATGATTTGATATTCAAAACACAAAAGGTACTGGACCCAGTGGAGTAACATTTGGTGAACGCCAATTGCATGTGATACACATGATCTGACTGAGAAGCAGCTATGTGCTATGCCATTACTTGTGGGAAAGCATTTGGATTCAACAAACCAACACCTTCTAAAAATATCAGTTGACAGCTGCTCATTGGGTACTGAATGAAGTTTAGCAATAAATGTGCAGGGGCATACCTCCAAAAGGGAGTGAGCTCCATTCATGCACATCCAAGACATCGCCTTATCTGAGTAAGCCTTTCATGATGCCTACAGAAACACAGAATCATAGACTCACAGACATTGGAAAAGACCTCCAAGATCATTCAGACCAACCATTCACCTACCACCAGAACCAGAAGGGTCATGGCTGAAAGGGTGAGGAGGTAGCAGTGCTGCATATTGAAATAGATTAATTTCCTGTTCATTATCCTAACGCAAGACACAACACTTTCTATGAATCAAGGCTGAAAAGGTAGAGGGAAAAATGATAATCTCCGCTGAAAGAATCCACAGGTACAAGCATTAGAAAACAATGTAACTGATCCATAAAAATTATGATTTAAATATGTGAAAACATCGTTTTGCACAGAAATACTAAACTTGCTAAATACTGTCAGAGTAATAAAAAAATAGAAAAAAATAAAGACTTCATAAAATATATTCTGTAAGTTCAGCAGGAACAACCTTGCTATTCCTGAAACAGTGAATGTTGCATGACACAGAGTCATCCTCACAGTCACAAAAAATAGAGTTAGCAATGAGATTGCTATCTTGTGATTGCTATTGCTTCATTTGCTATACAAGCAATAGCTCTACCATTAAACCTTGGATGCAGGAGAAACTGTAGGTGGTGGGGGTAGAGAAGACTGAATGTTGCATTCATTTTACATTTTGTTCATTTTAAATTTAATTCACTGGGAGTTTATAGGGTAAAAGGATCCTTCTATAAAAACTCTGAAGTGTAGAGGAAATGAGAACACAAAGCCAGGTGCTGTGTAGACTGTTCCTGCCTCCTATAAGATCAATGAGTCGTTTGAAATAATTCTCAGGGGACAATTTAAAAGTAAATAATATCCATATCCACCAAAATGTTGCCTTACTTTTAAAAGCTCTTTTGACTTCCCATTCTAACTCTCATACAGTTTCTGTGTTCACAGTCCAAACTTCAGATTTCTTGGCTAAAATCTGAACAATTTTGGCTGGGGAGTTTTAGGGTTGCTTGCAAAGACAAGAGGTCCATAGTTTCCATAAAGTCCTTAAGTGCATGTTTTTAAGGCCTCCCTAATGTTTAGAATAAGACTCCTAATGCTGACAGCCATCAAAAAGGCAAAGCATCTGGTAGAAAAAACATTAGAGGCACTTTGAAATCTGTGAAGTATCTATGAATTATTACCCATGATATCTGAAGAATTGAAATACCTGGAAAGGTGACAACATGTATCATATTTCTCTTTGTCATCGCTATGACTCACTGTTTCCCACTTGAAAGGTGTTCTTTGGCATCCCCCCTTTATAAATCTGGCATTCACAGGGAACTGGGATGATTTTGCCTGAAAAGAGGCAATCATAATCACAAGAAAGAAAGTTACACAGAGGCAAGAAAAATTCCAAGGTTCAGATTCTTGTAGGTATCAAGCTGCAGACTAATTTTTAAACATAACTTACAAAATGTATATGTATACAGCCTCACCCTGAGGAATCATAAACATGTCTTCAGAAATGTTGAAGAGCAAGTGTGCAAAATATAGAAACTTGGAAACTGAAGAAACCATGTGCTCTCAGCAGCCAAGCAGCTCACTGCTGTACCAATAATTTACAAAAAGTTACACTGAAACTCCCTTTACACGTCAAAATAGGAAAGGGCACAAAAAGCACATTTGAAAACAGATCCAGCAGCTCTAGCCTCACTAGCACGGATGACAGCTCATGCCCCCGTGCCTCTGTTCTGTTCTACTTTCTTTTCCTCTGCAGAAGGAAAAGAGCCACCACCTCTTGTAAAAGGTGACATTTAGCTGGGGAATTCAAGCAGAAATCTCAGGATAAAAACATCTCTAAAAGAGTTTTATACTTTGCCATGTATATTGCCATGTACTTTAATCCATTCACTTTCCAAAGTATTTCTAAAGATTTTCTCAGATAATGACTCCAAATGATCACTTTAAAGGTTTCCTCTACAGCTTTGTATTTATATTTTCGCAGATTTCCAGGCAGGACTGTTTAAACATTGTATTTTTTCATTAAGCCTTGCTATCCATTCCTGGATGGAGTTTTTATTGGTACCTTGCTCTCAGTCTTCTCCTTCCTCTTTTACACTCCTCTCTTTGATTTATAACGCAGCATTTCTTTATTGTTCCTCCAGAAAAAGGTGTTTGCTGAAGGTCCTCATGGTGTCCTTGAAGGCCAAATGAAGTAACACAAATTCATCTGGCATTTTTTACCAGAAACAAACTAGGGTGTGAATTTTCTCTCAACAACGATAGCAACATTTTCTTTCTGACATGTCAGCACTTCCATTTAGTTTTGTAACAGAAAGAAGTTATGTAAATAACATTAACAGAGAGCTAAAACTCCACAGAGCTCGTCAAAGCAGTTCTCAAGGCTTGTGTTGGGACTAACAACACTGAACTACCAGGATTGTAGTGTGAAATAAAAACTGGCAGCTGGTTGTATTTTGTTAGTTCATCACTCAAGATTCAACAGCCCAGGACACAGAGATGTTGTCAGAGGATATTTTCTGGAAAGGATAAGAATTACTTGGCACATTGAGGCTGTTTCAGTAAAGACAGATGTTGCTACAAGTGTTCTTGAGATTGCTGTTAAACCAATGAGTGCTCCCTGGCACATGGCTGTAAACCCTACACATATCTTTTTGTACCAGCAGCTCAGGAGCATGCTCTCAGGACACTTCTTGATTGCCTCTGGATAAAACAGACAGATGTTTAACTCTGGTAATACACCAGGGTATTTTTTTATTTTAAGGTTTTTTTTTTTTGTTTGTTTGTTTGTTTGTTTGTTTGTTTGTTTGTTTTTGTTTTTTTTTTACATCAGGAGAGGAGTCTCTATCACTCATGGAATTCCTTTTGATTAATCTGTGTTCTTGCTTGCAGATCTCAATAATATGCTTACACAGCATTTTAGTAGATTCTACTTGCATTAAGTCTTTATATCTGTTGGGAAACTTTCTGCAGTGTTCACTAAAAAGAATGAAAATGCATAGTAGAAATAGGAGGAAACACACTCTTTCATCCTGAATAAGGACAACATTGAACTAAACATCAATGTTTCAATGATAAGAAGTGTATAAACCTTAAACCTTGTAGATTCCCATCCACTTTGCGATACTTGTCTGTACATCCCCTTGAGTGACCCTGTGAAAGATAATTTAAACTGACAGACTTGTGTCAGAGAAACTTTTAACCTGAACATTAGATGAAAATATATATAAACTTGGCCCATTGTTTGAGAAAACACATAATTCACATCAGCCTGCATTGCAAACTACAGGCTGTTTCCTGTGGTTGTAGACTGTATGTAGATACTGAAGAAACAAATTTTTTGGTCTTCTTTAAAAAGCTTGGTTTACCTCTGGGAAGATATGCAAAGCCTCTACAGATGAGTTTTGTAAACAACTGATATAAATGCCAAAGCAAATTAATTTAAAAATCTGCCAGTCACAGAAAGACTAAACAGATTGATCAGAGAGCCTGAAACTAGGGGTCTGAATGCTCATTACAAGCTCAGAATCTGCATATGGCAGACTAAGGTTACAGCAAAATCTCAGAAATTTTACAAAATTGATTCAGTACCCTCATTTTAACCTTTGGCAGTAGACGTGATGATTTTATTATATTCCCTCTGAAGTTTAGATTTTGTTTTTACTCATTTACTAAAAGTGCCCTAACGTTATGCCATCCTTTGCTGCTATTTATGTCTTCTGAAAATAAAGGAACTTGAAAGTAGACTTTTCTTCACTAGCAAGTAAACACAATCTGACTATTTATGTGGAAGGTTGAATTAAACAAGCCCCAGGAGGACCAGAAATATAGTTTAGTTTCTTCCACAAGCCATCTGCTGTCCCTATTTCTAGAGAAAAGAAAACAGACTTCACCTTATGTCTGCTTTACAAAGAACTATAGTGTAAAGCTGAGTCACTGTGGAAAAGATTGGGTCACACAGCCTACACTGACTCCTGCCAACACAAATTGAAGGTTAGGAATATGGAAAAGTGTTTCCTTTTAGACATTTCATGGCAAATAATTTCACTGCCATGAGATGTTTCTGCATGTTTTTTCTGAGGCGTCCAGTACCAGCCACTAATCTGATCAACAAGTTGTGCTGAACTATGAGAGTGGAGTGAAGCAAGGGTTTCACGGTAATTGTTAGATCCTGGTCTGGCAGTAATCTTTTTCTTCTCTGTGGGGTTGTTTTCCTTAGACTAAAACCACAGACATGAAAGTATTTTTGTAAAGGCGTTTGTGATGCTGGATGATGAACTATATGACAGCCTATTGCAGAACAACATATTTCAAAATCTGAAATAATGAAAACTCCCACCTGAAGGTTGTACAGCTAAGTGAGTACAACCAGTCCAAGTCTCAGTTGTACTCTAGTCACACTACTGTGGCGCTCTAAGTTTGGGAATGTCATTACCAGCTTTCACAAGAAAGCCCCTCAGTGCAAACTCCTTAGGATAACAGGCAAAAAATGGCAGAGTAGCATCCATCTACTTCATCTCAGCTTCTGCCGTGGCAGTAAAACATCATAGAGAAACTGCTGCATGACATGAAGAATTTGCTCTAGTGTAATTATCTTATATATAAGTAATTAATGGTCATATGGCTTACAGTGAGACACAGTGTGGAATCAGTGGAAAGAGTAATCTCTTTTAGCAGTTAAGCAGCGATTAAAAAAAAATTATTCATTTAGTTTTGCACTATTCTGTTGCTTCTAGACCATATATTACAGCTTATGAAAATTCCACATTAAAGTCAAATTATAGAACATCTATGGCTTGTACCCTAGTTATAAGGCCTGACAGCTGGTTGAACAACAAAACACAGCTTATTTGCCCTTAACATTTTCATATCTGGTGGTACTTACTTTACTGAATTCCAGATGAATATAAATTATTGAAGAATTTATTATAGAAATCTTCTGGAAATTGAAGTTGGCTGCCTGCTCCATAATTCCCTGATCCTTTTTTTTGTTTACCCTTTCCTATCTTTCCTATTCTTCACTTTTCCTCCATGATAAAACTGTTAATAGTTCCAGAATTACTTCACAGATTTTTTGAGGGTCCAAGGATAAAATCTGTGTGATGTATTTGATGGATGAGACAGAGTTCTTTGAAAAGAACTGGTGTGTTTTGTTCCTATTCAAGTCAGAGATTTTACACCTATTTTTCCTCTAGTGTCAGTTGCTGAAATCACTTTTTTGCATTGATCTTTCTAGACTGATGCCTGGGAAACAGCAAATGCTCAGATGTTTTAACATTGTTTTTTTTTTTTTTCAGAAAAAAATATCAGCAAAAAAGCCTTTGGGGGCACAAAAAGATTTTTCCATCTTTGTGATCTGCCTTACATATTCCATATATATATGAGGGATTTCCTGCTGGAAAACTAGGGGATTTGTGTTGATGCATCTCTTCTATATACACCATACATTGATTTTACCAGCAACTCAAGGAGTACATTTCTAAAGTTTTTGTTGTTGGCGATGTTGTTTTTGTTTTAGCAAACTCGTATTTCTGCAGCACAGAACAGGTGAACTGATTTCTCTTTCACTCCTCTCTTTCCTTTTTTTCCTCACTTCACCACTTGCTGTGAGTATAAGGAATGAGTGATTCTTCTAACTGCAAGTAGGCAGCAAATAATGACAGACTTACAATTCATTATTTGGTAATGCAGAAGATCAGTGCACTAGAACTCTGGCACAAATGAGCTACAATTGTGCACTTTTGATTATTTATCCTCAAAGGGTATCATTAAAGCAAATCACATAGATTTTGTTTTGAGCATCAACTTCAAGTTCTTTCTAGCTGTGACTGCATTACCTTATCTTCAGAATGACTTACAGCAGTGTGAGGTTAGCCCCACTCTTAATTTCCATGACAAATGCATGAAACCTATGACAGTCCACTCAATTCCACTTTGTGGATTCAGTGGGCAGCTCAGCATCATCACAGTTTGCAGCAGCTCGGTAAAATCCACATTGTCCCTTTAGGTAAGGAAAGAAATAGTGAGCAAGGCAGTGAGACATCTTCCAGCATGATCAGCTTCATTCCAAAGGTCTTCCATTAAGCCCACACCTTTACTACCCACAGAATGAAGCATCGTTAACCACATTCTCCACAGTCAGCCTCACACTGATACACAGAAGTGCAGTCACTGCACAGGATTGGAAAACTGCTACATGTCTAATTGGTGAAACAGTTTCTCCTGGTTTAGGAAAGTCTTCCATTTATGTAAAGGGGAACAAGACAGATTTGAGAGTGAGACAACCTATACACCTCAAAATTTTGTGAGGTGTGAACTGTCCCTTAGAACCCATTACAAATTCTGCCTTCATAGGTGGAAGCCGAACAATCCAAGCACTGAAAAGGATCTGAAATCTATGAGTGGATGTCACATCTCCTCTCCCAGAGCCATAACTGTCATGTTACCAGGACTTTCTGTGCCTTTAAGATGGGCATAGTAATATTTTATAGTTGCTACTGTAAGGGCTTGGTGTATTATCTGAGTATCCCAAAAATGTGCATGTGCAGTCAAGTATATTAAGTTTTTGAATAAAATAGACATGAGAGTTTTAGATGGGAAGCAACAACAACAACAAAAAATACAGTACATGGTGTTGTCAAAGAAAGAAGGCATGAAATATTCTAGGCAGAGAGAGTCTCTTGCTTGTCCTGTATTATGTCCTGTTTCTTAGCTGACTTTTAAGCATCTGTTTATGAGTATTTCTATTCTTTTCCATCATCTTTAGAAACTTTAATATCCTGGCCTGTGGGTGTAGTCTTGGTAGAAACAAGAAACCATAGGGACCTAGCTGAAAACAAACTAAACAGGGAAATGGGTTTCCCCAGCACATATTTCCTTTTATTTAGCCACAAACCATTCACTTCTAGCAGCTTCCTTAAACACACAAGTAACCACCCCTTTCCTTTCAGCTGGACATACAGTCCAGTATTTGTTTTGTTTTGACATGACATTTTTGACTGACATTTTAACCTTCATCCAAGGGGCTTGCTGTAGGACAAGATGTAGGACAACACTTACTATCCCAGGAAAGGAACTGGACAAGCAATATATTACCTCGAGGGAAATGAAGAGATGAGAGCATTCACAGCCCAGCCCTTGGAGGGAAGCAAAGCATAAAATCCCAGTTACAGCAGGTTTCCTGAGCCAGACTCTTGGGATAAAGCCTAAAGATTAGTCCCCCTCTTTTCATCTGCTGAGAAACATGGCTCAAAAGAGAAATTGTGCACTCCCCTCATCCCTGCTGCAGTCTTGCATTACATTATATTAATCATTCTGTAAAAGGATGAGAATCCAGCTTTCTTTAGCCTTGGGTGAAAGATGTAACTGCTAAGATATTACTTTTTCTTCCATTGAGAGTATTTGTTTCTTGTTCCTTGGGAAATGAATCCCTGTCTGGGCATGGGAAGTTGAAGACCCTTGCAAGGGGAGGGAGGGTCTGGATCTGGATCGCAGTGGTGCTGTGCCAGGGATCCCTGCACTGAGGGTGGATGAAGACATCTCTTTCTTTTCAGAGGGAAGGAATGTCTCTTCTATCTATGAAAAGAAGGAAGCTAAGCCCTAAGTCCAAGTAAGAGGTCTGAGCTCTTTGTGACTTTTCTGAGTGTTTTTCCCTACTTTCAGAATACTTCCTCCATCTGGAACGAACATCTACATGCATTTACAGCTCCAGCACAGAAGATTTTGTCCTCACCAAACACCAGCAAGCGTGCTGTATCTCACAGGACTTGCATCAGTGTTTCTGACAACAGAATTAAGGTCCAAGGGGCTTGCATCATTTTACTTGATGTTGGGAAAGCATGGAAATGAAATACAGTTACATATACATGAGAAAGCAGAAACAGCAATCATTATTACATTAAAAAGTGTTTGTACTTATTTTTTAATTATTCTCCTGCGTCATCTTCCACAAATGTCATTTCCAAACAGTGCATTAAAGTCCTTTTCCTAAGGAGCCTGCCATGAGCTAAAGTCAGGTAAATCAGAAGATGTTAGATTATTTCTCTGTCTCTACCATCTATGATAGTGATAAAAACAAAGTGTTGCTCAGGTGCTTTATGCATATCTGATAATACTATTTGCAATTCCATTTTCAAATGATAGGAACATAAGAGTATCAAATATTTCTGTCTACAGCATTAGCACTCCATTAATGCCTTACTCTCCAGGAGTTTTAGGCTAGCAAGAGACGTCCTATCTGAAAAACATGATACTTATGCAAAGATGGAGAAGCAATTTCACAGAATTGGAATCATTTAGGCTGGCAAATACCTGCAAGTTCATCAAGTCCAACTGCCAATCTGACCTATCAAGTCCTGTCACTAAACCATTTCACTTAGTTCCATGTTTTCATGTCTCTTTAATGCCTCCAAACATGGGGACACCAGCACTTTTTTGGCTGGCCTGATCAACCTTCCTGTGAAGAAATTCTTCCTGATATCCAGTCTAAACACAGCTTGAGACAGTTTACTGTCATTCAATCATTTGGCATCTGAGAAAAGAGACCAATACCTTTTTCACTGCAACCTCCTTTCAGGCAGCTGTGGAGAGCATTGAGGTCTCCCCTCAGCCTACTCTTCTCCTGACTGAACAGAACTGGTTCCCTCAGACACTCCTTGTAAGTCTTTTTTCCTGCTCCTTTCATCAGCTTTTTGCTGTTCTTTCTATCTTCTTCAGCAACCCCACATCCTTCTTGTGGAGAAGGATCCAGAACTGACCACAACATTTGAGGTTCTGTCTCAAAACAGTGCCATGTACAAGGGGACATTCACTTCCACAGTGCTGCTGACCCCACTATCTGTGATACAGACCAGAAGCCATTGGCCATCCTGGGCACACTGCTGGCTCACATTCAGTCAGCTGTTAGCCAGCACCCCAGATCCTTTTCTGCTGAGCAGCTATCCAAGACCTCTTTCTCAATCCTATACACTTAGCCTCAAGCCCATCAATCCAGCCTATCCCCAGAATCTTCCGCAGGGCCTTCCTAGCCTCAAGCAAGTCAATACTCCCATCCAAGCAGTTCTTCACCCAGCAAACTGTACACCTGAAGCCTCAGCGAGGGATCAGATGGTGTCCAGCCTTCTAGTAGGGAGGCTGTGGGAGGCCAGGGAGCTGAACTGAAAGCTGTGAACCAGCTGGCATCATCAGCCAGCCCCTCGTTCCTTTACCTGGCAGCTGCCTGCCTGAGAGAGGTGCTGGCTGCTGAATGAAAAGCAGATGGAGTTAAGTTTAGTTAAGGCAGGCAGTCATAACAACAAAGAACTCTCATCTAATCACCCAGTAGGGCTGAAAATGCAATCAAGTTGTTTTCTATAAATCATTTTTGCTAGATAAGAGGTCTGAGTATCCAATGCAGCTCACTGAGTGTTTGCATTGTAAATTTTCTTGCCCTCAGCACTACCCCTTGGCTCTGAATTATTGCTTTAACACATTTAATCATGAAATATAACAGTTGGATAATAAGAGCCCTGTAAACTTTCCCCTCCTTTCCTTTTAAATAAAATTATACAGTGGTAGTAAAGACATGATTATATGAAGGTTTTGTTTACAAGAACTCTTACCCTCTGAGGAGAGTGGTGAGGAAAAAGGAATTTTAAATTGTGTTTAATAGAGAAAACAGCTTGTGGAAATAATTACACAACTTGTGAGCCCTGCACAGCATCTGTACTTAACAGTGTTTTATTCAAGCCTCTAGAAGCAAGCAAGCAGTCTGTCTTTCAGACAGTTGAATATAGAAAGTGTTCAGTAATAGTACTAATTTACTAATATAATACCAAGATAAAGTGATTGAATCTGCTGAAGAGGAGGGGAAGGATGCCGATAACACCTATTGTAATGAGTAACAATAATGGCAAGAGCAGTTTATTAGCAAACTCCACAGGTCACTGCACAGTAATAGCAGCAAAGCAGTAAAAGTGAAATTCAATCATGTTCTGTTAGAGCTCACAGCATGCACTCAGCTTCCTCATTAGAAGGTTTCACAATCCTCCAAACTGGAAAGGTTGCCTGCGTTTGTCAGAGACAGGGAGGTGCACCTCAGCCCAGCTCAGGCTCTCCTTTAGCAAGGTCTTCTGCTTTGTTTTATTGTTTAGAGTTTTCACAGATTTTCAAGATTAACATGTTTTAGTTTACAGTCCTTGCTCACATTTGGCTCTGGGATCCTGTCCAGACTAACAGCTTTTCCTGCAGCCCCTCACACTGAAGGCAATTGAAAAGAATGATTCACTCTGATATTAAATAAACTCCCTATCCTCTCAGGTCGCTGACTTGCCCTCAGGAGGATCTAAAGTAAATAAAGTAGTTGGATGACAGTGCATTTTTTACTTTGTTTAAATCTGTACACTGCTTTCCTGGAAAGACAAAGAACTTTCCCTTCATTCGAGTTCTTGCATTTCAGTGATGCTGGAGAACCGTGATATTTGCCAGACTGCCCCTGTTTCCTGCTGCCAACATCTTCCTGACAGTGTTTAAATTGCTGCGGGGATGAACGTGGCCCAGAGTTGCCCTGCAACCTCAGATCTGTCAGAAGACAGAAACAGGGCTGGTGTGAGCTTTCTCAGAGAAGTTTCTAATTCACTAAGTCATTTTGGTCACACAACTTTTTGCATAAAGCCCTTCTACCATGGGCAACAACAGCAACAAAATAGCAAAAGAAAGGGAGCTGTTTTAAAAGTTTATTTTTGGATGATCTAGATGCTCGCCTCATTTGATATCTAGCATCTTGTGCCTGTTTAAATAATTGATTTGACAGAAACATTTTAAAAGCCTTGGTGAAACTCATTTTAAAGACTATGTTGATGAAATTCAGTCACTGAAACAGCTTCATTTTGGCACAGTAGTCTCTATTTTCCTCTCCTACAGTTTGAAATCTGACAATGCTGCAGCAAACAAACAGCAGATGGGATTGTAGCAGGGCTTTTAGAGTAATGAATATCTGCGATTCAGCACTAAGACTTACCCTCTGTCCTTGGACGGCTGCTGATGAAACAAGGCAGTTTGATATTTTTTTACACACAAATAAAGAACCATCAATGTGCTGTGAGGAAGCATGCTCATGCTTTGTATCAGGCCAGAATTTGGCTGCTGAGGCTGGAGGAGAAAGGGAGTTGCATGAACATGTCCACACAGTGCTGGGCCAGGGCTGTAAATCATGAGATGGTTCTTATAAACTCATTGCTGCTTTGCCAGCACCCATGGCTCCTGGGCAGCTCACAGAGAGACCTGAGAGTTCTGAGCACAGATAGAATAAAAAATCTAGAGTCTCTGTCACCCAGCTCAGAAGAAAGGAAGAAAATTTTAATGGCGTTTAATGGTGTCACAAATTCCATGCAAGCATCTTCCT
This sequence comes from Lagopus leucura, assembly GCF_019238085.1. Lineage (NCBI taxonomy): Eukaryota > Metazoa > Chordata > Aves > Galliformes > Phasianidae > Lagopus > Lagopus leucura. The sequence goes on along the minus strand of NW_024962263.1, from coordinate 54,297,528 downwards.
GAGGTGTCAGGCCAGCTGTGAGGAACGCTCTACATCATGCAGGGTTTCACTTCATACAGTCAATCAGCACTCTTTGTGGGTGTTATTACTGGAAGATTTTTTTTTTTTTAAAAAAAGGTATAGTTGTTTCAGCTAGCCAAAGCCCACCTGGAGCATAGGGTCAGGCCCCTCAGCCAGGAGTGAGCCTACTGTGGGAATTACACAGTGCTCTGTGATGCACAGTGCTCTGTGTTCTCCCAGCCCAGCTGCAAAGGTTGTCTTCCTGGGTCCTGCACACTGACTGAACAAACAGTGGGAACAGCATAACATCCAAGGTGACTGGGCAGGTTTGAGAGGTTTCTGCCTTCCCCTGGGGGAACTGAAACAATTATACCCGGCAAACTGGGCTGCTAAGCTAAAAATTCTATGGGAGTGTTCTTAGGCAGGCATCCAAATTAGAGGGAATGCATCTCCTTGCATTATTAGAAGTAACAGACTTGCTTTTTTAAATTTACTTTCACTATTTCCTTTGCAAATTGCCAGGCACTTCTAACACAAGCTGGTTTTGCCTTTTCAACTTTCCTCACATTAGAGCCCAGCTAAATGCATTAGCAAATATGGTAAATAGCAATAGCACTTAAGTAGGTCTGAATTCCCCTAAGGTAGTAACTGTATAAAGCACATAGGAATTGTTATTTCATGGCAAGGAAATGGAAAGCTTTTAGCTTATCATTAAGCTAAGTTAGTAGGCTTTGGTAGGCCATGGCACTATTTATTAACAATTTATAATGTCAGGCCAGGCTAAATCTGCATAAGCGATACATATTTTTGTAATGATTCGAAGTACTCGCGCTTTTATCCTGAACTCCAAGTAAACAGTGTCAAATTAGCTCTGACTTGGCTTTTCCCTTTAAACACGAGTCCCTCTGAGTCCCTGCAAAAATTCCCCTTCAGTACCGTAATGCTAGCAGGAGGTGAATTTCCAGGCTGATGTTAATTCAGAATTTAATATTTAGAAGTGTGAGGAGTATGAGGAACCTTTGAGCTCTCACAAAAGGGATTAGATAGAGATACATCCTTACACCAAGATAAATGAGTAAGAACAAAAAATACTCCAAAAAGGGAATGACCAAGATAAAAACCATGAGAGACATCATTGTGTAGGAACCTAGGATCCCAGAAAGGTTGTGGATGCCCCATCCCTGTCGACATTCAAGGCCAGGCTGGATGTGGCTCTGAGCAGCCTGATCTAGTGGTTGGTGACTCTGTCCATGGGAGGGGGTTGAAACTAAATGATCTTTGAGGCCCTTTTCAACACAGGCCATATGATTCTATGATATGATTTTATCTTCAGCTCATTAGCTTGTGTAAAGGCCACCCAGACTAATTTATATCCATTTGTAGAGGACAATTTTGTAGTGTTCAGCTTTCAGAACAATTCAGTCAAATAAAAACTCAAACCTTTGTCAGGGAACAATTTTTTATCAAACCTTTGTCAGGATACAATTTTTTATACTGATCCTTTTTGTGATACAAAAAGTACATTTTATATTCTATATTTTTAACGATGCCTCCATGATTATTTCTGCTACTGACCAGTTCTAATTAAAAGGAAGCACAACACCTTGTCATCAACTTTACCCGCACATGAAGAAATCAAGTTTTCACTTCATAAAAACTTAGCCAGTTTCCAAGCATGCAGCTTCCCATCATCCACCCTGGGAATAACTCTGTGTGATTCCAAAGACCTAAGTCTGCTCGAAGAACTGTTGCTTCCTTTATGCATCAGGTTTCTTTCTTTCCAGCTATTTTTTGGAAGCATTGCCTTTACTGAATATACAGGCACCTGTTTCTATTACTAGAATCATCGAATCACTCAGGTTAGAAAAGACCTTAAAGACCATCAAGTCCAACCCCAACCTAACCATACTATCCTAAACAACTGATCAGCAGTCAATTGAATAACCCGTAAAAACATATGTTGGTGGCCCTATTCTTGTATCAAATACTGCCTTCCAATTTCAACAGTTTGCAACTAAAGACAAAAGAACTCCTAGAGGCTTTGTTAGGAGTGAACTTTGGTAAATTTCCCAAACTACTCTTGGTATACCCAGAGTTTTTCTTCTAGGGCAATCACCTTGATAGAATTAAATGACTTCAGCTTTCTTTTGTCTGATTGGATCTCTTGTTAACAAATTGCATGCCATACACTGTGTATTCTTGCCTTTCTAAATTTCCATTCTACATTCTGCTAAGTAAATGCATGTTAAGGCTTCAGAAAGTTGACCATACATTATTATTTTTTTTCTAAGCTTTAGAGTAAATCACATTAACTACATGGAAAAGAGCACAAGACAACCCTGTTTTAATTTGGGAAAGACATCTGGAAATTGTCAGGTGCTGAAGACAGATGAGAAGGAAACAGATTGAAACAGACCTTCTAAACAGATTGATGAATGTATTTAATATCATTGATCATTCAGCAAGTTGAATGAAATAAAAAAACAAACACCTAACTTAGAAATTAAATAACATCTAATAGCTGAAGTTGTATATAAAAAATACCTGGAAAGGAATATTTTTCTCTCTTTATTCATTCTTTTATTTGTTTGTTTTCCACTGAGTTTCAGCAGCATAACCAATCACAAGCATCAGCTTACAGACTTTTCTGTTGAGAATAAAAGCATTTGCTTGCATTTCCTAGCTTTTACTTTCATTTTGTAGCCAGAACATGTACACGTGCCATAGGGCTGTGAAGCAAAACCAAATCTAATTAAAGGCTTTTCTAACTTCAGCGTTCAAACAAGATGCTATTTGTTCTACAGAAGATGTAATCTCTAAAATAGACAATGTAGAGGTTGTAGAGTCCCTTGTCTCTGGAAGCTTTTTCCTGGATCACAACAATTGTTGCAAAATCTTCCTCCTTGCAGTGCAAATATTTACATCTTTTACTTGACATATTTTCTAGCTGTAGCCTAGTGTTCTTGTCCACTCTTCAGTACTTCCTTTCTTCATTTCCCTAAGTACACTTTGTTTTCTGAATGCTCTGACACTGCAGTGATTAGATCAACCGCACCCTTCACATTTTGTCTTCTTGTTCTTTTGTCACTTGATTCTAACACTAATTCCTTCATGCTGATAGCACCAAAGTCATGTTGCTTCCTGTTTCATCACTGTTATATTCTTCAGAAGAATATGATCCATTTCCAACAACATCTGAGATGAATTAATGTCTAGGAACAAGCATCTATCCTGTCTGTATATTCTTCTAGTGTATTTACACTGCTTGGCAAAATGGTGAAGCTAAAGTTTACCTGGACATCATGCTAGTTATGGAGACTGATGCCATTTTCCATTGGATGGAGTGAAGAGCTGAATTGTACAGAATCATTTTTCCTGCTGAGGTCAATTTGCTGAGGTTTATCTTGTCATTTCAGAGGAATGGAACCCTAGGAAGGATGCCTTGTTGGTAGGGCTCAAACACAATGGGCAAAGTTAAGCTGGGATCACACAGAGTTAAATGACACAAGAAGACAAAACAGCAACACATACACTTACTGTTTCAGATTTTCAGTTCTCATTCCTTCCATTCTGTGTGTAGTGGGGCTATGTAAGCCTGAGATTATAATTATGAGCTGCAATTAATAGAATATGTCACCTATTAACTTTGTCACAGCCTCTGTTAAGAAGTGTAGCCCTCACACACAAGAAAATAACTAATGATTTCATATCTAACCTGTACCAACACTTCCACAATAATGCATTTTTGGAAGTAAAAAATTAAGCAAGATAAATAGGAGTGGAAAAAATCAGTTTGTTCTTCCTCTCAACAATATAGAAAAGTAAGGAGCTGCCTCCTATAAATTTAGGTATAATACACTATATGACAAATCTGAATTCAATATTGCTGATATGTCATACCAAACTGTCAACCTGTCTTAGTCTTTGCCATTTTCTCTCCAATGACTGCAAAAGGATCCAAGATTAGCTCAGAAGTAGAGATGTACATTTTAGGTACTTCTGTTTGGTTACCTAATTTCTACTTTGCAATGAAATGGAAATGATTAGACTGAGTTTATTGAAGACAGACTATCTTTCATACTCTATACCGCTTCTCTGTTAATGAAACATAGTAAGATTGTACCAAGAGTGTTCCATCAGCTCCTCCTTCTCACACATAGGAACCAGGATGGTTTTGTTGATTCTTTTGTTTTAATTTAGAAGAATAATATTTGTAAAATAATTCTGAGTTTGCCTGTCAATGGGCTTATTTCTTTCCATACTGGTATCTTCTTTCAGACTGTACTCAACTTAGGGAACCGAAATTTCCTTCACATTTCTTTTACAATCTAAAGTGCTAAGTGCACTTCTTCCTTTTCTTTTTCAAGGTTAGATCTAGATCCAGATATCTGTTTTCAACATCATATTTTGATGTAAGTATGATGTTTCTCAGATTACACTCGGTGGGGGCAAGAGTACAGGGATATGAACTGTTCAAATATATGTATTTAGAGTTCCAAAAATATGTATTTAGAGTATTCAAGCACATTGTTACAAGAATACTTCTAGAAATTGCTTAATTTCAAGTTTAAGGTCCAGAAATCACTTTCTGAGGAAATGCCTTAAAATAAGGATTCTGTTGATATTTAGCTCTTCACCAATAAAACATTATAGACCTTCTATGAAGATCTCCTTCTCCTTCTCTGGAGATGTTAAGACCTGCCTGGATGCCTACCTGTGCGACCTGCTGTAGGGAACTTGCTTTGGCAGGGGGGTTGTACTCGATGATCTCTGGAGGTCCCTTTCAACCCCTACAATTTTGTGATTCTGTGAATGCACCCAGGCCAATGAGCTCCACACTTGCTGAAGTGCAGAAGCTAAATCATCATGATTGATTGATGATTTTACATCTGTAGGCTAACAGCTATGTTACTTAGGGTTGACAAGAGATAAATAGCTATGGCTCTGTCTGGTTCTTTCATCAGCAACTATAATATGCATATTTTTGAGTGCAAAAATATGACACTTCTTTCCTCTTTTCTCCCTTTCTACTAGTAGATTTGAGGATGAGCGTCTAAATCTCAATACTGAGTCTCTTAACAGTGAAAAGGGATAAGAGATCATCCCAATTTATCCCAGTCCTCCTGCTAGAAGGATGACAGAATATTACAATATTTCTGTGTAGGTAGGACAGAGTTCAGCTCAGTGTTTCATATTCTTCTAATATCTGACACAAAGGAGGAAAAAGACACAAACCACCACGCAGTTCACTAAAGCATAATCCTACGGTTCCCTTATTGGTATGAAGAGAAACTCAGCAAGGTAGGAACTGACTTCCAGTTTCCTTTCCCACTTCGAGACTTAGCTTAGCCAAAACAGTCATAAAATGATTATGAAGGTCAAAGGGATTCCTGTTAGAGTTGATCCATATTTTTTGTGAAATTCCACTGTAAAGGATAAGGTTTTTCAGATGAGAAATCAACTATTCTCACAGTAAAAATAAATCATTCATTATTTAACCCGGTGATGAGAGAAGGAAATAATTATTTTGCTCCAAGTTTAGCAAAGTATCAAGTGATCTTATTCTTCATTGACTCCTTTGTTACCCTTTCTACCTTTACTTGGCAGAACAGTTTAGGTGTGAGGTTTCACTTTTTTCCTACTTGTCCTATCATGTAATTCACAAGAAATTCATCACCAATCCCCACTCATTACACAATAACATAATAACACATAATCTTACAACACCACTGTATGATACAAAGTATATCACCTTCCATTTTATTATAAAGCTGTTCTGCCTTTTGTATGAAATATGACTTCGTTTTACAGCATCTACTCAGTCCTAAGAAAAGAGAAGTAAAAAGGGAGATGGATGGCTTTTGGGGCATAAACTCAAATGAAAAATAATGTAAGGAGTAATAAGTTATGAGATGGACACAGTAAGGATGTAGATAGACCCTCTCTGCAGTGCTCACAGGCAGCTGTGCAGACGTCTGACTGCTCTCTTCTGCTCCACTCAAGCAGATTCCTTTCAGATCCTCAACTACGCAATACTAATCACGTATGCCATCTGCCAGACATGCAGATTACACAGCAGGATGGGAACTTTCAGCAGGGCTGGCTGGAGTGTCACACATAACTTTTGTGTCTGGAAATCAGGCCATGGAACACAGGGAAAACCTGAAACTTGGGAACCTGCTCAATTGCTCTGCATGTAGTGCTTCAGGATCCCCACCAGCACCAACAGGAGCAGCCCAGCTTTCCAGATGCTCTCCACTTATTTAGCTGAAATGTCCTCTGTTATTTGGTCCTGGAAATCTATATACTGCTCAGAGAAGCTACTAACAGAAACACAGGCATTTCTAATAGCATTTCATAGAAACGCAGCATGAGTGAATCACAGAACAATATGAGTTGAAAGGTATCTTAAAGACCATCTAGTCCCAACCCCATATGCATGGGCAGGAACATCTCTCACTAGACCAGGTTACCCAAAGCCCCATCTAACCTAGATTTGAACACTTCCAGTTATGGAGCATTTACAGCTCCTTTGGACTACCGGTTCCAGTGCCTCACCACCCATAGAATCATAGAATATTATCCTGGGCTGCATCAGAAGAGGATTGGCCAGCAGGACGAGGGAGGGACCATCCTCCTCTATTCTGCCTTCATGAGGCCCCATCTGAAGTACTGCAGCCAGATCTGGGGCTTCCAGTTCAATAATGATGTCAGAGGGCTGGAGCACCTCTCCTGTGAAGACAGGCTGAGGGAGCTGAGCTTGTTGAGCCTGGAGAAAAGAAGGCTCCAGGGAGACTTCATTGTGGCCTTCCAACACTTAGAGTTTATAAGCAGGAAATAAATCAACTTTTTACATGGGAGGATAGTGATAGGACAAAGGGGAGTGGTTTTAAGCAAAAAGAAGGGAGATTTAGATTAAATGTGAGGGGGAAAATATTCACAGAGAGAGTGTTGAGGCAGTGGTACATTGAAGCTGTGGTGTCCAATCGCTGGAGATGCTCAAGGCCAGGTTGGATGGGGCCCTGGGCAGCCTGAGCTGATAGGGGGCAGTAGAATATATTTGAGAGCAGAATTAAAAACTAAAATGCATGAAATCTTTTTAATCTCCAACTTCTCCTTTCTACTAACTTTATAAGTCATTTATATTCCTCTGCATTCTGCAGAAAGATAAGCTCTTTTTTTTTTTATTACATACTATAGCTTAGGGAATCATTATTCAAACAACCAGTGTTTCGATAAATGTGAGATTCCAGAATTTCTTGTTTAAAGGTTTATTTAATACCTTCATCATTATAATTCTCAAATTTTACAGTGCACATTACATGCAACTTTGAAGCACTGAATAAAATATTTATGTGATATCTAGATGTGACAGTTACACTTGTGATTAGTTTTACTCCTGTTAATTATAAATCAGCCATGCAGAGTGATTGTAGCTTTTATTCCTTGGGAGAACTATTTGCAATAAAACTGTCTTTGCTCCAAGTCCTTCTGACAGCTCACCAATAGCATCAAGCTTCAAATTACAAAGAGAAGACCCATATAAAATCCACAATTCATTATCCCATAGTAGTTTTCAAGGTCCCTTGGTATCCTTCAGACCTACCACTTGACTTCGGCTTTACATAAATTGTAGAGCCCTGTCTGCATGGATGTCGTGGCAGGCAATGGCATCATAACTCTTTACCTGTACTCTTTTGGACTGCCAGGTTTTCATGATGCAAGGTGTCTGTCTTTCTGTCGTCAGCAATGCTTTCAGTGTTCATCCAGTAATACTCTGATGCAAGCAGTAAACATTTCAATACTTGATTGAAGTCTATAACAATTTACCTCTGACACTAACCCACTTGCCTTGATAAATGAAGATTGCAAACCCCTCACCTTGAATACGAACCTTATGTTTCAGCCAACTAACCTAACAGCTCAAAAAAGGCTATTCCATCTCTTTCCATAAACATCTGAAAGCCATTTAGCCCTGTTAATACACAGAAGTCATGTTCAATTGCTATCCTACAAGTTAAAAGATGTACATTCATGTAACTTACAGTCTGTTCTCCATTTATAAGTATAAATGGTTTAACATAACAGAAACTCAAACTGCTCTATTAATTATAGAGGATGACATCTGTGCTAATATTGGTGTATTTGTTATAAGTCAACTGTACTTTTCTGTGCTGTCTTTAGTTCTACTTCTCTTTACTCAAACCATACACTGGATATATATCTTCATACTTGGTACAGCTGCAGAAGAAATTTACTCAGGTTTTATTTCTTTTAATAAACATGTACAAATGAACAATAATCTAACCTCTAGTGCTGAATAGCAAACAAGTAATCAAAGTGACAGTGCTAGAAGTTTTCACAATGCACATATATAAGATTAGATGTCATTATTTAATAGCACATACTGTTTTATACAGCATTATTAACTAAAGCAAACTTCAAATTTTGTTCTATGTGTGGTCAAGTGTCATAGAATCATAGAATCACAGAAAGGCCCGGGTTGGAAGGGACCTCAAGGATCAGGAAGCTCCAACTCTTCTCCACAGGCAGGGCTGCCAAGCTCCACATTTAGTACTAGACCAGGCTGCATGGGGCCTCATCCAATCTGGCCTTGAACACTTGGGGCATCCACAACCTCTCTGGGCAGCCTGTTCCAGCACCTCACCACTCTCTCTGTAAAGAATTTCCCCTTGGCATCCAACCTAAATCTCCCCTCCTTCAACTTAAAACCATTTCCCCTTGTCCTGTTGTTATCAACCCTTTCAAAGACTTGATCCCCCTCCTGTTTGTTGGCTCCCTTTAGGTACTGGAATGCTGCAATGAGGTCACCTCACAGACTTCTCCAGGCTGAACAAGCTCAGCTCCCTCAGCCTATCTGTGTCAGGGAGATCATATTATCACAGGACATAATTCTATTAGAAAAATATGAACTCCTAAGATGAACTTATGGTGAAGGTTCCACCACTGTGTTACGAGTTTTATTCCTAACTGAAATTTGTCGGTCATTCATTTAATTACTGGATATATCTCACTTGTTTGCTTTCTCACTTGTATTCTACAAATAGTATTGATTAAAAAAAAAAAAAAAAAGGTTTTAGTACATACATTACTCATCAGTATTTTTTATAGACATTTGTTACTTTAAAATCAAGACATGAGGTATTTGCATTGAAAATATGAGCTTCTGTACCTTACTAAATTTCTGTACCTTGACTGGGTAAGTTGAACTCCCAGTACTGTGCACCATAAGCAGATATTAATTGTAATGCTCATTAACACTTAAGTGAGAGCTTGATTGATTTTTTTCCCCCCAAAATAGTTCAGTGTTACAGTATGCAAAAGAATGGGTCACATAAAGGGACCATCTATAGGGAAATTCCTTTCTGTGTTCAAAATATATTCAGACAGATGAAATTTCACATTTTATCATTTTGTATTGACAGTCGATAGCCCCATCCAGAGAACTTCCTCAATTCTTTAAATTAATCAGATGGAAATTAATACGCTGAGAATAGTGCACACGATTTTAAGCATACATTGGTAAAGCCACATCATTACATAATGGCAGTCTCCCTGACAAGTTAAAGCAGTTCAAGGCTGAAATTTTTTGATTCTTAAATAATGGTGCAAATGGAACACAACACGCATTGCCAATGTTTTATTGAACTTCTTTAATGAAAATCAATGATCAAGACTGTGTTGCATTTAATTTCCAGTTTCTTTTAGGAATGAGTTTTAGCCAGTTTGTAAAATGTCATGTACTGACAGAATTCATTAAGCCAGCTTTGTTTGTCTCAGTCTCTGAAATAAAGCAAATCCCTGAAACAGCAAAGGATCACAGATTTATGAGCAAACAGATGTATGGAATGCATGGCTGCATCAGTGTGTTGAATCAAGAGGAATTGTTGTGGGGTGCATATGTGTAGGTTACTCCAAAAGTAATGCTTCCTATTTATTTCCATGGAAATTATAACAGATAAAAAGAGCATGATAACATTATTTGATAGAGGAAATTCTCAACTACAAAGCCTTATTTTTCAACATTCTCAGCACCACTCGCTATGCATTTTCACCAGTGAGGAACAAGATCCTGCATGCTGTGTTTGTGAAAATCTGCACCAGCAGAGGTGACCTCTTGCCACTATCACCACTACTGAAACACACCACCGCACTGTGCTGGTGGCCAGCTCTACTGGTTGGACTTCATTGCTCTCTACCACTCCCTGAAAGGAGGCTGTGGCGACGTGAAAGTCAGTCTCCTCTCCTGTGTAACTAGTGATAGGACAAGAGGGAATGACCTCAAGTTTCACCAAGGAAGATTCAGGTTGGATGTTAGGAAATACCTCTTATTAGAAAGAGCAGTTGGGCACTGGAAAGGGTTGCACAGTGAGGTGGTGGAGTTACTGACCCTGGACCCTGGAGGTGTTCAAGAAACATTTAGATTTGTACTGAGGGATGTGGTATAGTGGGAAATACAGGTAATAGGTGGATGGTTGGACTGGATGATCTTGGAGGTCTTTCCCAACCTTAGTGATTCTATGATGTCTAGGAAAAATGATGATACAAATATGGCAGGATGGTGAAGTGAGGAATATTTCTTTCTTGTAAGAGAGGTCTTACAAAAGTCGAGTAAAGACATGTGATCAGATTTTTGATTGCAACTCTATACACTCCATTTGAAAATTCACAAGTAATGCATTTATGTTAACTGAAAATGGAGTCACAAATTAAAAAAAACATGTATATTTACAATCTTGAAACCTATTTTCACATTCCTTTATCAAAACAGAAAGCACAGCTGCATATTCTTTGCTGTTCACAGGACTGTGCTTATGCAGTGTATCAAAATGCGTGAACTTTTTTTGCCATCACTTGAGCTGGCACTGCACTGCACCCTGTGCCTGGGTTTCACAATCCTTTTCACGGTGGAATCACCTTGGCATTTGTTTCAGCTGGGAGTAGTTGCAGCCACACTGTGAAAGGTCAGGTGATGACCACAAGATTTACTCTCTCCCCATATTTTCTGCCCCTATGATTCTCTGCCTGCCACATTCACAATGCTGAGAAAAGGCAAAAACAGCTGGGGAAAGAGAGCTGCAGAAAACAGCACATTTTACAATTGTCTTATGTTATTCCGAAGATTAAATGCTTGAAGAGAAACTTGTACCCCAGGTGTCCCTGGGTGGGTAGAAAAATGACAAATGCAATTGCAGTAGGCTCCAAGTTCATGCCATTTGAAGAAAACAGACATGCATATCACAGCAGGTGCAGCACTGGAAAGCAAGAACATCCTACAGACAGGGAAACAAATTGATCTTCTACTTTGTCTTGAAGAAAGTCAGTTCTTAGGACAGTTAATCCCTATGGTTCTAAAAAGAAACTGTCTCATAGAAGAGAACAAAGCTATTTTATTCCCCAACTATGTAATTAACATTTAAAGTACTGAGGCAAACAATAGAACAATGGGTTTTTGAGTCACTTCTGATCACAATTAGGTGATTTCTTTAATAGAGAGTTCATACTTTTAATTTTCTTCTGTTAAAAAGGAGAGCTGCACAAACCAAAAAACGGTACATTGCGCAGAAACTATCTAAAGGAGGCTGATACTAGTGTAGAGAACATTGTCAGGAGCATGAATCTAAGCTGTGCTCGTGCTCTATCCTCATCCCTAGACCTGCTGGGGTGACAGGAAGACAAGATAGAGTCAAGGCACATATGCATTAGAAGGCAGTCTGTTGTGCTGTGTCCTAAAAGAAAGCACAACAGAAAATATCCACCACCAAAATAATATCCCCCAAATTAACTATTTTAAATCTCTAAAAATTTTAAGTGTTGAGTTAAGGGTAAGGGGCAAAAAAAAACCCACAACGGAACAACGGAATCCACAGGTGCTTGCCATCTACCAATTCACTGGCCAGCAGGGCAATATTGCCAGTCATTCCTAAATTTATCACAGGTGTAAACTGCTGAAACAAATCTCCTTCATGGGGAGACTGGCTGCCAACCAAGTTTTGGCTGAGCTATTTCTTCTAGCTTCCCCTCAGAGAGACTGCAGCAACAACCATTAAGTCACTGCATGCTCAGCGCTTGAGGAAGAGATGACAAACAGCACCTCTTCAGTTCTCATTTAGAAATTTCACTTCAGTCTCTAAAATACTTGTGTTATCCCAGACAGTGAGAATGACCTCCTGCCACACTGATCAGCACATCGTGTGTTTTCCTTCAGCACAGCATCTCTTTGTTCTACACAAAACAAGCGTCTGCCCTGCCAATGCTCTGCAGCACCACAGGGACTGCGCAGTGAGAGCTGCTCACCACTGCAACCACCCATACACCTCTTTGATTGTGCCTTTCAGGCACACTGAAAAGAAGGCTACAAAATAAAACAACATCTGTGCATTCAGAGAGCACATAGAAGCTGGTGTAACTAGTAAGACTGCAGACGTAGACGCCTATCTTTCACGTATGCACGGGAAAAATCACTGGAAGGCACTGAAAATAAACACCTCCTAATAACATTTTTTGTTCTGTCTTTAAACGTCTCTGCTTCAAGCTGCTGGGTTGCTGCTATTTTAATAAATGAAACCTACTGCAATAAATGTGGTTAGTTTTGGTTCTGTTTTGCAAATGAAGAACATTTCCTGGCTTCTTCTCTAGTATTGTTTTCCTACAGTGTTGACCAGTCTGTGAAGAGTGATGAAGACATGCCAAAGACTAAACCACAGTACCTCTACTTACCTTGGCCCACTGAGCATGACATGCTCATAGAAGCAGTGGTTTACTCTAGTCCATGCTATCCCATTATACAGTTCTGCTTTTTGCTCCTGCTGCCCCTATCTGCTTCTCGGGCTTTGCAAAGGTAGAAGGAACCTTATTCAGAGTTGGTCAAGCTATCCAAACAAGTGCAAAATCAGTGCTCATTCACCTAACTGAAAACATCTGGCATATACAGCACCTATAGTCAGTCAACATGAAACACAAACTAACAGATTAGCAGTTGAGGGAACAACCACCCTGTGATTTCTCATGTGTGACAGCTTGTAGCACAATGCAATTGTACCCAGTCTGGAAAGGGACATTATTTGAAAGTCAGTAGCTGATTTCATCTTGCCTTAATAAAATGTTCTTTTTTCTTTTTTCTTTTTTTTTTTTCTTGTGTGTGTGTGCTGTTTTGAGTTCTTTTAAGAGCATGTGGACAGGCAGAAAATACAGAGCTCATTACAAACTTAAGAGATGACATTATTAAAAAGGAAGCCAGATGGTCAGTACATTGATTGGAAAAAGTTTTACTGGAATTGAAAGCTCTCTTTCTGTTTCTCCTCTGGAAATTTACTCCAATAAAAGCAACCAGGCAGTGAGTTTTGTTGCTGTTTACCATGAGCTTCCCCTTCATTGCACAATTTCTCACACCCATGGAAATGGCAACACACAAGTTTCAGCTCTCCTCCAAGAACATCAGGTTTTAATGAGGAGTGTAGGGTACTAAAATCACCTCAACATCAGGTTTTGAAGAACTTGATCCAGCCTGTTTAAAGTCAGTTGTAAAAATTCCAGAGCCCGAGGAAGAACCATCTGGGCTGTTTAATCCTCTACTGTCACTGTCTAGCAACAAGGAACTGCTGTCCACCATGTACTGCCAGAGTATAAACAGTACAGCTAGAAGAGTAAATGAAATATCAAAATATATGAGTTACCAAGAGATATCATGCAAAGCTTTAAGAAAATATCTTCACTGCAGAAGTTTCAAAATCCAAAACTATCTAATGAGAAAAAAAACCAACAACCAATCCTTTTCTCCCTTCTATATCACATGGGTTTAATAAGCTCTGGGATGCTGGCGAGGAGAAGAAAACATCCACATGCATAGGCATGCACACACAGCTTCAGGCTTATCTTTATGTAAAATAATGGAGGATTTAAAATCTATTCCCTCCAATACAACCCAACTACACAGTAATAGGGGTCTGAGCAGTGAGAATGATGAAGTGTTCAGTACTTGACTGGTTTCAAATCGTTGTTTTATTTTGCATTGTGTTCTCTGTTCATAATGATCAATCCATTCAGCAGTAGAACTGCATTTGAGCAGACAAAAGCCACTGAACACACTGTAAATTTATGCATCGTAATGTTTCAGAAGCACAAGTAGAATCTTATCATTCAATGTAAAGAAAAGAAAAGCAAATATGTTTGCTCGTATATATGATCTATTTATATGATTACAGTAGTAACTCTTTATCTATGGCTTTTCCATCCACATTTCAAGAATAAAAATTTTCAAGATTTTGGCTGTTAGCAATGGAAATTGTTCCCAAATTAAACAGCAATGCTGAGATATATATGTCTTATCTATGTAATTTTATGTAGTACACAAAATGAGTGAGGAATGCTACATTTCACAATATGTCCCTTAGAATAATTTTGTTCCAGATTTTATGGTAGCATCCCTTTCCTTGTGAACTTCACTTTGTTGCAAAAAGGCATTGCAGATAATTAACAGTGTCTTTCTATGATTCACTGGCTGACATAAGCTAACCATCGTTCTCCAATCACTTTGGTTTTGCTCTCATTTGTTCTTTATTTCAGCATCTGTGTCTCATGAGGAACACCAGAAGGACCCTGACTGGGAGTAATGCTTTAATGGTGAGTTACACCCCTGTATTTAAGGGAGCTCATAATAAAGTGATCAAGAGATCTTAAGAGGAGCTGTTATTTGCTGAAGGGGTTGAAGAACAAAAAGCAGGGAAGACTTTTCAAGGAGGTGAAGTACTTGATGGGGGTGAGGAGGGTGGTGAGGGAAGCAGTTGCTGAAATGTTCCTATATGATGTTGTTCTGGATGTTACTAATAGACTGGGGAGAGATGCCCATGGTGTGCAAGCTTTACATTCTTCAACTCTCTTTTTCTGGAGAACATGGAATTTAAGCATTTGCTAAGCAACTTTAAAGTTCATAACATATTTTATTTAGTTTCTTGTTTTCCCTGAGATTATAAATCATGGAATCAGTAAGGTTGAAAATCATGACTAAAATCATTTAATCCAATCATCAGCCTATCACCACCATGTGCACTAAACCATGTTCTTCAGTGTTGTATCTATCCTTTTCAATCTAAAATGGCATGATTATTTTTGCGAGGGAAGGAAAGCTACAGCAAGTAGTTCTAGCCCTCATAAGGGTTTCCAAGTGATGTTGGAATGGCTGTAGAACCAGCCTTGCTACAGTGCTGCTCGTTTTCATCCCTCAGCAGCCCCCAGTTAAAAGCTGATGGAGCGGCCTGTCCCAGCTCTGGACTCACTGCATAGACAGGATTTATGTTGGTTACCCTTTTAAGAAAGACATAAGTTTAGATGGGGAGTTTAAACTCTGAAGTAAAGCACTGAGGAGCCTACCGCATAAAGCAGCAGTTGCCTCTTTTTTCCATGGATTTAATTTTGGTGATTGCAGTGTCTGATTTCTCATACTGAGTTCTTGTTATCACAAGGAATGCCTGTCAGTCACTGACCTATCTCAAGTAGTGCTGGATAGTGACACAATCTAACCTTGCTCCTTCAGAAATAGAGCGTACAAAGAATCTTCAGTGTGGAGATTTTTATCTGGCATTCATCATTTTTTTTTTTTTATCATGCAGAGGTCATGATGGCAGGTGATCTGAAACCTATGGAGAAACACTGTAGGACCATGGAGGAGAAAGTCAATACCCAATGTGTTGACAATCAGTCCTCCATTATTCCAGCTTTTTCAGAGTGTAGCAGTATGGGGATTGTGGCAACAAAGCCAATTTGAACCAGCAGCTTCTTGCTGTTATCCTAATCTGTGGCCGCCTGCTTTTGCCCAAATGCTTTGCTTATCATTGCTTCAGTTATCTGGTTTACAGTCCAGCTTTTCAAACATTCACTTAACACAACAAGTAAAGTGGGAATTTATGGGAGTGGGAAATATATGAGTAATTGCAGATGGGGAAGAGGTAATCTTTGACATCAAAGGCTCTGGGCATAATGTAATCCTCTCAGCGACCATGGGAAATGCATGTTAAAGCATGTCAATTATTAGCTAAAGAAATGCAACACAAATGCTGAAATGTTCTCTACTTGTGTTGTACTTTAAAAATAAACTTCAACTGTATATAACACATTGTTGGAAGTCATGCAAAGATTCGTTATTTCTAAAAATATGCAAATTTGTTTGATCAAGTATGGCCAAGGAATTTGAAGTGCTTAAATGCTTTTGCATGTTTGATAGAGTAATTTTTGTGTGCTTCTGCTTGCTGTGCCCTTGCTGCTGAGAGTTCAGGTGAGTACCCATCTCAAGGAGGCTTTATGAATGGAGCCTTGCAGGTCCCACCTCACACTGAAGACCTTCACTGTGACATCAGCCCATGTGGGATCTTCCCAGCCTCTTCTGCTCTATATCTGTCTTAAAGCTCCCATGGTGGAAAAGATGAAGCACCAATGATTTGCAAGGTAAAGAAGAGAGGAGGAGCAATCTCCTTGGTGGGATGGCAGGAGCTATGCATGGATCCTCCCCCTACACCTTCACTCCAGTGAATAGCTGTACTGACAACCCTGTTTGGCTTTGGGGGATGCTGTAAAGCAGACCTTCCAAACATCGGCTGTTCTTTCTTGTGAGCAGGCACTAATGTGGTTGTGTTGGATTTTAAAATCCTGGTAGTTTTTATAGGATTTATGTAGTCTCAATAAACGCATCCACTAATGATGTTCTACTATAATTTCATACTGTATTACAAAGCACAGTGAATGAAAATTTTTATTAGACAATACATCCTTTATTCCTTCACTAAAAGTCTTAAGGAGATGCTGGAACATTGTATTGTAATGAGATCATAAAAAAAAATATTCAAAAGATATTAGCCATTCCAGTATGATAGCAGTGAAAGCTGAAAGATGACCATTAACTTTTATGTAATGCATCATTTAATATGCACCTAAAATGCCAGTAGAAGAGTACTTTTTTTTAAACACTGTACATTTGTTGTGAACCCCTGATGAACATTTTAACACTTGGAAGAAACCAAGTAGTGATGAAACTCTAATAAACCCCACATCATATTTTCTTCAAGTCTATATTTATTACAGAAATCTTTCCGCAGTCCCATCAACTTGATTGAAATCTTACTAAGACCCTTTTCCAATGAGGCTGAACAACATATGAACCTGTGGTCATCATGGAAAAGGCATCAGCTTGGTCCTATGGGACATCTGACCATATGTGTAAGTTAAAGAATAACTGAATTCAGTGTAAGTATTTGTGTACGTACAGCTTTGTGCAAATGCGCAGCACTAGGGTTAGTAGTGTAACTGGTACTGTCATAAAGAACATCTCACAATCCCCTTGAATTAAACAGTCATTCAAAACTGCTTTTGATGGATAGAATGTTGAAGTCCAACACTTTGGCTCTGAGGATGCCTCAGGAAGGTGGAGAAAATGCACTTGGTTTAAATCTTTTTTTTTCTACCCCTCCAAGATCTGAAACAAGGAACTTTCAAGCTGTAGAACATTTATCTGCAGAAGAAAGCTTCTGGGATTCAGGATTGAATGTAACAGCAGTCCTCAGAATGGGGTAGAGGGGGAGGAGGAAACCTTCACTGATCCAATTGCAGCTGCAACCTGTTCAGAAAACTGCATTATAAGCAAATTGCTCTAAATAACACTAGTCTGAAATCTACTGTATTTAGAGAACGTCTTCTCATAACACTGTCATGCTTCTGCATGTGAGTGGTGCCCATCCATTTGAAGCTCTGTAACCAGGAGCAAGCTGAGGAACAGGTCTGGGCTTGGTGACTAGGCATGCACTTGAAAACCTGAGCAGTCAGTAAATCAAGCTGGAGTATAAAGGCTCCACTCAGGCAGTGATAAACCTTTTGTGCTCTTAAATCCAATATAAAATATTCTGCTTTAAGGTACCTAAGCTTTAGCTTCTGTCATGATTTGGCATGCTCACAAGTTAACACTGGGCAATCTCTAAAGCTATTTATTGCAGGCTAGCAGGGTTCTCTTATTGTATGGAATTACTCAATTTCCAGAGCCATGCTATTGCTCTCATGCTTTTCACTGAAGTGCTATATAATATATTAAAAATTATAAAATGGCTGTGTCACTGTGAGGGAGGAGGAAGAGCAGATCCTTCGGTAAATGCTAAGTGTCCCACAGAAACTCTTTGTCGTGTCTCAGGGCAGGGAAGTTTACGAGCAGGTACAGTAAAAGCTGGCTGGAGGTAATACTTTTTTTCACGTTTCCATCTGCCAGCTGTATTTCATGAAATGGAAGACTGTTCTTTCACTCAATAAATCCACCTTCTTTACTGCAGAAATTTCACATTAAATACTAATAACATTGTTTCAAGGGATCAACTAAAGGACATAAAGTGCAATTAAACAGCTCCAATTATATCATAATTTTCTCTGTTGACTTATTTCAACAGATTACTGAATTTCTATTGAAATCGTGTTCCGGAGGGGTTTAGCAATGTTTTAAGCATATGTTCCAGGGCTACGGACGCAGCACTGAATACTAATAACATAGTTTGAGATGTGCGCTCTCATGTGTCACAGGTATCATAGTTTCAGTTCATTTTCCATGAATTATTGAAATGAAGAATTATTTCCTGTTTTCCTTTTCAAATCAACGCTTACTACCAGCAGCGCTGGAAGGAGTAGAATTCAACAGATGTGCTGTAGCAGATGAATACTGAAGGCAGTGTGCTGGGGATGTTTTGTGCATTTACATGTTTGTATTTCATTAAGTAATCGAAGGAGCCTGTCCAAGCTGTGTATAACTCCTGCATCATAAATAAAAACAATGTGGGTTGCTCTGAAAGTAATACCTCCTATTTATTTACATGGAACCTACAATGGATACAAGGAGCACAATTTGAAAAGGCACGTGCTCAGCTACAAAACCACTGTTCTTCGACATAGCATGCATTTTCACCAGCGATGAACAAGAGCCTGCATACCGCACTCATGAAACTGCACCAGTGTAAGTAATCTTCTGTCACCACTGCTCAAATGCACCACCTCACTGTGCACACATCTACTGGTTGATCTCCATAAACAATCAGCAAGCATCAGCGAATGTCATTGGGTGCAATTTTTTTTTTGTATGAAGGAATTCAGTGACAACTCTTTGCTTCATATGCATTTCCATGGCAGTTACTGTTCTGTCAGACTGCCACTCTACTGCTTTGTGTCACACAGCAACAAAATGTAATGGGATACTGGTGGGAAGGTTAAACCTCTACTGCCTTACCGCTACCATCGACCTCTGACGTGAGCCAACATAGTAAAATAAAAGGCATAGCATTCAGAGCAGCCCTGCTAGATAACTGGAAGCAAAGGCTTGCATTATAGCAGTAATTCATACAGTCCTCAGAGCAACTGCCTGACTAATCCTGAAAGTTTTCTTGCCAAATTCTCTCTCTCCCTTAAGGATTGTTCCAGCTTTTTGGGAAATGTTATATGCAGGAAAGAGGCAAAATCAAGAAGTATGAGAGCATATATACATTCAAAGGTCAAATTTAATCTTAGGAATCTGATTTGTGTATCACATGAATTTCTGAAAAGCAGGAATATGGAGAAAACCTCAGGAATAATGCCTATTTTATACCCAGTGTAAATCTGATCATACACGAGTCTACATGCGTTCATGTAACTATTTCAAGATGGTCATGGTTTCAAATCACCTGTCTGTGATTTAAAAGGGAGCCTCAAGCTAAGTATCTAAAGCAGTATATGGTTGTATGGATTAGTGCCTTCTATAGCTTGAGCAGTGTGTAAGTAAATGACTAAACTTGTAGAACGTGTACATGGGTGTATAGAAAGAGCTCAGAACAAAACTGTCCGCTTCACATGCTTTTGTTCTAGGGAACAGCATGAAAACTGTCAGTCGAACTGTTGAGTATTTGCATGGAAGGGATTCCTGGCCATAAGCAGGATGGGATTGAATGGAGTACAGCAGGATATATGGGCTACTTCATAGAACCATAGAATTGCCTGGGTTGAAAAGGACCACAATGATCATCTCGTTTCAACCCCCCTGCTGTGTGCAGAGTTGCCAACCACCAGACCAGGCTGCCCAGAGCCACATCCAGCCTCCAGTTCCTTCCTTCACAGTTCCGATATCCATAGTTCTCCAATATCCATCTATTCAGCTCTTCACACTGTTAATACTTAGGCAGAATAAGTTAAAATGTGTTTTCAATTTTAAAATGTTGAATAATTTTCCTTTAAAACACCCACTGAAAATTAGTTTTGACATGACACCTGTGAGCATCCTGACCTAAGAGAAAAGCTATATTCAAGACATCCAAATCTACAGCCAAAATTTTAAAGGAAGTCAGAGTGGTGTAGAACAAAGTGATCATACTGGGACCTGAAAACAGGGCCTGTTAAGGTGCTACAAAGTTTTTCAGCAACAGTTTATGTCGCCCTTGATTGACAGTTTTCTTTATGTCAGTTATTCAGTTTAGACCTGGGGTATGTCATAGAACATTCAGAAAGCAGTGACAAAAAAAATGTCTATCAGTGAAAACTAGACAGTGGGTAACAGGGAATAAAGGGTAAATTCATTATAAATGTAAAAAATATTAATTAAACAAAAATCTTTAACTGTAAAACCATTTTATACACAGGAAAATGGATTTGTCTCTTGTAATTTTTTTCTTAATTAAAAATTGAAAATAAGATTTTCTCTACATTTTATTCCAATTACTATTAAAAACTCAGTATAAGTTGAATATAATCAGTAACAAATGCAACATATCAGGTCACATAAAAATTAAGGACATAAAAAGTGAGTCTGTATTTGGTTAACTTTGCACAATGTATTCTTTTTTTAGCAAAAGTGGTACCATCTTTATTATAAAAGCCATGCTGAATTCCAGATTAGTGTGTTAAAATGGATACTCCTTTACAAGAATCAGTATTTCGTGAAGAATGTTAACTATGGTACAAAGTTAATTTGCATGTATATTAACATATACAATATAAATTGCTAATAACATTTTTTCATTGCTGATATCAATTATCATTAGAATGGGTGATTTTGGCATTTAATTTAAATCTTCTCCTGAAATGTCAGACAGAATTATCCATTTAGATATACTTTAGGAATTTCACTTAGCTGCATCAAATATTCATAATTTTTCATAGCTTTATGGTATTTTAGTGTATCACAATTTTTCACTGTAGCACTCATTTTCAAATTAGAAAATTAACACATTTTTCCTACCAGTATGAACAGCTAAGCATCCCAAATCATGGTTTTACCCATTTGAGATGATTTTGAACATCTGTTCTGAGTTTAGCTTGCAAATGAAGTGTGTACGTTGATAAAAACCCATTTCTTAATGCTCTCTGGCTCCAGGAAGTAATTTTTCTGGACTAGCCTACATCAGGATAAGAAAACTGACAGCCCTACACATTTTTCAACAGTTCTTGTGAGTCTGTGATGCATACTCTCTACTTCCTTCATTCTTTCTACAGCCAGTATTTTTGAAAGCATGTTTGCTTTAAACAGTTTTTGTCTCTCATTTTGTTTTCCTCTTTTTCTAAAAATACAATTCCCATTTTTCTCATCCCTCACTTACAACATCTGAGTCACCATCTTTGCACTCATTCATAACACAGCATGACCAAGAGCTGCCAGCAGGAAGCACGGATTAAGGGCTTGGCTTTTCTCAACTTGGTTAACAGTGAGTGTATATTTTTTTTCTTCTACCCAAAAAAACCCCAACCATTTACTCTGTTTTCCAAGGACACCAGAACATTTCGTCAGGTATTTTAGACAGCTATAAGTATCACATACTTTCCAAAAATGGTGATTCTCCAAGAACCACTCTGGGCTCTTCATTCACTGTATATTCTGATCTTCTTCAAAGTGCCCTCTGAATTCCATTTTTACAAAAAGAACAACTTATTACGCAGTTACTATTTGCACTTCTAAATTTAAGTGAGACTCAGATTTGAGTACAAGAATACATCTCAATATAACCCAGTGATTTGGGTTTCAGGGAGATATTTCTTGAAAGTTTCTTTTATATAAAGAAGCTGGGTCACATTTATTTACCTTGGGGCTTAAGAAGACAAAAATAAGTATGACTAGTTGAAACAGAAAATGCCTTTCCCTGAGAATCTGGAAAATACTCACTGTTTGACTCATAGACCTCATAATAACGGGGTACATACAAGAAACTGTAATTAAACCTCACCCATAACAGGGGGTGACACCCTTACACAAAGGTGGCACCACAGCTCATACTGCACATAGTCTGGTACTACTGGCAAAAGTGGTTATTATATGCAGATTGGATAACTGGGTAAATCCCATTTGACAGTAGTAAACCACAAGGGCTTCTCTGTAGATGAGGCTATATCACATAGTCTTACACAGCAGAACAGCTGAATTAAATGATTGTTCAGACTCGGTATGCTGAAGCACTTTGCCATTTCTTTTAAACAAGAAAAAGTGAGGTAAGGTGTTAGAAGATACATATCCAGTAGCAACCAACAGTCCTTAAAATCTTTCTCACAAGTGTTCCACTTACCTGAGAGCTTTCCATGTGAAAACAGCTATTTATTAATACTCTGTGGCAATGAATTTGTGGCATTTGCAATCTTTGCAAACAGAACTCATTTATTTTTCACAGTGAAGAAAAATGTAAAGAAATTCTCCAGTGCTTCACTGTGCTTGGTTGGGAATACAGAATTGACTTATGTATCTTTCTGGAATTGAACTAAATGTAGACTTAAAATTAAACTGGTGTTGAAAAGCCAATTTCAGACGGCTCATAAGCTTTTCCTTGCAAAGTCTAATAATCTTTGGATCCCTTTGTAAATGGCATTTGTATGTAGATTCATATCATCTCCAGAGCATAAAGAGTAAGGTTTTGATTGCATTAACTGGATATCCGCTTCTCCTAATCATAAACATCTCTACAGCTTGTATCTGCAACACTTGTTACAAAGATCCCCCAAAGCTAAGTAGGAGACCTTGGCAGAGCTGGTGGGACAAATGAGCTCCTTACTACATTGCACCAACACTGTTATAATCTCGACTTCCTAAGCACCGAGTTTCCACAAAATGAGAACAGGTTCACTTTATCACCTTACCAGCATTTGCAAACTCAGTGTTCTACAGAGTCACAAATGATCACATCTGTTACTGAAATCAAACATTCGCACAACCTGCCATGCAAAGAAAACATTTCTACACTAGGCTTCTGACAATCCAATAGTGGTTTTGAGTATTTTCCAACCTTGGAATGAAATTCTGTTGCACATCCCTCCTTCTGTTTGGCATTATTCATCTCTATCATGCCAGAAGTCATTGCTGATCTACTGTGCTTTTTGATTGGTGACATGTGATGTTTCTGGGCAATCCTCTAAGTTAGGCTACTTACTGCAGGCTAGCAGGGTTCTCTGGAATTACGGAATTACTCAATTTCCTGATCCATCACGGGCAGCTGAACACTCTGACTGCCACTGACCATGAAATGTGTAGTGGAGCCACAACTTCACAAGGTCCAAGGTTGATTACAGACAGACATCTCAGCAGCACAACCAACCTGCACTGTAGTTTAGCAATGGTTTGGTTTTCTTTTTGTTTCTCCAGAATCAAGTTTCAAACTCACTTGGCTCAGGCTCCCAGGTCTAACCATCAGTATTAAGCAGCCAGCAAGCTGGAAAATGGGCTCAGGATAGGAATCTTGGATTTTGTCCTCCTTTCCTAGTTCTCACAGATGAAACACTCCATTTGTCTATCCTGTAGGGCTTCTTAATCCATGAAGAATTCAGTCATTCTCACTGCACTTCAGGATGGAGATGCTTGGCTCCATTTCTCTAATCTAGGCCTTTTTTTTTTTTTTTTTTTTTTTTTAAATTAACTCTGTTTGCTGACAAATCCTCCCAAATCCTCAAAGTGGGCTTTACAGGATCTCATTACTAGAGATGCCTATAAGTAATACATGCATAAAAATATTTTTCATATATATCACTGAACCACATGCAACTTTGTAATAAGTTTTTCTTTTCTTTATGATAGATTCCAGGAATATATTGTTAATGAGAAAGAAAATCATATATCCAGTTCCAATTTGTTTCACTTTTTACTGAATTCAAATGTTAGGATGAAACAACTTTCTCAGTGACTAGTGGGCTGTGAGACAATAAAAAAGCCTTATGAAAACATTAGCCTAAGCAAATAATACTTAGAACACAAGATGAAAAGATATTTTAATTTCCTCTACCCAGGGATAAACATTGCCAGTCCTCATTTTTGTACAGAAAGAACGTGTAACTGTTTGGAAGGATAGAAAAGAAAAAAGAATTTTTCCAAAGTCAATATGCATTTCAGTTCCAGCCCTGTCAAATAATAGCAAATGATTTATTGTCAGTTTGATTTATGATATAAGCAAGGTGCTACCAAAGTACCAGTTCGTAGAACAGTAGTATCTATTCCACTCCTCTGTGGTTCAAAGGGAGGCACAGCTCCAAAGATGGTGCCTAAAGTGACTTGATGTAAAAGAAACTAGGAGACAACAGAGAGCTAAGGAAGAAAAAATGCAGCTTGGCAGGAAGTGCCCAGAAAATGTGAAGTAGGGAAAGACTGAATCATATAAAAAAGCTGAGGCTGTATTTATGAAATCAGGCCTAAATTATGGTTTAATAATGTGTCTTCCAAACCCAAGGAACAACACACAGGAGGAAACTGGCTTTAAATAACCCTGCTGCTCCTTTAGTGACTTCCTTTCCCAAGTCACCTACTATCCTCCAAATAACCTGAGGTATTAAACATACAATCATACACTTTAATTTAAAGCTATAGAAACACTATATCCTCTGTAGATTGATCCACTATCAGAAGGATCTGCTATTAGGATCTGTGTCAACTATAGGAAAAAGTAAGGCCACATGGATTGAGGAAAACATCTGCTCAGTGCATCATACAAAGCACAACACAGCATCTTGGAGAAGCAATTGTTTCTTTCACTTTAATTTTAGAAAATCAAAGAAGCAGTGGTGACTGAAAAGATGAAGCATGGTCTGTAATGCTGAAACAGGAAAGAAGAAATTGAGTCTAAGGTAGCACGAGGACAGTACTGTCTGAAGAGCATACTTCACTTTTACAAATGCAACTGATATGAAAAATTTCTTAAAATAAGCACATATTAATACGGTATTCTGAATTGAGTAGATCCAAGCTGATAAACAAGGGCTGTATTAACAGGATTTATCACAAAATGCTAGAGTTTTAATTATAGGTTATTTTAGTTCACTTTCCTGTTGTGGACAGAGATAGATTGCCCACAAAACTAGCTTTTAATTACACAAGACCATTCTCCTGAATGATTTGCATGCAGTCAGTGGAGTTACAAAGGCTCTTGCCAGGTGTGAGGGCACGTTCCTGCAAGAATGAAAACAAGTGGCAGAAATCACTCAGCAGAAGTGACAAACCCTGCAGTGAATCTGCAGCAGCGGTAGCAGACCAAGAACTCAAAGTCAGGAACTAAAACAGATAAGGAGCTATATGGAAGGTTAATAGCTCAACGTAGACTTACCTATGGTTCATTGGAAGCTGAACAAACAGCCCTTCCCAGTAGATAATGCTAACTGCCAGCAACCTCAGAGGGAGTGCAGAGCTATCGTGTGCCTTCCCTTGAACTTTCCAAATGAGTTTCCAATTTCCTGACTATTTATATCATTTACAACCCCAACAGCTTTGTCCATCTTACTCTCCTTACTTTTCTGCTCGTGTGGAAGGAGTAATCTGTCTCCTCTTTTGGTTTTTGTTAGCTCATATGCTTCTTGCAATGTAATTTGGCAATGATTTATTGTGAATTCCTTTTCCAAACAGGTGTCTATTTTCTGGCTTTGCATGATAATTCAGTTCCAGAGAGCAGATGGTAATAGTTAGCTGCCTTCTGCACCTGCACGGATGAGAGCAGATCTGAAGAAATTCTTCTGTAAGTTGAGTAGCTCAGAGCAATATTTGGACAAGCTTGTGGCTAACACGTAAGTAGCCAACTGTATCCAGCTTGGCACTGGTACTGTAGTGATCATCTGGAGATCTGAATTCAAGGTATAAAATGGCTTGGGGAAAGTAAGATAAGGCAGGGTGATTCATGGTATCACCATCTAAAACAGTACCACAGGAACAGTGCCAGCATGACTGAACAATATCTTCGCATTTCTTTGCTGCCACATTTTGGGAATTCTGCAAGTAATCACGTGAATAAACTCATTTGCTGACCACATCTAGTTATTAGAATTCAGGTAACAGTTCGGGAACATCTTTACTGAACATATTAAAGCAGCTGGAGATAGTTTTCTAAACATGCATCAGGTTCATTTGGTTACCAGACCAACCTAACGCGTAACATGTAGGAAAAGGAAGCTATTGGAGAGGTGAATTTGAAGCCTACATTTTTTGAAGTTGATAAGTCTGAGGAGCAGTAAGCTAAAAAGACAGGAAGTGGGAGAAATGAGAGAGAAAAGAAGGGTGAGGGCCAAACATAGAATTAAGGAACTTTTTGCAAAACAGGAAAGCCCAAAAGCTAAAGTCACTGAAAGAAGGAAGGAATCAATGAAGAGAAAGAAAAAATCCGGAATCGCCATTAAGTCTGTCCAAGTAAAGCCACATATTTGAGAAAATGTTTATTTATTCTGTACTGTTTCTAGTCATGCCTTGAGACACAGATTTGAGGCCCTGACTCACATGCAGGTCAATAGAGGCTCGATGCATCAAGTCGGGCATTCACTTCCAGGGCAGAAGAATCAGGCCTGCAGGTTTGGGCAAGTCCCTTCTCTGAATCAAATCAACAGGGTTCATAGAAAATATGAGCCTTCAAAGACAAACGTGTTCTCCACCAAGGGCTTCTTCTTTATCCTTTCAGCTTCAGCTCATGGACCATTCCGAACTCCTGGGTGCTGAACATGAGGTCTAAAAGCTCAATCTGTTAGGGGGTGTTTCTGCTCCAGGGCATTTTATACCACAGTGATAATATACTGAGTGGCAACAGCGCCTTTGAGTACCTGACTGTGTTCTCACAGCAATTATTAGAGGGTCCAGGTACATTCATTTCCTGGAGGAGTAATAAGACTATAACTAGCATCATCAGCACAACATCAGCCCTCTGCACAGCATGAAGGGCAGTTGTTCTTGTTTGAGACATACTTTTTTTAATTGAAAAGAAGGACCTGGCAGAAAAAAATCATGAGTGGATAGAAATTAATGATTATTCAGATTTTTAAAACACCACAAAAGTCCAGGAGGGATAATACACTGGTAAAAACATACACAGTTCCATTAGTGCAGGGTTGAACTTTATTCTCAAAGTGCATTTATCTATCTATCTATCTATCTATTTATTTATTTATATTTATTTTTAATGCAGGGGTGTAAAAACAGGCTCTTTCTCCACTCTTCTACACTTCAGAAATTTATTTTGAAAGTACTCACTTGTTAGATATTTGAAGCTTATATTATTCAGTAGGAGAAGATAAAGTTATATTATCAGAGAGGAATTATACCTCTTAAGAGGTATCACAGTTTTCAGTGATAATGCTGTACTGCAAATCATTTTCTATTCATTCTTTGAATCTGCAATCAAAATTTTAAGTCGTGTATTTTTTTCAGACCTCATTGTTTTCTGATTCTGGAGAGAGAAAACTCTAAGCAATTCTTCTAATCCATTACCTTCTAATCGGTTACCTTCTAATTGGTAATTGCCTCTTGTAAAGAAAAAATATTAACTGCCTTGTAAAGACTGATAGTCTTTAAGAGTTCTTCCTCTGTTAAATACGAATAATACTGAAGCCTTGCTTATCTTGATATTATTCTATACCTCAGAAAAAAAATTAAATAGCCATCACTGCAATTCCATTTGATAGAATCACAGAAGCATAGAATAATTAATGTTGGAAAGACTACTAAGATCATCTAGTCCAACCCATGTCTGTGACAACCGTGGGTAGAAACAAGTAATTTTGCTTAGAAAACTTGAATTTTCTTGCATGCTATCAAAATACACACATCTTTCCCTCTTTGTTTTGTGTAAAACTAACAGTTTTCTTTTACTTTTCTTTCACTTCATTGACATGCCTGCATTATAAGACTCCTTTGTTTTAATTCTTTTTATTTCTTTTTAAATGCACTTCCAGTGTCAGTAAGCATGGGCTGAGAGTAGATACTAACCAGGATTGGTTTGATCTTTATGCAATACAAGAAAGATGCTATTGGAAAGGGCTAGATACCAAGACATTGTGGAAGCTGTGAGAATTTATACAGACCAGAAATAGAATTGACAAATGTATTACATCCCAGAGTCCTGGGAAAGGACTAAGAGTAAGAAGATCTATTTCCTTGAAATACTTCTTTCCTCTCAGTCTTAAAAGCAAAGAGAAATTTCCAGATTGGTATACATTTGGAGATTCTGAAGATAGATGAGAGGAATTACTTGTCCCTCCTTCATAATCCTTCCCAAAGCTTCTGGAAATTTCTCTTTGCTCGTTAGGAGCTTCTCCCATTATTTTATCTAATTTTATGAACCTCTGAATAAATTAACATTCAGCAGAGAGTAACTTTTTGCCATGAAGTATGGCAAATATTAAGTGACAGTACTAAACAGCACAATAATTGCTATGTATATGAGGTTCTCCTATTTCTAGGACTGTGTTGACATGTTTTCTCTGAGCATGAACTTCACATATACTGGTCAATGGTAATTTTGTACTTTGCATTACTTGATTCAATTTTAGATTTTCAGGTCATATAAATCAGTGTGTGATTGCCCCTGTTCTGTGGGGATATTCTCTTAGAAGGAGAACAGATCATCAGTCATTACTAAAAGAGGTGTGGGACAGAAGGAGGTAAAGTTATAGTGGCACATGGAAGAGTCCTTATTTTTCAGCCAGGATCTCTTCAGAGGAGGATTATTTCCTTTGCCTCCCTCAATTTTATACACTTGGCTTTCTCCTCTTCCATATCGTACTTGTGAAGACTGAAGAACCAGGGCTTCCACATTCACAGGAAGGAGAGAGAAAGCAGCCAAAGCTATTTATTCCTTTTTCAGTTTGCAGTGGTGGCTTTGAAGCACAAGTCAGAGGCATGCCTGGCAGAGTTACCTTTAGACCGATACACTAAAGAGCCAAAGAACATGCTAGAGTTGGTGGTACATGCCCCTACTATAGGCTTCTCTGGGAGGAAACTTCAGCCTAGTCACTGGGCTCTTTCTCAATTTCTGCAGGTTGGTTCTTACCAAACATCAGTGGTTTTTTTTCCACCACGTTTCTACAGTACCCATTGTTCAGACAATGGTCTCTTGAAGCCCCAGCCACATCAGCTGCCCACCCTGGCTATTGCTGCATTTAGGCAATGAGGAGGGGAGAAATGCCTCTGACATGCTGGAAATAGAAGAGAGCACTTATAGCACTACATGGTGTTTGGATATTACATGATCCAACAAGTATTTTCTCCACAGTAATTTGAGTCCAGATCTTGTTTTTTGCATAAATCAACATAAAATGAGAATAATTCAGCTCATAACAGCAATACTCTTCCAGACTAATATTGATAGGACAAAAGCAAAATCCAGAGCCATAATGTTTACTTTTCTGGCTGAAATGATTAATTATTCAGAAATAAGTAGATCAGAGGCAAAGCATTTCCTTCAATTAATTCAAATTAACATTTTGTTTATAGCACAAAGTAGGCCTTTTCCTTTTCGTAGTTCAAAGTGAGCCCTGGGGGCTCTAAATATGCCTCCTGGTGATTTAATCAAAAGATAAATATGCATCTAAAAGAAGAGAGAAAGTAGAGAAAGGAGGAAAAGCTGAAATTAAAAAGGCAGCAGATATAAGGAGTCCACTGTATGAAAAATAAAAAGGAAAACAGAAGGGACTAAGAAAAGCATATGAATTAAGACACGGAAGAAGTGAAAGAAAGTGAAATAGATTCTGAATGCAAAGAGGCATAGAGGAATAAACAATGCATAGTGAATACATTGCTTTGAAAACAAAGGTTATTTGACCAAGCATGAGCTTGACACATGACAGCTTGTGGTTGGCTTTGTACACTAGAGGAATGGAGCTGTATTTCCCCAGTTTTCACTCTGCAGCGTTCAGAAGAACCTTCACACACAATCGGTTTTGTATTTTGGAATAATAGGCTAACAAAAGTAAGGCTCATTACCAGAAATAGGGACCCAACTAAAGAGCATTTGGAAGGTAGTGCCGGACCCTGAGTGAAGCAGGTAAATAGCCAGGCTGTATGAACAGATTGTAGCTGTAAAAAAAATAAAAAAATAAAAAAATAAAAAAAAGTAGGTCTCTACCATGCTTTCATAGCAGTAGAAGTGGAGTAGTAGATGGCAAGATGGAAGATATAAAAGGGGAAATGTTATCTGAGTGAAAGAAGTTGAGGCATATAGGTTGATCCCCAAAACTGTTGCTAGGGTCAATCTATATGACCTTTGTAGAGCTTCCTAACTCACTCACTGAGCTCTGTAGGCCTGTAAAGTTGTAGGAACCATGAGTGGCACCAGCCTTGTGCCAGGATATTGTGCCATGGCCTCTGCTGTGCTGCCCGCAGGACTTGCCAAAATGACAGCAGCTGCTGCTTGAGCTGGCAGAGGGTCTTGGGCAAATCGACCCTACTTCTGCTCCTGCTCCTGCTCAGTGGATTGCTCTGAGTTCTCTATTACAAAGCCCTTTTCTTTCTGTCATTTCTCTACCACTACAGTGATGATGATGCTGAGCCAGGGCCAGAAAGTGCCTCAGCTTGCTGCTGGCTGCAGTGGAGCAGCACGAGAGCCTGGCAAGTGCCACATGAAACTGGCTGTGCCTCAGGACTTCATGGAGCCCAGCTGGCCTCCATTTTCTCTCTAGCTTGTAACTATAATTGCCTCTAATTTCGAATAGTTGACAGAAAATTGTGATTTTGATGAGGATACAGGTACAAAGTAGGTGTTTCCCTAACTCACGCTCTTTTAACTGCTCTGTGTAAAGATTTTGAAGAAGAACAATTCAGATTTGTTTAAAACCACATCTGGAGTCATGTTAATTCATACTAACCACTGAGAGTTCACAAAACCCATTCAATTTCACAGCTTCCTCATGATACAACTCCTTCATGTTCTCTCTTCTTTTCTTCCCACTATCCAAGCAATGAAGAATCTTTTCAGTTTCTCACTGGAAGACTTGCACAGGTACAAAAAAGGCAATGTTCACACCAATGGTAACAACTTCTATAAAATCACAGAGTGAGTTCAAAAGAGGCTATGGTAGAAGCAATATGATCCTTGTGCTTAATATTTTATACCAGTTGAACTAAACAATAAACTGCAAATGGAAAAGAATGGGCGTGTTATTGGCTTTAAATTGCAGTAATAAACCTAGCATTAAAGCCACTGACGTTCTTAATGGTGATTAACTTCTTTTATACATTCACTATTATTTAAGGATAACAGTTTCTCATCTATCCTCTCATTTATTGATGACATTCATTAGATCCAGTGTGTGATGTTGTGTGCTACTGTGCACGTTATTGTTGGGGATTAGGTGCCTTCCACAAAGCATGTGAGTAAATCAAAGAGGTCCCATGGTCTTAAAGCCTAAGCTGTTTCTGATTCTGTTGGTTATGCACTGACTATATAGTCTGAAATGTGTTTTGGATCAGAGAGCTGATTTTCCTGCAATAATAAATGTTTTTTATAGAAATGCAATAAAAGGTATTAACAGGAAAAGTCCATCTAGATAAACATTCCCTTCTCTCAAACATCTGCCCACAAAGACATTCACATCTTCCATTAACATCAGAGAGAATTAAATGCATAACAGGTCATATAGCTTTATGGCCTGAGGAACTGTAGCATTCATATACACCTACATGTACACTTACACAGGGACATACACCCTTCACACCTCCACCCAGGAAATGTAAATTTGGCACAACAAGGATGTTAGAAATGATAACCGATCTTGTCAGGAACTCCAGACAACATTTAATTCTCCACATCTTGGAACTATGTTGCATCAAAAACTTTTTTTTTTTTCCTGAAATTCTGGCCTGTAAGTAGAATATGATTTTAGGCACGTGAAACAGAACTCTGATAAGCCCTGATAAATATTTTGGGTTTCCACCAGAAGTCTGGATGCATGGCTACATAACATTTTACAGTTGCTCAGAGGCTTTTGCTAACTGGTAATATGCTGATCAGAACCAGTTTGCCTACAGTCATATTCATAGGAGAAGATACACATCAAATCCAAATAGCTGGAAAAAATCCCTAGGTTGTGTAAGTGGAAGCCACAAAGCCTGAAGCAGCTTTTGATATTTTTCACCTCTACAGAGCAGTCTTGTCTTTAAAATTCATAGATGTTTCATCTTTATGGAAATTATTTGCAAATACATATTTACCTTGCTAAGGATAATGGTAGAACCCAAAAATGAAAAGAAAATCACATGAGTTTGATTTCCTTGTCAGTTTGTTCCAGGCATGAAGAAGGAGATGTGTTTTTCACCATTATTGTGTAGATCTTTCTCAGAAAAATAGTGTTT
Source organism: Lagopus leucura (assembly GCF_019238085.1). Taxonomy (NCBI): domain Eukaryota; kingdom Metazoa; phylum Chordata; class Aves; order Galliformes; family Phasianidae; genus Lagopus; species Lagopus leucura. The sequence continues at coordinate 54,264,956 of NW_024962263.1, read as the reverse complement.
AATTATAATTCTGAATTATCAAGGTCTCACTAAATATACCATTCTTGACCTTCTCTCACTTTCCCAGTGCTGAAAAAAAGCTATGAGAATAGAGATGAGGAAAAGTACATGGAATGTTTGTAATATTTCAGTGATTTAAGTAAATGGTGTAATTTTTATAATAAAAATGAATGCTGCTAAAAATTGCATACACATTGTGTGGGGCAATACTGTTTTGTCTTGTCTGTGATATCAGTGGAAAGAATTCCAAGTGCCTGACTCCTCTCAAAGTTACTCATTCTATTTAACTAAACCTGAAAGAAATTGTGTGGCTGGACGTGCATAGTAGGTATTTGTGCATTCAATGAAGTCAGACATATACATTACCCAAAAAGCAAACATACATCAGCCAAACAAGGCTAACAATGATTAATCATATTCTAATTCCCATCTATCTTTCATGCTAATATAGTGGTGACACTGCTATTATCTGAAATTGAGTAAAGCCCACAGTGCTGCCTGCTGTGATTATTGATGGACCGTGGCTTGATAAATTTTTGAACTGTTGATAAGGCCAAGTGCCACCTGAATTTTAATAACGCAAAACCTTTCTCAGTCCTCCTAAAAGGCATCCTCATAGGGGGAAGCAACAGTGAGTGGTTCACGAGACAGTGTGCCAAGTCTGGTTCACAAAGTTGCACAGGATGGAAGTCTACTCCAAAGAAATACCATCCTCCTCCAGAGATAATGTAGCTGATATCACCTTCAGGAGGCCTTCTTATGGTTGCTATGTGCAAATCGTAGTCTCAGGGCTCTGAAAGCATTTTAATGCTTTCCAGCACCTTCATAACACTCAGACAAAGTGAATAAAATAGTCTGCCTCTTCACTGGCAGTTTTTTTACAGCAACTCAGATCTAAGAAACTTGGCCTCGCTGTGCTGGCATGCAAATATTTTACCCAATTTGTGACCTCTCCAGTAGCTTTTCTCAGAAATGCAGTTTCTCAGCCCCAGATCATCAGATTCCCAGTGCTCACGCTGACCTCCCAGGTGTCTCCGTAGTTGAGCTATTCCCTTGCCAGAGCTCAGCCTGCAGGCAGCCTTCAACTCCAGTCATCCCTGCAGTGAGGTGTGATGGTGCAAGTAAACAAGCTGAGATGCTCACTGAAGTTTTAGAAAGACATTATGGAAAGACAAAGAGTAGTTTCAGCAGATACTGCTGAGTAAGACTCCTTACACAGGAATCACTCCTGTGGATTCTCACAGCCCTTGAGCAACACACTTTATGCTGACCACACCACGTGCTGCAAGCATCTCCTTCCCCTCTGAGCTCCCTGTGAATTTCCTTGCAAATTTCTGAATCAACTTCTTTATTTCCTGGCTTTGCAAGCAAGGTCGGAGGCCACATAAACAACTTGTTGATCACCAGCCGCAGGCTGGAGGCCATGATAGTCTGCATAACTAAATAAAAAATAACAGGATCCTATGTATGTGTCTCATCTGCAGTAATGTGCACCAGGTTTTCAGAGGGGAGAATTGCCCTGAGGTAAGTTAGATGACTTCTGCAGCTCAAAGTATTGTGGGAACACATTATTACATCCTTCCCATGGCTTTGATTCTTTTTTTTTTTTTTTTTTTTTTTTTTTAATGCCTGCTAAGACACAGGATATAGGGATAAGTCTGGCCTGATGCGATTGTGACCTCTTCTCCTTTCCCCTGCACAGAGATTCTGTACTCCAAATTCACAAATTTTCAGGCCAAATTCCTCTGGTGTCAGCCATCAGCCAACCAATGTTGGAATGAAAATATAGAACCACAGTAATTCTACAGAGCATGCAGTCCCAAAATCAAATGGTAGCTTCAAACAGTCATTCATGGCACATCCATTTCTTAATATTAACCAAAACTCACAAGGAACTTTTTAAATGATCTCAACCCTTTTATTTTCAGAGAAATCTAAGAGTTACACCCCACAATAAAACTTAGTTTGTAATACTTCAGACCATTTTATCTCTGCCTTATAGAAACAGTGTGCCATGTTTTTCAGCAATATGAGCTAACTCCAGACAGAAAAATAAAGTACGTCTTCAGTAAATGCAGTAATTTTCCTTTGCTCTTCATTAACTAACTATCTGAATGCTAACCAGCCCTCCCAAGAATCCAGTGGTTTGTGTAAAATGGGATAGTGATTGCAATTTGAACTTCAAGCTGGAGAATATATTCTTCTCTTTTTCTGATGAAAAAAAAAAAAAAGAGAGAGAAAAAAAAGAACAACAACCAGAAATATCACCTCTCTTCTCCCACTGTTTGTTTCATCCATCATTCACTTTTCTGATAACACTGACTTCTTCAGCGGGGTTCAAACAGCAGGCTGATTAGATCATTTCATTATTTGAAACAAAATTATAAATGACACTTTGCTCACATGACAGGATGAGGCTGTTACAAGAAGACCTAGTATTTATTTAACCTTCCAGTATCCATAATGCCATGATGGCATAGGACCTGCGAGGATAAATCTATGTGACCCCATTTCCTGGCATAATAGTAAAACCTGTCAGGGGATGGAAGAAATTGTTGCCAGAATGCACTCCTCTCCAGCACACAGTCAGCATTTTTATTGTTAAAAGTGTCTCCAAATAGAAAATGCGCCTCTGAAAATTACTTGGAAGGGAGAGGTAATACTAATTTTTCCACAGTGTCAGTAAGAAAACATTTAGCTCCTAAGACTTCATTCGTGGTAAACATTCTGATTTTGATCAGTTCGCAGTTAACCCACAGCTACATGAACTACTGTAATCCATAAGTAGGTCTTCCCTTTTTGTTCTGATCGTGAATTTTTAGGAATTTTTCTTCCAGAATTTGTAAGCCTATTAACATTTTTAAAGAATGGTTTTGCATTTTTCATAGTTCCGTGTTAATTTACATGTCAAAGTGTAAGATTTTTCGTTTGTTTTAGAGGAACTGATTTTCAGATATTTTGGAAAACCTCGCTTATAGCCACTGAAGAGTATCATCTTTTACTTGGGTCACAAACCGTAATCTTTAATTAGACAAATATCTACATCATTAAGGATATATTCTTTTTTTCTGTACTATGAAGGACTGAACAGAGTTTTAATTGTATGTGTAAGGTAAAATGCAAAGAAAGCTCTAGAAACCAAATCATGGAGTGAGGTACAGCACCACATCCTGCACCGCTTCCTCATTCCCTTGATGACACGCTTATGCCTGAGCAAATATTTCCTCACAGCCAAATCATTTAACCCACTGGAATGCCAATTTCCTTCTGTCTCCTGAACATCTAATAATGTGGCTAATTCAAAATCATTTTCACTAACCACATTAACACTTCTATTTGGCTTCAGAATAACTTGAGATAGTTATGTGTAAGCTTCTGAAGATTACTATTTATTACTGTAAAACAATATTTGCATGTCATGAGGCAATTACCTTGAGTTGAACTGGATGCAATTATCATACATAGTTATCAGAAAACAGCTGCAAATAATCACATTGATTTGAAGACAGGTAACAGGCTCTGTGTTTGCAAGCCACTGTGTTATTTAAACTTCTTTGCTTTTCTGATATTTGCTGCAAATAGAATGCAGCAAAAGAATGCAAGATTTGTTCACTGTAGTGACATTACATTAACATGCACCTTCAGATTCCTAACTTCTTTCTGAGTGTTATTTAGGATTACAAGAAAATTCAAGACCCCTGGAGGTCAACTTCCTCCTCAGGTACCATCAGCTGTGAACAGTCAGACCAGGACACTCAGACCCTTATTAGGTATTTCAGCAACTTAATTCAGAGCTTGAACTTTCAGTTGTAATTCTCATTTTCTTCTCAGTCTTAAAGCTGAATGCCTATCCAATTCTTACTGAGATTAAAATTCTAGCCTGGTAGCTCTTTTCCAAGCCTTTCAGTATCTTGTTCATGTTTGAAATAGAAACTGTGTCTCCCTAAATTTGCAGCAATGGCACTGGTTTAATGTGTGTTAGCTGCTTGCCCTTCAGCCCTTCAGAGTAAGCAGATCCTACAGTATTCACCCTGGGGTTTTCAAGCACAGTCCTCTTTTGTCTGTCTCTAATGTAGACCCACAGCTTTATACAGCTCCAGCAGCATGTGCCAGCTGACAGCTTATCTGTCCTCCATTTCACCACATGCAATAAATATGGAGGTTGCTTTACCGGGAGTGTTATGTTCCACACTGCATAGCTAGGCATGGAAACAAACCTCCCTTCAGTCCGAGGCATTTCCTTCAGGCACAATCGTGCCTCTTAAAGTCAGATTTTCAAATCCTGGCAGAGGAACCTCTGATTATTTCAGTTGTCACCCAGTTGTCACAGATGCATAGTTTAGTCTGACTGTCCACATACTTTAGGCCTTGAAGAGCTTCTCTCTGCAGATGCTTGCTCTGGGGAAACCGTGTGCATTACCCTGTCTGGATTTTGCTGGTTAGTATGACCAGTCTGAGCAGTGAAAACCACTTGCATCATCAGGTAACTAGTGATAGCACAAGAGGGAATAGCCTTAAGTTGCACCAGGGAAGGTACAAGTTAGATATGAGAAGAAAATTGTTCCCAAAAAGAGTGGTGATGCATTGGAGCAGGCTGCCCAGGTAGATAGTGGAGTCATTGTCCCTGGAAGTGTTCAAGAAACATGGAGATATGGAACTGAGGGACATGGTGGGCATGATAGTGATGGGTTTGTTGTTGGATCAGATGTTCTTAGTGATCTTTACGAACATAATGATTCTATGATCACCAAGGGAACAGATAAAATCCCGCACTGCCCCATTTCCCTTGTCTCTGGAGAAGGGTCTCCCAAATACAGAACAGGAACAGCGCTCAGGTTGCCTATGAGGCAACTACAGCCAGATGACAGTGCCAGAGCTGTGTTTGGCACCATCAGAGATTTTGCCAAGAAAAAAAAACAAAATCAAAACTTTTAAAAATAAAGCCAAAAGTGAGCCAAAAGGGTCGCAGCCACTGCCCCAGCTTTACCTGCCCGGACCTTCCTACTTTTGGCATTTGTTGATAGAGGAAAACCCTTCCACCATCAAACAATTTTTTAGCCTTTGTGCTTCCCAGTAATCTCAGCAAATGCTCTCAGCAGAGGTGGTGACAGCAGTACTGAGAGGCTCTCAGGCCACCCAGCTGCACACTTTCTTAAGCACTAAGCACTTTGGTGGATTTGGGGAGAGGTGGAAAGAACAAGTGCCACACTTTTCTGCTCAGCACATCGACATAATAGAGGAAAAGATTTTTCTTTAGCTCTCAGTTCTCCGTCTTGACAGGCTGCAGCTGTGGTAAGGAGTCGATTTCAAGGTGAAAGAAGCACCTAAGAGCCTTTGAAAATCTCAGCGAGAGCACTGCCTGACAGACTTCCTCTGGAGGTCATGTCTGAACCACAGGCATAGAACACCACTCCTGGTGCAGTGCATGAATGGGCATAATCTGCTATCAGGGTGAAATCATGGTGATCCTGGAGAAAGCTCCATCCTGCAGCACCAGCCAGCTCCTCCTTTCATTTTGTATTAGAAAACACTTGTTCTAGCTGGAGAAAATGGTTAGAAACCATTGAGGTGGTAGAAATGAGTAATAAATTGTGTGCATTTGTCAGAAAGTGGAGCTCGCTGTTTCCTTGGAAACAGAACATTTTGTGGGTTTATGGCATTGTACTCAGCAGAGATGGGCTGAGCTCTGCGTGTGTATGTACACAGCCACAAAGGCTGGGCCCTCTTGGCTAAAGGTTTCAGTGTCTATTACACCTTTGGTAAAAAAACAGCTTAAAGGATTTCTCTGAAAGGGCAATTCAGGGAGCATAATGGTGGGAAATCTTTTTTCTTTTTTTCAGCAAAAGTAAGTGCAGCTAAAATTTGAAATCTTGCCTGCTCGGTCACCTATGAATTTTATCTTTTTATGTTATTGCAGAATGAAACTCCACTGAGAATCAAGTGTTGGTTATTTCGTGATCCTATGCTAAGTGGCCAGAGTACCAGACAAAGCCTGTTTCTATTCTATTTCTGAACAAAAATAAAAACTAAGTCTTGGTAGTTATTCTGTACTGCACACAAGCAAAATAAACAGTCTTCTCATTAAGGTAATATTTAAGATTCTAGAAAATCATAAAATCCTCTAAGACAGGGCAGAACCCCAAAGGCTCACAAAAATGGTGTTCTGCCACCCTGCAGCTCCTGAAGGTCTTTGAGGCCCTGGCATTTTGCTTAAGTTAAGGAGATTTATCTCCTTAACTTCCAATTATCAAACAAGACAGATCTAGCCAATGGATTAAGCATTTGCTCAGAACTATTTCCCCCTTTAAGGCCATAGCACCTAAAAAGCTGTCATCAACACTTGTCACCAAATATTCACTACTCTCAGAGCTAGAAATACATTTAGCTTTAACAAGGGCCAGCAGCAGTCTGGGAACATTTCTCTTGGCAAAAGAGCATGTTTCCCCAGCAGCTGCACAGCCCATGGTGTCAAATTATTTTTCCAGACACTATGTTAAAGCCTGAAAAATACAATTTTGTTTTCCATTAGTTTTGGTGCATTGCTCCACCATGCAAAGCTTCTGTCCCGTCTGCAGGAAGATTGGGAGCTGGAGTTTTCAGTAAAATGAAGATTTAGTGCCTGAGGGGAGAAGCATGTGGTTAAAGGATGTGACAAGGGAATCATATCCTCAATAAAGAGGAGAAAAGCCAAAACAAAATTAATTTCATTTCTGTTCTCCTTTTCACTAAGATCTGGATGTCCTGATCTTTAGTGCATTATTTCTGGCCAAGCGGGTTGTCACTGCTCCCCCAAGGGCAGAACACACGCCTGTTCACTACAGTCACAACAGGAAAGGTGAAAAGATTTTGAAGGAAAAAATAATGAGAATCCTCCTCAGACCCAATTCAAATGTAAGTGGCACCCTTTTTCACTACATGTGGGAGAGAGATGGACTCCAATTTCCAGCTGCAAAAGTGAGGAACAGATGTTTCAGCTGCACTGTGGGCACAGGTGTGAGACTTAAAACTAGAAAACAATGAGGTTTATAGGGAAAGTTAGTCCAAGGAAATTTGGGTGGGCTAGTACACATGGCAGATTCCTGACACCCTGCAACATACTTCAAGCAACAGGGTGTATAACAGAACCTTAAAGTCAACTTCCCACCATTCTGAGGGAGGTGTATCATTACTAGCTTGTGGGGTAGGAAGTACACTGAGTAGGATTGTATGACTTAGGGGAGGCCAGAGCCAGGGCACGTGCTCTAGGATTAATGCCCAGGCCTGCCTGCTCACTGGGTTGCTCAGTGCTTCATGCAGTAACATCTGAATGGGCCTCCAAAAGATGAACATTGCTTTTCTAGGGCTTCTTGCACCACCACATTTTGGGAAGAGATGTATCTGGGCATCTGACAGTGCACCAGACTGGAAAAGACATGGAAAAACAAAACCCTACAGAGAGCATTTTAATAAGACAAAACAAAGAAATTGATAAACATCTAAAAATATATATAATACATGCATTTGTTTGTTGCTTTTTTTTTTTCTCCAGAAAAACATTCAAAATACTTAGTGGGGGCTAGTAAAAAATTCGCTTATCTAAATACAGTATTAAATTTTATGATAAAGAGCTTCAAAGTTTTGCTTCGTTCTAACTCAGATCAGCATTAAATTAGTTAACAGTCACTGAGAGCAGGTCTTGCATCGCAGGTGGCACAGAAATGTCAATTTCAGTTTAACAGTGTATATGCAATAAAAATGCAAAGCTAGTGCATGCAAGGAGATTTTAGAAGCCTTTTCATAGGAAAGAATTAGTAAAATTTGTATGTGAAGGGATAGCGTCAAAGAGTGTGATATGGCTCTAAAAATGAGTCTCTATCATATGTTTATTATATATGTATAAATATTATATCTGTTTATACATGTCTACACATACAGATTTCTATTTCTAACGTTAGTGTCTTCAGAGTTATTTAGACTTCCAAGGCTGATATAATCCTCTATATGCTGTGTTTGTCAAACTTCATGTCTTTCACAAGTTGTCAGTGCCAGTTGAACTGTATCACTTTACCAGTTCCCAAAACAAATTCAGATGTTCACGCAGGAGTAGAGAATTGAGATTCAGTCATCGTCTAAGTTGCCAGGATGACAGATATTTTTTTCTTAAGTAGTCTGAACATTGCTACCACTGCAGAAAACAGAAAGGGACTTGATAACATACACTAACATCTTAGACCTTCCCTGAGATCAAGTTTGGCTGTGTACAATCATCAAAATTGTGTGGTGGATTGAGTTAGGTTTCCAATATGTAGACAGTCTTTCTCCTTAAGCACGGCAAGACTGAAGTCTACATTAGGAGGTTTTAGATCAACTCAGAGTTTCACTGCTGAGCTCTATTGAAAATCTGTCCCAAGAGCAGATCCCAAGAATCTAAAGCTGGGTGATCCCCAGCAACCCTGGGTGCTGTTGCTACTGTGAAACAAATAACAAAGGCCCTATTAATTAAGGCTTTGATGCACATAGCTGGGTTTTTCCCATATGCTTAGTTTTATTATTCATGTGCATAAGACATTGTGTCAAACAGTGCAGTAAACAACAGTAATGAATAATGACGCCTGATGTGTGAGATGGAGTGGTTTGTGGCTTGCCTGCCACCACATGCTTACCTGAGCTCTAGGCTGTCAGGAGCATCTGTTTCAATTTTGCATTTTCTTTTCCTAGCATTTAATTTTCTTCAATCTACTTTTCTGGAACAGCAAATTTGTTTTCTTCCTCTTCGTGCTGTTCCTTTTTAGCCTCTGTCTCATTCTTCCTGGCTCAAGGTCTTCCCACATCACGAGGCTGAGCAGGTGCTGTAGACAGGACAACCCAGCTGTGGATGGAAATCTCTCAGCCACACATCTTCCCTTTGCTGGACAAACAAACAGCATCTCCAGCTGTGCTGTTAAGTTCTTGTGATGTGAGTATTACTTTGTTTTCCTTCTCTCCTTCTACTAGTAAAGCCAAGATACAACAAATCAGAATATATTTCTTTTTTGTAATGAGTTTATGAAAGCTTTTTTTAAAATTTCCTGACAGTGACTCAGCCCCAGGAATATAAAATGGAAAATTAATTTTCAAAGATTGCAAAGAACGTGATGTGCAGCAGATTTTTGTCTTTGTTGTTGTTCTTCTTCTTCTTCTTTGAGGGTCACCATGGCATTTTATTTACAGGTGAAACACAAGCAAGCAATATACATTTCTGCAAACCCAGCATGCTCAGATGGGAATTCCCATACATGAGCCACAGGGCCACTCCAGAAGGTGCCTTTGTGAAAACCTTTCTGGAGATGGAGAGCTTTGTGGTTCACCAATACCTTTAAGTAGTAAGGAGCTCATCTGTGACTTGCTGAAGGCATCCTTTATTTTCAATTTGGGGAGTCAGGCTGACAGTATTTACCAAGTCTTTGTTTAAGTGTACAAGCCTCCTGTTTTAGCTTTTCTGTCTGTTATTTCTGCATATATGAAAGAAGTTAGATGGACTAGAAAGGTGGAAAAATATGTATCATAAGCTCCCCTGCAATTTAAGCAGAGGCAGTACGTGATAATAGAGATTACAGCTTAATGAACAGCACCTAGCATGCACTCGCATCTATGAATCCCTCTGCTTAGGACTTGCACATCTAATCAGTGACTCAAAATTACACAAACAGACTGTATTTGTAAACAAGGTCTATAATCTCATTGTGCAGAGTGATTAGTACATGACACAGATAACCATACGCATTCATAGCCCCGTCTGGACAATCTGCATCCACAGAGTGCAAGCTAATGGCCCTCATCCTGACTTCTCATTGGTTTACATGGGTTTTGTCAGTGCATGTCCTGGTCCACACCAGTGACAGCAGAACTCACTACTTTCTCCCCAATGCTAATAAAAATTTGCATCAAAATGTTGCAGAGTGAGCAGGCAGTGAACAGCGCTTTGCTTTGGGAATCACTAAAAACCTGAACTTCAGTGCTGCTTCTCTAGGAAGACCACCAAATCTGCCTTGTTTTGTAAGCTATTGAAAAATAAGATGAATACAGAGCAGTCATAGAAACAGATAGCCTGCTTCCAGGCTGGGGTTCATTTTATTTGCAGAAGTAGAAAGACCGAGAAGTACTGTTTGTCAAAAGCCAGAACAGAGTGTCTGCTTTCTGAATGGTGCGTTTCAAAACTGAGACACTTCAGCAGAGGATGAAGCAACCTGAATGCTTTAAAATACATTACTGTGTGCCTGGGGAGAAATGTTCACTCCCTGCTGGTGTAAGTTGGTTTCACTTTAGCAGAGCAGTAAACATGGGAAAGGCAAAACCTTTTTCTCTTTGAAATCTCGGCTTAAACACAAAACAAAACAACTATTTAGGGGCAAAGCTAGGACGAAAATGAGTTTTACTTGGACTCCAACAAAATCGCTTCTTACCCACAAAAAAATGTACATCACAAAACTGGCAGGAACAATCCCTTAAGGATTTCCACTTGCTTGCAGACCAAGAAAATCAGCTGGTAAAACTGATGTTTTGCAGAAAGCTCCTGCTATTTACATACCATTGTGACTGTTAAAAAATGCTGTTGTAGATACAATCAAGTAGATGCGTGGACTTCATTTTATAAACAAGAAAGCAAAAAATGCAACTAGTAAGGCATTGCATTTATTATTTGTGCTTCAAGAGCTTTGTTTCAGTAGTACAAAGTACAAAATATAACACTTCATCATGCAGGGAGATACACTTGGAGCAGCACAGGACCAAGTAAATAATTACCTTCCCAAAATTTGTGCTTGAACCTTGCCTTAAAATGTTTGCAATGCAATGATTTGATAAACCCTTAAGGAAACCTCGCAGGTAGCATCCTCCCAAGTCCAGCCTCTCTGAAATGAACAGGCAATGGTGATTACAAGCAGCTGGACTGTCCTGCACAACCAGCTCCTTCTTCAGGTGCGTGGGTTGCTATGAGAAGTGCTTGGGCTTTTTCCAGCTGCTGACTCCCTCAGTGCAAACCCATGCAGCCCAGGCCTGTGCCTCTATGCTGTACCTCTCTACATTTTGCCTATATGTTCTTCTTAAGTCCTTAATAAAAGCTGGAATCAGGGAGCCACAAGCAACCCGATCTTTATTAATCACATATTTGCACTACTGCCAAGGTCAAGCTGTTGTTTTACAGGTAGAAAAGAGTCTAGCTCTAGGCACAGAGGAAAGAAGGAGAAAGTGGATAGGTGCAGGCATGGTGGGTTCCCCTTCCTTGGATAGGCAGAACATCCATGGGAGGTCTGCACTGGGGTGTTCTTTGTGGGTCACACTGGTCACAGCTCTCTCGCCCAGCACCCTAGGAGCTGCACATAACCATAGCCAGCACTTTCCTCCCCCTTCTGCTTTGTCATCTGTGGTCTCCATAAAGCGGTTCTTTTTTTGTGTCCAAAAGAAACTCATCCTCCTTCTCCTGAAGCAATTTCTATGTGACTCCCTTTGACTAATGTAATTCAAGTGCCTATTAAAATGCTTTGATGAGTAAGCCTTTGAGTGGGTGCTGAGCTGATTTGTGTGCCTACAGAGGTAGCGCACACCACAGAGCAGAGCTCTGGAATTATCTTTCTGAATTGCACTTTCAGTCATCTGCCTCTATCACAAGTAAGGCTAAGCAAAATACAATACAATACAGTACAAAAATTTCTTCACCTGCAGGGACAGCAAACTTTTCTTGACATTTGTTGATTAGGTCGTGTTGTACCAATGGTGAAAAGAAACATTTCTTTGCCCAGAGAAACTGTGGGTGCCCTATCCCTGGTTCAAGGCCAGGTTGGACTGGGACCTGATCAGCCTGAGCTGGTGGGTGGCAGCCCTGCCCACAGCAAGGGAGCTGGAACTTTCAGGTCCCTTCCAAGACAAGCCATTCAGTGATTCTACAGTTCTGTGATTTCCGAAGCCACACACAAAAGTGATTGCTTACAATGTGAAGCTCACTTAAATTCTTTTTGCATAGTTCTCAGAAAATTTGGATAGTGAAATAATATCAAGCAATAGAAATACAATATCCAATTGTTTATACAGAGCTGGAGAGTTCAATGACGGGCTTCAGTGAGGTTCAGTGACAATGTTGGGCCTTGAAGTCTTTTATTCCTGTCACATTTTATGTTTATATAAAACATATATATATAACTTACACAACCAGAACAGCACTGACAGTGTTTTCCTGTGTTTGAATGAGAGCTTGTCTTTCTAACTATATCTTTTTGGTCAAACAAAATATCCTTCCTCTCTTCTGCAGCTGTTGTCTTATTCATATCTCTGGGCTGATACTATGAAAATAACATCAAATAAGTTATTCGTCTACCTAAAGGCATTGGATCTGCAAAGCTTTGCACTTTGACAGATCTTTATGCCTCTGAGAATTTCAATGGCAATTCTCGGAGTGAATAAAACCAAGCTTCACTGGACCTTAGATGACCAGGCACATTATATAAATGTACTGAATAACCTTTCACAGAAAAATAAGAAAAAAATAGGAAGTTTAATAATACATATCTTTCTTTCTTTTTTAAAAAAATTATTCAGGGTTTTACAATAGAAAGATGTCATTGTTGTACTGGTGAAAAAGAGAAAGGTGCTGACCTTAAGTGCCTGTGAGAATCTGCAGAGACTCCATGCTTCTGAGGAAAACTGTAGTGCAAACACAGGGCAAAACAAACTGAACTCTAGCATCAGCAAAACAGAGATTAAATTCTGGAAAAGAAAAAAAATCCTGGCAGAACAAAGGAAATAAACTGGACAATAATCAAAATGCAGCCTGGGATAAGCACAAAGAAGCTGTAAGAGACTCATTTTGATAGAGAGATACACATAACAAATGACCACTTTTTTGGGGGTGAAACCAACCTCGCCTACAGAGAATTACTAATATTCATATTTTGACTTTTTAACTTGGCTGCTAAGTGAGAAGTTCATGGAATTGTGAACTTTGTCTGAAAGTCCAAGCTGCTCATCATCATTTTCCAAATCGCTTGAGCTGCACAAGTGACTGCCAAGCAAACCTGCGTAAATGAGAATTACCTGAAATAATTTTTCTTTCACAGACCTTAAGTAAGTGCCAGGCATTCATAGCAATTAACTTGGTAATGCTCATGTAATGTTTCATTCCTTTTCCATGAAGAGGACTCCCAGCCCAACTGTATGCATGCCCTCAGCAAGACCACACTTACATAACTACAGACAAAAAATTGTCCTCATCAGTGCTGTCAGGGACTAAAATAAAGTTGTTTACCGGCAGCATAAAGTGATAAAGACTAATAAGTGAAAGCAGACAGCTCAGGGAAGGAACAGCATTTAAAAAGAAGGGAAAAAACAAAAGTCATCATATAGATACTTGTGAAAAACCAGATTGAATCAGAGAGGCAGAGGACATTTCCATAGTCACTGACTGCAGAAAATTTGTTAGATGAGAGTGGAGATCACCTAAGGCAACCCCCTATGATCTGAAGGCCAAATGTTTGTGGTGCATTGCACAACATAACACAATTATGTCAATGAAACAAGCCAAATAGACATGGAGGCTTCCGATTTATTAGTCCTAGAGGGAATGTACAGCTCTGATTATCTTTCTTCCCCTCAAACACACACCCCTCACTGTCTCCTTCACAATGGTTGGTTTCTTTTTTCACCCAGAGTAGACAGGCAAACAGTGTTTCTGGCTACAGTTTAAAAGATTATGGGATTCTCATTATTGTAACTACTCAAACATAATCACAGATAAGTTTCAGTCTGATGTAATTATCAATAAACTGTTCAAACAGCTCATGCTAATAAAATAATATAATTCCTGACAACAATAAGAAAACAAATCTCCACTAGGAACAGTGAGAATGAACACTCTAGATGGGCCACTAAAGCTATTGCAAGCTCAAAATTTCATCTAAGGTAATGCAAACAAAAGTAAAATGGAGATATATTTACATCAGGCTTAGCTGATGAAGTAAGCCTTCTTTTGTAACATGATGAAAGCTCAGCATGACAGCTGAGTTACAGACTCCATATCACTTAGCAAACACAAGTAATTTTTTTCTGGAAATACGCTATGTGACTTCTGCAATGTTCCCCATAAATGCAGCAGGCATTTGTAACTGGGGAGAACTATACCAGGGGCAAGTCTTTGCTTCCCACTCCAGCCACAGGTTGCAGCACTGCTGCACAAGTCATTGGCTCGGTCCTGTGCAGCCAAGGAACAGATTATCAGCCACTGAGCATTTGGTAAGGATTTACTGGAAGCATAGCAGTGATGAATAAACATAACTGGCTGTCACATTCCTTGACACACTTTCGTTCAAGGATAGAGTTTGTTGAATAAATGTGTTAGCCCAGTTGGGTTGGCATGTGGGATGGAAGATGAAGGTCAGAACTGAGTATAGGAAAAATATAGTAGAGTGTCTTTTTTCCTTTTTAATTTCCTCATAGCAGAGGAACAACAACAAAAAACAACCCAAGATAAACTTTTTTAGGTCAATCTTCAAGATTTTTCTCAGGCAAAAGAAAAATCAATGTTTCAATTGTGTTTCTCTCTTGTTACCCTTTCTTTTAAACGTAGATCAATGTTAAGTGAAAACAGTGTTCTCTTGAAATGAAAATGAGAAACCTTTTGTCTTGAAAATGTCAACTCAAAATAACCTGATATTTTCATTATTAAAATGTCTAAATGAATACTTCTGTCTTTCAGTATCTTCCTCCTTTTTTTTTTTCCCCAATAAAAAGCATTAATCCAAACTAAACCATTGGTGTCCCCAGCAAATACACTACTTTTCATCAGGTGAACAGCTGGAGCAGCCCCATGGCCAGCTGCTGAGGCCACTCTCTGCTCTCCACGCTGATGGGGTTTCCCAGAGCGGACTGGCATCTCTGCAGCCCTCAGAACTGATGGGGAAAAGACAGTGAGAAGAGGAAACAAAGCTTGGCTGCTTTCAAAATTCAGTTCCCACTCTCCTTGCTGCCCAACCCAGTGTCTCACGCACCTTCTCTTCCTATTGGCTTCAGTAGGAACAGCTCTACTTTGCAGCAGCGAGGATGGAGATGGAAATCTAGCTCTGCATCTCCATATTTTTTCATGGATTTTGTGAATTCATGAAGGGAAAGTTCAACCCCTACTGCCACACCACCAACATCTGCCTCTGATGTCATGAGCCAACATCATAAAACAGGAGCATTACTTTTGGAGCAGCCATCATAGCTCTTTGAATGCTGGGATCAATATACCAAAGAACAGAGATTCTTTGAAGCTGAGATGTTCTAATTAATCTAGTTTGTTCTGTATTTTCCTTATCTCAGAATAATATACTTTCACTAACAATGTGTTCCTAGTTTTAACTGCTACTGCCACAGCTTGCAGTGTGGACAAGTTGTTCAGCTTCACACTTCTGAGATATGCTACAGAGAAGGAGCTAACCTCTGAGCAGCAGCCTGCAAAAAAAAAAAAAAAATATATATATATATATATATATATAAATAAAATAAAATTGAAACATAGATACAGATTTCTTTTGCAAATTCTTCCTGATTATCCCGGGCTTATAGGCATACATAATCTTTGGGCTTTTCTTACAGCACTTTCTGATGTTGCACCAAGCCTTAGCCTAATGCATCATGCCAGACTGGGATTCCATTGCAGCACTTACAGCACAGTTACTAAACATATTCTAGAAGAAGCAGTGGATGTAACCAGAGGCTGAGTGAAAGTAGGTTCTGTGTTTAGTTGTGTGACATAACTGAAAAGAAAATAGCTACATAACAGGTACACAATTAACAAAGGCCAGGAAACTTCAAATATATTTAGGTGCATTATGTTAAACGTGTCTTCTGCTCAGAAGAAACAAATTGCTGAATCCCTGCTAAACCTGAAAGGACTCTCTGGGTCCTATACGTCATAATATTTAGGTTCAGAGGTCAGGTCATCCAGGTTGGAGCATCTGAAGTTAGACTCAAATATGTCCAGAGCACAGTACAAATTAACAGTTTACACTTGCAGCTGTCTGTGGTGAGGGTTAGCATTCCTTCACTCTGAGGAGACAGCAATTGCCAGAAGCCCCTGCCAAACTGAAAATGAAAGATGTTGTTATTTTGTCATTGCATGCTCTGGATAATATTAAATATGCTGCACAATAGCAGTGAGATCCCCAAAGTATGTGTTATACCGTACGTGCAGTCCTCGAACTTTCCCCATGCTGCTGGAAAAAGGATGCTGTGAAAGAAAATGGGTGTGTGTTTACATTATTTGAAGGACCACGCTCCAAATCTCTCAGTGCAAAGTGCAAAGCTCCGATGGTACAAGCAAACTTACCTTAACCTTATATGCTACCAAGTGCTTTACCTTGCAAACTTAACAGTCTTTTAATGGAGATTTTAATGGGATCTTATTAAACATGAAAAAGTATTGGCACCTGGAGATAGGCAGCTCAACAACTGTTAATGAAAGTCAGCAAATAAGGAGAGTGGTTATTAAACATAATACTTCTCAGCACATTGCCCTTCTGCTGTCTGGGCATTAGGGGATTATTTCATATGTTGGGATTGCAGCCATGTACTTAATTGCAAGATTTTGCTCATAATTGACAACAGGATTATCTTTTACAGTAAAAAAAACTCATCTGATGCATGTGTAAGATATTGGGAGACTGTAAAGCTTAAAACAGAGCAGAAGTCATCTTGAATAGATGAAAAATTGCCCAGGTAATAGAATAAGCAATGGCATTTTATCCAGCTTTAACTGTATTCTTAAAACATATGCAAAAGCAATATTGTATATTCAATGGCAGTAATTTACTTCTAGAGATATTTAACAATAGCCAACCAGTCAGGAGCATTACAGTATACAGATAATTAATTATCTATAAGCATCAAGTTGCATCTAACTGATGCCAATGTTCTTCATAGGTTAGATACTTTGCTGTGATGACTCCATTTCAGTTTGAATGGAAGATGTAATGATACCTTTTTCATGCACATTGCCATTCAGACATGAATGAACAGCTGCCTACTAGCTCACAACACTACTTCATGTGAGTTTAGATGATACTTATCTGATTGAAACCTAGAAGGAAATAAGATAGACCTCAATAATGAACTGAGAAGTTTGGCCATGTATGAAACTCCCTGGGACCAATTAATAGCACTACTATTGGTTCACAAATTAGAACCTGTAAGGCAATTATTTACCTTTAGATTTTTCCTCTTTAGATCTGCTCAAGAACATATGTTTTTTGCATCTAGACCTGTTGCTGTGCCACACTGACACCCTAAATACTAACAGCCCCATCACCAAATACTTCATGACATCAGTGAGATTCCTCCCATGAAGATCCTTTGCATATCATGACCCTCATTTTCATCCTGCGTGGCAGAAATATCAAAAAAGGGAAGGTAAAAGTAAATAAGCAAATAACAGTGACTCAGAAGCTTGTGATTAATCTTCAAACATTTTATCTAGGATGGAACAGCTACCTTGAGTCAATTATTAATTACTAACATCTGTTTCAGCAGTAGGTGGACCTGCTGGAGCTCTCCAACACTTGGATCCAGAAGGCGACTTTCCCATGTTCATCAGTGTTTGGCTCTGCTGCTAGGTTGGGTTTATGCCATCACTTGTTTCTTTTACTGAACGCTGCATTTATAAATAGAAAGCTCTCTCTGCTGTATGGGAAACTGAATTTAGCTAACATTAATGTATTTCTCTTATCCATGCTCAGGGAGGAGACTGTCAATAAAAGGCACTGTCACAAACCTGTAAAATTAAAGAGGATGTTTATTTCTCCATGAATGCCTGCCACTAACATTGTAATAACCACAGAGGAAAAGCAGTTGGTCCTGAGTCCTGCTGTGAGCTTCATAGAGATGGAGTTGTTTCTATGTATGTAACCCATTGGGATGCCCTATTGCCCTGTGGCCTCATGGCCTGTCAAGTTCATGGAGTGATTCCCACTGATTTCAGGAAGCTCTGGATCTGAGTTTTTCCAATAAGCCTGGTTTTCCCCATGAGCTCTGGGCTCAGTGTGTCCCCAGAGCTTCCAAGGAGGTGGTGGTGGGCTGAGTCTGCAGCAAGCATAGCTGCTCAGTAGTGGCTGGAGGGGATAAGCAGACTGTTGCAGGACATGAGGCTGTTTAAGGGATGGCACTGCAAAAACTCGGGCGTTTGCACTCAGATAGCCAACTCCCTAGTGGATTACAGATCACATTCTGTGATTGTGTGTATACTTTGGTGACTCACTAGCAGCAACTGCTCATTAATTTGTCTAAATATTTTCCATTGTATGCATTCCCAGCTTCTCCACCTTCCTTTGCTTGCATACATCTACCTGAACCCATTCCCACTGAGGTGGGCATACTGCTGTGATGGGCATGGGATGCTGGTGGTGAGGAGTGAGGGGATGGTGACCATGCCACAGAACTGCACATCCTTTGCCACCACCTCAGGCAGGCAGTGGTGTCTGCCACAGGTGACCAAGGAGCTGGAAGAAGTATCACACTGGGATTACCTGGGGTTGCAGCAACATACTGGGGCATCACAAGAAAAAGCTTAATGTTGTGGGGGTAATATCCCCATAATAAATCCGTTTACAAAATTAAAAGTCATTCATTATTTTAATAAAGAATTACAGAAGGACTGCACAAGAGTAACTTCATCTGAAACTAGAGAAAGTAGCAACTCTAGAAGAGATCAGCTGGGAAAAGACTTTATGCAAATATATGAAGATGGAATATGAAGCTCACAGCTTATTATTCTGCTGTGGGGTTTTGGGAAATCTACCTAATGTGTCTGACATTTGGAACATATGAAACTCAAGGGATTTCAGATAAAACAGAAAACACAATCAGTGAACTTTATCCATTTGCCAAAATGTCAGAGTTGCTTTTTAATGAATTTCTCAACACTGCGGCACTTTTCTGGACCTTCCAGTTGCTTAATATCCATGCCTGATATTTTTCTTCTGGTGCATGCCAGGGAAAGGATGAAGAAAACTGTACTCATCTCACTGGATTCACAGGGCTTTGAACGCTGTGATGCCAAGTCAAAAGCATTAATTGTCACTGCATGAGTTATCTCACTGAGTTCTTGCATCTGACATAAGTCTGAACATTCAGATTTAATGTCAGAACACACACCCCTAAGTCTGGTCCAACTCACGGTAGGAGTCACAGTGCATAGCCATCCTGTCAATCTAGAGGGGTCACTGAGCACTCACTGCTTTGAGAAGCGTACCTAAATACCCAGCTGTACTAAATACACTCACAAAACACTTTTTGATTATCTAGGTCAGCAGCTTGTTCAAATGTCAGTCAAACTGTATTACCTTTTGTTGATCACTGTTCCAAAATTCATTGTCAGGAGATGGCATCTGAGAATTCAGTTTTCAAAGTTTTATTAAACAACTTGAAAAACAACAAAACAACAAAAAGAGTCAAATATTAAAATCCTCTAGAAATACATAAAAATACTGGTCAATAAGACTGTGATAATTTGGAAAATAATACTGCTTTTTGATCCTATACTCTCATGTCTGCTCTCACGTCAAGCTGTCAGATGAAGCACTAAAGTAGAAATAAAACAAATACCAGATTTCCTTTTCTGTCTGGCTTTAAGAAAAGTAAAACAAGAGCCCCAAATAAATTCTCATTATGTTACTTCTCTTAAAATAAGATTAGTAAGAAAATAGTTTGGTACATGACAAATTTCCATCGTAGATCAGTTGGCAGGCCCTGACAAAGAGACTAGAGACATTTCTTTTATCTGATGGAAAATCTTTCTTCCTGGACTGAGCTGTGGCAGCATTACTATTTTCTTTCTTTTCCTCTTGAAAAAATGCCAGTGGGTAAAGGAAGCAGACTATCTTGGGTACGACATTATTAACTGAGAATTTGGGAAGCTGTAGCTTGTTGCTTCCCACAGTCCTGGAAAATCATTGAAATTCACATTTTCATTGAAACCAATTCCCTGAAGGACCTGGGACATCACATCTCTGTGCTACAATTCACTACCTGGAAAATGAGAGTCAAATATTACATCACTTCTAAAATGATGAATGACACTGATTGATTTCCCTAGTTAAAATACAGGTATCCATTAAGAATTATAAAAGTATCTCTATCTCCTGATTGCTTCTCTTAAGCCAAACAAATAATCTGAGAGCATTTGTCACCTTACACTGAAAAATCTTAAAACAAGCACAGCAAAAAACAATCTGATAAAAAGCAGTGTTTGGAGGGCTAATTTCCTTAGGACAAAAGGATGCTTGTGCCTTTGTGACCTTCATGCATTTGGAGCCCTCGATCATCTTTTTATTTGGTGCTTGTACAGTCATCAGTGTAATTGCTGTTCTGATCTGTGACAGGCACTCACAGTACCACGAGTCATGCTGACAATGAACAGGCTTACAAACAGTTTGGAAAACCAGGTACCTTCTGCTGATTCACAGAGATCAGATCTGTGGGAATACAACAACATACATTCCAGGGTGTGTATTTATTTTCAAAATTTTAGTCTAGAGAATGTCAGGCCCTGATGCCTTAAAGGCATGAGTCAAGATAAACAAATACAGAGCAGAGGACAGCAGCACACATTTGTCAAGTGAAGCGGGTTATCACAGTGTGGCTGGAAAGGTACTTCTATCTGTTGTGGCAGCAATTTTATTAGAAATATCACCATTTATATGAGAAAATATTATTCAATATTTAAGGTTATGTTAGTGTTATGAACTAAATGAGATTCTTTTGGAAATTAATGTCCTCTAAAAATCCAAGCAGCACAGACAGATTTATCCATTGCCTAGCAAGAAGGATTCACAAATCAAGGCATCAAAAATTACGTCAAGTTGTAGCACAGTGTCATTTCTGACTACTGTGCTGAGAAACAGTGAATAAAAAAGTTTCTCTAAACAAG
Source organism: Lagopus leucura (assembly GCF_019238085.1). NCBI lineage: Eukaryota > Metazoa > Chordata > Aves > Galliformes > Phasianidae > Lagopus > Lagopus leucura. Next base: position 54,244,048 of record NW_024962263.1, on the reverse strand, counting down.
CAAATCAGTGCATACTCATCGTTATAGCTCACTGTAATGGTAGCTGTTAGGACCTTCTTTCCTTGTTTTCTGCAGTATAGGTTATTGCTTATTGCTATTTGTGGCTTCCCACTAATTGTGGTAGAGCCTTCCCACAACTGTTGCTTGTTCCATCTTCATACCTTTGTCAATAGCTTTTAATCAAAACAGACTGAGAGCTCCAAAAGCTAAAGACACAATATGAATTGTTAAAGTACAAATACATCTGGCAGTAACTTTGCCATTGCTTTGCCCTTCCCAGACTGAGTGATACACATGCAAAATCTCCAGATGTACAGCTTTGTGCTCAGATGAGCTTCATGACTAAAACTGCTGAGCTAACACCCTATTAATGATTCAGTCTTGTTCTTGCACACCAAATTGAAATTGCACAGATCATAAGGAAAACTAGATCAAGACTTATGTCTCACATTTCTTATTAAGGGATGCTTTCCAAATGTTTCCAGAAAAGCAGCTGAAATTTTCCTTCCTGTTCAGATGAGGAGGGGCTGATGGAGATGGAATTCTTCAGAAAGGGTTGTTGTTGTCCATTAATAAACAGATGACTTTTTGCAGGAAGATGTAACAAAGTACTAAATAGCCACTGATGTGACTGAGCTGCAAGTGTTCTAATGGATCAGACTTCCTATGTGATTCATGCTCAAAGTTAAAGATCAAGAGAAAGACAATATGGATTTTCCTGACCACCTATTTCATCCTCCAATACTAAAAATAAATCTATGTTTTCAGTTGAAGTTAATGAAGAAATATAAATATTGAACATCATTGAGGTAACAAAGTAGATTACTTAAGGATTTGGGGCTCCGTTACTGCAAATACTTCAACTGGTCATTGGTTTTCTTCTAATAGTTTCAGTACCACTGCTCATACTAATTATTTGCATGACTGGCAATGTAAGCCTGGATGCAGTCTATTGGTAAGGTGACCTTGAAAACCAAGAGTTACTAAACAGGGATAGGGAGCGAGATCAAATGTGGGTCACATGATTTATGTCTCCGTGATATAATTCACATTAAAATGTGAAAATAGAGCTAATAAATGTAAATTCACTTGAAAATTTAAGTTCTATGGCACCTGATTCCACAGTTAGGCTAAGTCAGCATCTTCTCCTTTCCATTATTCTTCAAATCCACAGATATTCCACTGAATGCTCAGATTCCCTTTTTTTCTTGTTAAAAGCACAACCCAGGTAACATCCTTGGCTAACTAGAGTATTTATATTGTGTTATTCTAGTTCCAGACACCAGTTCTCTGAACCAGAAGTACAGCTCTAGAACAGGATATATGCATTCTGTGAGAAAAATATAATAGAATCAGGCTAAAATATAATAAATAAAAAATGTAAATGTTCATAAACAGTACTTCACTTTTACTGATTCATCTATGTCATCTACATACAAAGTTTGCAAATGGCATATGAAATCGGGCATTTGACTGAAACCTAAACGGTGTTTTTAATAGATCTCAAAAACAACACGTCTCTTACGAAGCAAGACTTGTAAACTCTCTTAGCTCACACTGAATAATTGGCCTCAATAGTGACAAACTTCTTCCAAATGAATTAGCATCTAGTTTAGCAAGGAGACTTGATGGAAATCTGATCATGGGAAAAATGTTCACAGGAAACAATTGCATAACACAACACTTGACACATCTCTTTGAAAAACGAAATTCCTTGGTAATACCTCCCTTAATAAAGATGTACAAGACAAAAGCTAAAAATCATATTTGTACTAAGCAGATCTAATTTCTTGCTGTTTTCATCTGATCTGAAATGTATTAATATTTGCATACAGGTATTCAACGTTTATCTAGAGTTAGAATTTTATTCCAGTTTATACTCTTTTCAATTCAATCTGGTTTAATACTTCCAATTTGTTTCCCATTTTAAGCTGGACAGTAAATATCATGCCTTGGAAAAACAAACAAGCAAAGAAACAAACAAACCCTAATCATTATTTCAGTTTTCTTTTGCATGAAACATATGCATTTTTTTCCTCATTGGAATCTATTCTCCCATCTTAATCATAGCTATTAAAGTTAGGCCATCTTCTATGCAGGCAACAAGAAGAGATTTCATCATTTTGTAATATGCAGCAGCTACTATTGCTCTTACTAGGCAAGACCTAGGGCTAAGCTCTTCTGCAACTGTGCTCATTTCATTTACTTACCTAATTGGCGACAGAGCTTTTGGAAAGGTATGCAATTCTCAGGCTGAGTGGGAAAGGAATTATTGATGAAATGTTGTGAGTATTGATGGGATGCATGAATGCAGTTGAAAAGGAAGTGCCTTTTAATTAAATATCTGGTTTAGGATTTGAAAATGCGTGCTGCCCTAGATAACCCATTGATCTATTCTTTGTAGGAAGATTCTTCCTACAAAGGAGCGTACCATTTGCTGCAAAACATGCTCTTCTGACAGGAAAGAAATCACTTATCCATTAAGAATTTAAAACTGGGAGGCTATAAGGAATCTTTTCCCCGTTCCCCTCCTGCCTTTGCTGCCCACTTCACCCACATAAAATCTTCCCCTGGAAGGACAAGGACAAGCTTGATCAGTCAAAATCCCCTGAACATTAAAAAAAAGACAAAGAAAAAGCATAGACAAAAATCTCACACATACATTTCACAAGTAATTGAAAAGGAATGTGATCACCCCTACTGCAAGGCCTCCTCCCCTTCACATCTAGAGAAGACATCCCATTGCACTACAGAAAATCTTGGGGGTGTTGGCCCAGGCTGCCACGCTTTGAGCTCTAGAGCTGCTTTTTACAGTCTTGAGGAGAGCATGTCAGATGGGAAGGAAAGCAAAGAAAATTCCCCTGGGAAAGCTGCCTTGTTTCTGCTGAACAGATCCCCAAACTGACATGATTCTACAGGATGTTTTGATTTCTTCCATACTGGCTTTTCCTTAAAGAAAAACAAAGAAATGTTCCCTCTGAAAAACGCCATGGGATTGAATTCCAGATCTTTTACAGCAGCATGTTTGTTGTCAAATCCTAAGAGCTAAAGGAAACAGATCTAAACAGCCTGGTGATCAATAGTTTATATGTGGCTGATGTTAAAGTGGCTTCTGTAGGTCTCCTGACAGTTTGCTCAAAGCATTTGCTCAAAGCATACAGCGAATTGCTGTAAATGTCCTGACATAAGGTAGTGTTGTTTCAGTGCACCAACTCAAAGCAAACCCCCCACCCTTTAACCACAAGCTCACCCTTTAACCCCAAGCACTATGGGAACTGCCACATCACCGATCTCTCTGTATGCTTTATTTCTGTAGGAGGACAAGCACTTATCTGCAAGCACAGGTGAGCTATATATGCCATTTATCTGAATCCAAATAGATGAAAAAGAGGTTTATCCAGTATCTGCCATGCTCACTAAATAATTCAACAAGATAGTTTTTCTTCAGGCTGCTGCCTGAAGGTACATGTATTTTAGGTCTGAGCTCACTGCTATTTGTTTGGATTTGTTAAGTTCCTACTGTTCAATTGACCTTGTACTTTTAATTTTTTTAACATAGGCAGGATTATGATTTTTCCTATCTCAATTAAGACAGAGAACATCTGAAATTTCTGAATATTGACCTGCTCTATCAAGATTGCTTTGAGGAAATAAGCTGTTATTTGATTTCCTAGTGGGATTAGTTCTTGTCAAATACATTTTTAATGCACTTCTGGTATCTAATGAATTATGTAGCACACTCTGTTTTCTTCTGTCAAATGAGGTTTGAAAGAAACCAGGTCAAGTCTGAAGGCAAAAAAATGACATAGTATTCTGAAATAACCCCAAGTCTGTGTGGAAGAAATGTTCTAACAGAAACTAATGCCTCATGAAACAAAGGAAAAGGTTCCAAGCAAGCTGAGCCTCCCTATTTTGTGTGTCCACTAATAACAAAGGAAGGGTTTCCAATAAGGCAGAGAACAAGTGAATTTTTATAGGCATCAAACAGAAAGTCATGAAAGCCAGGTTTAAAGCAATCAAAGGAAAGTTAGCCCCTGTGTAGCAAGCCTGGGCACTACGGGATCCTGGATGCTTAGGTGAGAAGATTATGTATGTTGAAGTCAAGAAATCACAGAACACTCAAGAAATTCCTTGAGCTCAGGTGCTGGAAGAGTATTAGGAGAAAAGTCACAGAAGTCTGTCCGCTTCCTTCTTTTCCACTGAGCACCCACTTCCCATCATTGTGGAAAGCTAACAGTAAATTAAATGAATCTCTTGTCTAAACTGTTATGGTTCCTCTTGTGTTTTAATCATTCTGAAATTGTTAAAATCTGGATTAAGAGAAAAATTGCCCAAATGCTTTTCACAATTTAGTCATAAGTTCAAAAAAACCACCTTTTCTCTTTCAGTGAGGGCTGAGATGACTTCTAACATCTCCCTCCACCTGGATTTGCTTCTGTAGTGCTGGCAGACTGATTTGCTCCCACATGAGTGACAGAAGCTCTGGTTAGAAATGAGACTACAAATATGTATTCAGGAGAATCGTTTTACTTATGTCAATTTTTCTGAGCCTTATCAGTACAGTTTTTTCTTTCTTTCTTTTACAATACTACAACATTTCATCTATTGCAATTAAAAACTGAGCAGGTACATAATTTCTAATTAAACTTTGACTACCGTCACACTTGTTCCATTTTAAAAATTGGTTGTTTATAATTTTCTTGACAAGAATCAAATTAACAGCTTTGAATTGCCTTGAGCTAATACCATTCTCAAAGTCCCATACACCTATATGATACATTTTGATTGGGACAATTGGTATTTTCAGATCAGACATGGAAGATTATTTGTCATGTGGGTTTTATACTTAATTAAATAGGAGATACATTGCTTTTTGAGAAAAGCAATTTGAACTCAAATCTTCCCTAGGGAATTCTGGGGAAGAAAACTATTCTTCTGCCTTCTGTTTTCAATACAGTGATTTTTTTTCCAAAGTTTCAGTTCCTGAGGTAACCAAAGGTATCACACACATCCTGAAGGAAGATAAAAGTACAAGTTCTTTCAAACACAAAACTTTTTTTTCTAGCAAAGGTACTGCTTTTTAACTTTTATTTACTGCTTCCTGAACAGTTGCCCATAGTTCCTGACCAATGAGAAGGGTTTAGTTAATCAAAGCTTACCCTGGCACAATATCTCCTAACAATATTTTACTCTTCTTCCAACTCAGTCATTATCCATTCCATTCCCATCTCTGTAGCTCAGAACTGGATCATGAACTTGGCTAATCCACCTCTCAGAAAGTGGCATCATCAGCAGTTTAGAGTGCATGGAAACAGGCTTCTCCTAATTTCTTTTTCTTTTGAAATTTCATTTTCGTGTGGATACATTCAGTTAAATAGCAATCGTCCCCAGAGACAAAAACAGGGAGATGGTGACTTCTGCTGGGTTAAAGTGGGAAACACATGTTCACGTCTCTAGTTTGATGAGAACATAATTACATATTCAAAGCATAGCTGTCTTTTTACAGGGGAAAGAGACAATTCTGATGTACGTCTATGAGCAGGAATTCAGTTTTACACCAGTTAAACTGAAAATGTGTTCAGTTACAGTGAAATTGTGTTCCCTGATGAAAGAGCTAGAAGAGACAGATGCAGCATTAATAATGAGCTTCCCTGGGCTTTTTGTGCAGGATGAAGTGTATTATGAGCTTGCTTATCTTTAGGCAATATGCAAGATGTTGGGACAGAGCTTGTGGGCTGAGCCAGAGGCTATTAAGACTGAAATACTTCATTAAAGGTACAGAATTTTTGAGCAGACCATTCAAGGTCCCAGGCACATATGACTTTATTATTCCAGATGGCTAGAAGGCCTTCACTACCTCAAAGTAAAGGTCACTCACTGCCAGCACATGATGCACATGGAAATTGGACAGAGAACTTCATGCGTGACAAATGAGATGAGGTTTACTCACAAGCAGTACAAGGAAAGCTATGGATGTCTTTATCAGATCTGACCTTAGTCTCTCATAAGAGGGAATGAGAAGCAGAAGACATCTGGACAACAGATGTGAAATGCAATCCACCCATGTCTACTACATTTGCGCTGTTGTATATATAGCAAAACCCAGGGACATAAATCATCATTGTAAATGACTACAGAAAGTGAAAGATAACTGGGACTCAGGCAATCCACCTCCAGATGGACAATGGAGACATACAGAATCAAAGTAATCAGACAAACAAGAAGAGGTAGGAGTGAATCTGCAAATTAACATATATGAAAGAAAATTTGTTACTGTAGGAAATAGTAAATTGGGACTAGTACTATCTATTTTTGTACCTTCTAGACAAAATTGCACGTGTCCTTATTATCCACTTTTGTGTCTCTTTTTCTTGGTTTCTTGCTTCCCCTGGTGGCGTAAATAGGTGAAAAACTCTTGTAGCATAAACTTTATTTAGGGATGCTTGAAAATTCATGCAATGACATCGGTGAGAGGAGGAGTTATTGCCTGACATATTGGGGTGGCTGGGGTGGGAGGATTCCAGTAAGGTATTTGTATGTGGATTTGTAGCAATTTAGCAAGACGAATGGAACACAGAATAACAACTAGGGCCTGAAATAGGTGGGCGTTTCTAACCTCACTAGGATGAAAATCCTGACCTTATATTTATTTCAGATAGACATACAAGTCACAGTAAGAGAACAAAATCCCATCTTTCTAGATGCTATCTAATAGTAGACAAAGGAATCTGCTTCAAAGGGAACAGTGGGGACAGGAAGTAACTGATGGGCAACAGAAGACATAGCAGAAAACTCCAACTAACTCAAATTTTCCATGGAGTGCTTTTTCACACTGAGAACAGTATATGGAAAACTAATTTGGAACACTTGCATTTTGAATTTAGATTAGCTTGGCCTCCCGAGACTGAAACAGAACTTCCAAACTGGTTAAAATCTTTAACATCATCAGTTTAACAATTTTGTGGGTTTTTTTGTTTGTTTGTTTGTTTGTTTTTTTCTTCTCATTTTGAAATCTTCAATATTGTTGTTTGGAATTGTGTAGATATCAAGATAATTTAAAGAAACTTTAAAAACCACTGTTAGCCCTGTCCTCCTAGAATGACCTGGAAAATCTTTTTCAGAGAGAAACTGAATTTTGTTTTGGCTTTGGTGAAAAAAAAATTAAAGTATTTTGGTTTCAACTAATTTGATTTTTTAAATTATTTTTTATTTTTTAGCTACAGAACTGAAAACTCAGTTACTTACAAAGCTGCAAATTTGGATGACTGTGCTTTAGTACACCACAAGAGCAAAACATCAATGTCAATCACTCCATAGGTATAATAGAAGTAGTTTTCAGAATTGCTTAATAGGAGAGCAGTGCAGCCACCACATGGATTTGACTTGGGAAAGCATGAAAGAGTTAGAGGGAGAGGCTCACAGAGGACAGGGTCATCAGGAAAGGGAGAGAGATTGGACAGAGGAATTGTGTCAGGCTAAACTACCATGGTCTTCCCAAGGCAAAGCCTGTGATCAGAGGGTTAATGATAACATTCTCCCAAATTTGATAGGAAAATAAGGCTAAAGATAAGGCAGTAAATATTTACTAGTGCAGCAGAATAATCAACCAGAAGACAGGACAATTTACTGCAACTGATTGAAACAGCACAGCAGACTTAGAAGTTACTGTAGAACAGCCTACTTTATGAGTTTCCCAGGGCTTCTTGCAGGTTGTAGAGCAATTCCTCAGATTTGCCAGCTGGTGGGCATGCACTCGTGGTGCTGGTTACCCAGTATGTCTCCTGCAACCCTGCACCTTCAGTATAAGGTAGAGGGGGGCAGAAAGACTGGCATGGGGACAGGCGATCTGAGGAAAGAGTCCCTTCGTCTGCCCCAATGCTACTGCCTGTGCCAGAGGTGCTGCAGCTGTCCTGTGCTCATTTCACACAGCTAGCACTAGGAAATGGGTACACCTGGTAGTCTGGGAGTCACAGTTCAACTGGGAAACTGGTAACAATAAATCGGGTTCTACTACTACAGAGCCAGAAAGTATTGATGAAACCCCAGAGGCAGGAATAGGCATGACTTTGATCTCTTTCCCTTCGGGAAATACAGTTTTAAAGGGATTTTTTGTAGCATAGAGGAGCACAATTACTGGCTTCAAATACAGCATGGAATTAATGACACATAAGCATGTGTAATTAGTGCCGTGCTCAGAGATCTAGGGCATCCCTTTGCCATTTGGAAGGCTTGATAGGCAGTTCAGGTAGCTGCGATGTAGTTATTTTCAAAACCTGAACAGCGTGAAATCTTGCTTCTCCTTGCTAGTAACTATCTTGCAGGTAATACGTGTTCCTTAGGGCAGAGCCACAGATCTGGCAAGATCTGCACTGCTTCCAGGACTTATGTCACTATTACTACAAAACACCATGCTGAGCTGTCTGGTTTCAGCAGCTTGCATGGAGCTGTCCTGGACTATTTTGCTCTCTAGTGGGCAGTACAGGGAAAAAAATATGAAGGCACTAGATGATAGCTTCTGTATAGGGCCTAGATGGTTTTGCTTTCATTATTTTTTTAGTTTTTTCTCTAAATCATCCAGATTTTCAGGTGAAATATGACTTTTTAAAGAACTGCTAATATCTTAGTCTCTAAAGTCACTTGGAACAAATCATTTCTGAGTATTTAGAATTCACACAAGGCTGTGTTAGTATTGCCGACTGACATAAGTAAAACATGGGAATTTGCCTCTTCATTTAGATAGCATGTGAAATAGCTAAAAACTGTGATTCTTGTACCTTGCCAAGTTGTCTGCTTACCATCGTACCAATAGAGTTTCAACAAATTCCAAATTAGAGCCTCAGAAGGAGGAGGGGTGTTTTCCTTCAACATAAATTTTCTTCAAAATACAGGTGCATGCTTCTCATTGGGGAGGGGAAGGAAGAACAAGGCAAAACAAAGGCGAGGCAAAGGTGAGGCAAGGGGAAAGGGAAAGGGAAAGGGAAAGGGAAAGGGAAAGGGAAAGGGAA